>NW_026606820.1:362500-962500 GCF_029890125.1 Rhinichthys klamathensis goyatoka | reverse complement strand
CCCCGCCAGTGAAAAAGGGATAATGCCAACTTATAAAATTTAAAATATTTACGTTTGATGAACACACCTGTCACATCGACAGCTGCTCAAATAAATTGTGCATTGTCAACTCACTTTTATAACATTTATTGTACACAACAACCACATACAAATAACTACCCAAATAAATTGCATGGGTTTTATTTAAAATATATTGTTATATAAAAACTGATATATTTTAAGTAAAGAGGAAGTATTTTGATACTTTTTTTGTATAAAACCAATAAAATAAACTAGGTTACAAATATTTAAAATATATAAAACCTACTTTGTGGGTGTAGCACTTTTTACAGTGTGGCAAAAGCAGAGGCATTGAGAGAAATGAATTAGCACTCGTATCCTGCAGCAAAGCTCTTCACATGGGTGATTGCAGAATGCATGTACCTAGATAGACAGGCAGATAGAAAAATAGAGAGAGACATAGTTCATTGATCCCTAAAGTGAAATTCAGCATGTATAAATCGCAGAATTGTAACCGCATCAAAGGTAATCTGACTGGGAGCTAAATGTGCTGAGGTGGGCTTTGTAAGTCTGCGTTTGTGTATTTGTTCACCTTCATGCATCGTCTCAGTCAAATAACTGGGAGGAAGGCAAATGAGAAATGATAGAAAAAAGGATGTTTCCCATCAGTCCTAGTGACTGGTTATCGGCAGCTCGATTTGAACAAACGCAATTTAATACAGAACAATTAGACCTGGCAATATGAGTTCAGATCACAAGTTGAAAAATTATGTTCAGAACAACATGATGAGATGAAGCATTCAAAACATCTATATTATCACATTATCTTCTCTCTCTTTCTCAAACACGACGCTGTATAAAACTTTCTTAAATTTATATGCAAAATGCAGTACATTGCAAAGTGCCATGAGATTGAATATATTTAGGTTTTAACGCCTTGCTGTAAATGTTATCTTGATTTTAAATTAACACATTGAGCCTACAATTTCACATGTTCAGGAGTATTTTAGGTGAGAATAAACCTTTTTCTTTTAATTGCAATAATTTAGCTATTTATTTCTCTAAAAATGCCTTTCTGTTGAATATTTATGCTACAAAACAAACAAACTGGCACAATGGAGGGAAATTTAGAACCACCACATGTATTTAGATAATAACATACTTCTTCATTCTGCTCCTGCCTCCATTTATAACAACTTTATAAATAGGTTTATATATACCCCACATGCATGTGGTAACTCAATATTTATGCTACGTGGGGTGTGGGTAAACATTTATTGAGAAATGACACACAACTCAAACATCGAGTGCCTTTCTTTTTCCCATTTTAAAGAATATTTGGTTCCAATACCATAGCAAAGTTTTATTAGTCCAGATAGAAGGCGAATGAAGGTTGCGGAGGCCTCACAGGGCCCTGCTCTTTGTTCACTTGTGTTTACCTTTTCTCCTCACGTCGCATTAGCAAGCTAACTTATTCAGCTGCTTCAAATCTGTCTTAACAAATGAATAAGGGAAAGCTTAAGGTCCCCATGCGTACTTTTGGTACTCAGAATCCCTTTTTTGAAGCCGAAATGAACACTTATCTTTGTTGACAGCAAGAGTCTTGTTTGCAAGTGTGTCCATTAACAATCCTTTTGATTTCATTTATATTTATTTCTGAACCCCTGGCCGCTGCTGACCTAGAAAAATACACTGTGTTCAATAGAGCTAAAACAAAAAGATTGTGTAACGCTACTCACCTTGCAACTGATATTTCATTTCCTCAGGTGAGGTGATTTGTATCTGTTATTCAGTAAAACTGATGCTCTGCAGGACATTCGCTTCATAATGACGCTAGCATTATTAAAGTGTGTCCTGAAACTGCCCATTCACGCTACGCGGCTCGTTCGTTCTTCAGTCGAGGCGGTGACTCATCATAATGAGACAATAAAAATTCAGCGTCTGTATTTACTGTGATAATTCTGCTCAGTGAGCGTCTCCATAGAGCCGTTAGCCTACGGCACACTACAAGGTTTCCAGAGTCGGAACGCAGATGTGCTTTAACCAGCGGATAACAACAGAGCAATCGAACGGCACATTTAACACACTTTTAACCCGAGCCAGGAGTAGAAACCGTTAATCACAGTGTAGTGGAAAGGACATAGCCTACGGTGTTTGTGGGAACTAAAGCGAGGTTAAACCCAAACCCCTATGTTTCAGATATATTACCTCTTCTCTCAGACCAGACAGTTAATGCTAGCTGCCCGATATGACAGCCAGCAATGTCTCTCTCCATGGACAAGGACTGCATATTTTAAGTGCATTCACATGTATTTATTCAGAGTTTTTGGCACACAGGATAAACCGACCCCCTCAAGAGGCTGCATCACATTTTCTAGAAGGGTGTAGAGAATTGCTTGTATACTGTAGCCTACCTGGTATAACAGTTACTGATTCAGACCCTGAGTAGAATTTTAGGCTTTTGTGGGGATCTACGTGTGCAAGGTTTAATTTTAGTCATCTGTATTCATGAAAATTACATTTGGATTAGTGATAGTGTCTCGACATGCGGCATGAAAAAAAAAATATAATATCAAATATTGCACGGTGCAATTTGGCAAGGTAATATTGTACAGATTGCTTTGATTTGGCTGTATAAACTTATCTTCAAATATTTCTACAGGCAGCATGTTAATTATGTATGGATTATGGAATAGTGTGTTCTCTCTCTTTCTCTTTCTTTCTCTTCAGTGCTGAATGTGTCAGTCTGGCGTGTGGTCTAGTTATGTCAGAATGAATGACTTATCTGTCACCTAATATTCAACTACACAGGAATGACAAAGAATAAAGTTTCTAAAACAAACACACTTGCCGCAATAACTCACAAAGCCATCGGTATTTCCTGTAAAATTCAAATGATACATTTGATCATCAATAAAGTTTTCATGTTTTGAGAGGAATTAATTTTCAGCCTTTGACAAATGATGCTAAAAATCTACATATACTGTATGTTCAAAATATTCTTAAGGCAAGACACTACAGGCAACGTAACCGAGACCGTTTATTTTCTGGTCACAGGTCAATTTTGAGATTTTGGGTTATTATGCTTCCATAACAGGCTAGTGGAGGGAAAACATCCAAAATACACTTTTAAGTGATTATCTAATTTCACTGTGTATTTGTGTCTGCAGGATTTCATTCACAATGCACATATTTAAAGGCTGTTTTCTCAAAATGAACTTTTTGTCCTGCAGAAATCCTTCAGTAGCACTTACATACAGCAAACTATAATTTTTTAACCTGACTTTATCCAAAATTCATATTCTCTTTCTGGAACATTCATGCAAAATAGTGCATATTTAATTGGATAATACCTCATTTGCAAATTGTAAACATATTTCAGAAAACTTACAAAACAAATGTCTTAATGTACTGTGATTGATCAACTTTGGAAATTACGATGATATCTATTAATTATTCACCGCAGTGTTTAAAGTTGCATTCAATCTTTTTTTCCCTTCATTTACACCTAAATAAATAATGTGTTTAAATACGCACACTCACATGAGATTAAGACTCCTGTCATTTTAGCAACCTATCCAAAGCTCTTTTCTTTTTCTTTTTTTATCTGGATCGGGTCACCTCATTGCGCGACAAAATCACATGACCAGTAAATATACCTCTATTTTTGACTGTGAAAATTGCTATAAAGTTGCCAGGTAAATTTTCTAGTAAGGCATTAAATCTGTATTTCCCAAAAGCAATGACTTCGTGTTTCAAAATCAGAATCCAAATTAGAATGAGCTTTATCGCCAAGTATGTTTACACATACAAGGAATTTGTTTTGGTGACATAAGCTTCCACAGCACAGACAGAATGACAGCGACAAGACAGATAATAAAAATATAAAAATACACAATATATGTACAGGTACGTTATATACAAATGTAAGGTAATGTAAATAAGTGTTATGGTCTGCTAAATAAATATAAGTATAGTGTTTTGTATTGCACATGTTAATTGCCCAGCGTTCATGAGGTATAATGCATTATATATAGAATACATTTACATATCCACACACCACCACTAAGGGTATAATTCAATTCGATTATTGTTAGGTGTTCAAGCACGAAGTGCTGAAAACCTATTGTAATTGTTAGGATTTTTTAAAACTCGGCCAGATGGTAGGCCTCAATTTGGGGAGAACCAATCAGAGTATGACCCCGATTGGCCCATAGGTGGCGCTACAGCAACCAAAAGTACTAACTTGCGTATAACTCCTAGACCGTTTGACTTAAGGTGATGATACACAGGGCAACTTTTTGAGCAATGTTGCTTGGCAATCTTGCCGAGCGATTGTTGCTTGGGCACTTTCCCATTGAAAATGGGCAATACATTTCTATCTGGATAATTTAGATCAGTCTTGGGCCCTGTGTGTCATCTGGTTGCCCGTTGGCGGGAACATTGCCCAGCAACATTGCCCAAAAAGTTGCCCTGTGTATCATCACCTTTAGAATCAAGGTCTTTACACCACTGTGATCCTTGGCTCAAGAAGGACAAGGTGTCTCTCCAATTTCAATTTAGGCAGGAAAAATGTTCTGCTATGTCGAATTTTGTCCAAAACCTACTCTTGCTAATTATAAATTGCAATTTTCTGGACTCTCTAGATCAATAATTATCGAAAAAAACGTTTAACGTTTTAAAAAACTGTTACTACCACCCAAATTTTTGCATTTGGGTGGTAGTAACAGGGTCATTTAGAAAAGGGGCGTGACAAAATACAGTCGAAACCCTATAAATCCTAAAGGAAAACTCAGAACTTCACAAAAATTGGTGAGCATATGTGACATAACATCATTAACAAGCATGGACCATTTTATGGAGTTCGGACCATAGGTGGCGCTATAACTGTTAAAAAGCTTTAAAACCATATATAAATTGCCTGCATTGGCTGTAAATGGTCTTTTCCATCTATTATGTCAGTGGTTAAATGTATGCTAAATAAAACTTAATGTCTTTTGATGCTTTTGTGCCTAAAGGCCTTAAAGGCCTTAACTGCTTGAACACCGCTAAATGCTGCTTGCAGCTTTAATTTTTATTTTTTTTGCTCATGGGAGTTCTCAAACTCTTTAACAGCATATTTCGTCTAAGTTTTCTAAGTTTTTCATCTAATATTGATATTTTATTTTATTTCAGCTTTATTTCAATTAACAGAAATTATTTTTTATAATTTTAGTCCCTCATATCATTCCAAACATGACTTTATTTCCTTGTGATATATGGATTTTAAGTGTCATGATGATGTGTTCATTTTTGAATGTTCATTTTTGGGTGAACTATCGCTGTATGTATACGTTTTATTCATATACAAATCATCAATAGCAAATGAGTGTCAAACGGTACAAAACACTCTAATCAAACAAATAATATAAAATGTTCTCATATTTGGTTAAACGAATGGCTAATAAATCATTCTTGCCATCTGACAGGGTACAATAAGTGACCTCCATACAGAGCCTGATCTTTGCTTTCAGAGGGCAGGAAGTCCTGCAGGCCTCTGTTCTGAGAGGTGACCTAATAAATCAGTATCCTCTAAATCTTAAATTCATACAATTTCAGATAACCTGAAGAACTAATTAAACTAGAAGCCTTATTGGAAGGAGTCACACTGTCTGCATTTAATAGCATGAGGCAAAGGGGGTTACAAATGAACTGTCACCATTGTGTTGTGCATGATGTTCCCACAATGCTTTTCCCCTCTCAGAGAAGCCATATTTCTGAATGTATGGCACCATGAACACTGGACAAATTAAAGTGGCTCTCACATAGTAACAGCTATAAGTCATCAGAGAGAGAGAGAGAGAGAGAGAGAGAGAGAGAGAGAGAGAGAGAGAGAGAGAGAGAGAGAGAGAGAGAGAGAGAGAGAGAGAGAGAGAGAGAGAGAGAGAGAATATAAGGAAAACTAAGCAGAGAGAGGTTCATCTCCCTAAGGCAAACCTATTTAATATTAAAGTTCATTCATATGGTTTTATATGAAGGCCAGGAGATGACACATTAATCTTGCATGCTTTCAGTAATGTGAAAGATGATTTCTGAGGTTGTGTAGACACAGGGGGTAATGGGTAATGTGTAGTACATTGCATTTGACTGAATGTGTAAGACACACTGTGAAAAACACAAGGTGGAAAAGTGAGGTCACTGTCTTTTCCCATGGTTCAACCACGACTTATGTAAGCCCTGAAAACACATGCTTACCGTGGCAGCCTGGTACAAGGACACTTTCCGAAACCTTCACACTCACTACTATTCCTTTGTGGTGGAACTCACCCAACCTTCACCTGCACAAACATTGCAATGTTCAAAAAAATGACTTAAGACACATCTCTTCCAGCAGCCCTATTTCCACCTCAGAGAAAAATAAATAAAATAAAGGTAATTGTGAGACAAAGTGTAAAATAAAGACACATTGTAGAGGTAAAGTCAAATCTGTGAGATATAAAGTCACATTGTGAGATATAAACTTGGCATTAGTATGTGTTTGAAACAAAGTAATAACTGCAAGATATAAAGTCAAATTGTGAGATACACAGTTACAGTTGGGAGACATACAGTTACAATTGAGAGAAACGGTCACATTTGTAAGATATAAAGTCTAAATTGTAAGAAATAAAGTTACAATTGGGAGAAAAAAGTCACATGGTGAGATGCAGCATTAACATCACAATAGTGAAATGTAAAGTCACAATTACTTTTTTTAAACTGTAAGGTGGGAACAGACTTCCATACTTGATTGACTAACTACCCTTTTTGCACTTTTCATTTGTAAATTGTTTTGGGTAAAGGCATCTACTGAGAAATAAATGTAAACTGATCGTGGTGAGGTTTCTTTTTGCACTTATATTCATGAGATGAATTTAGTGATGATGAAAATATGCTTACACACACACACACACACACACACACACACACACACACACACACACACACACACACACACACACACACACACACACACACACACACACACACACACACACACACACACACACACACACATGCACAAGTCCATCTCTGTCCTGCCAATTCAGACTAGAGGAGATGGTGATTGAACTGCTCTGTGTTCTTTCGTCTCTAGATCAGCTCATCTTCATACCAGCCACCTTTTTGTTCCTTTATCTGTTTCTCTTTTCATCTTTGTACACTTCATGAAAGGTTGTCTATGGCATGGAGGGGTGAGAAAAGAATCAAAGGGAGTATATGTCAAGTTGCTGTGAGGAAACACTCTATGTGGTTGGGTAAAAAAGAGAGAAGAGAAAGGCGTGATGAGAAGCGCTCCTCTCTTTCTTATTCCTTATTAATTTAGTCATGCACTGCTCTGCCTCCCTCCCATTTTTTCCTCTTTTGCTTCTCGTTTTGACCTCTGTCGACTTCTGCTGCCCATCTTACACATTTCACAATGATCGAGGGAACATTGAGAGAGAATAATAGAGAATAAAGGAGTCTCATTCCCTATCTTTCTTTCTAAACTGTCAGGCTCCTGATCTTCAAGAAGTTCAGGTCAAAATGTAAATTTCCCAGAGCAAGCTGAGGAATATGTGGCCATTGTACTCTGACAAATAAGGCTTCTCTGATAGTCATCTGTCAAACACAGCTAATGCAGTAAATTATTAAACAAACCAGTTAAATGCATGCATTCCTTTAAATTGAAAATGTTAAAATACTTTTTTTCTTCAGTAAGCCAAATTATTCCACTCAAAAGTTTAAACAAAAGAGTGTATACATTATTACAATTTACTGTTTATTTGTTTGAACATCCTGATCCGCCAAAAATAGCAAAAGTGTTTCAGCCAATTGTGTGAGTTTGGGGGTGGGGCCACCTATTTATCTGACCAATGGTAGGGAAGAGTGTTTAGGAAACCTGCTTGAAAACAATTTATTTTTATGTTTGGAAAACCCTATAGAAAGACAAAAATTACACAGAAACGTTATAGAAAAAGGTATCTTTAAACAGTTTCTTTTGAAATGGAACCATTAACTTTTAAAAAAAAAATCTGATAAGTGCCCGTGTCTGGCATCGTCCTTTGGGGAATAACAGCTGCCTCTAAGCAGACACTCCGCTCTGATATAGATTACTTCGGCCTACCCATCTGCCCTCAGGAAACCCAATCTCCGCAACAGAGATGACATGTTAAAGAAAACAACAAATAGGACCAAACAAAATGCTCAGCATGAAAGCAGCAGAAAATGAGCTAGTATAATTATGCCTGACTGGGACCCTGCTGTTATTCCAGTGAGTGTGTCTGAAATCGATGAGGAACATTTGCTCTGGTCCCTTCTTCTCTCCTGACCCTGACCACCCTCAGAAAGTCCCTAAATGCACCGTATTGATAAGTCTCCTATCTGCTGGTTTCAGGACACGGCCCTCCATCTTCAAAGCCTGGAGCTCATTTGGCTCAAAGACCTGCGAGAGTGTGGCACTGCTACATTTAGCGATTCTCCAATCCGAAATGCTCATTGATTTCCAGACCGGGGTGAGAGGGGGTTGAATCGCTCGTTCGGTTTCTCTATTCTTGTTTGTTTGTCGCTTTCTCACTCTCATGGGTTCTTTTTCTAATCTTGCACTACTAATCTCTCTACCCATCCTCCATACCTGTCATTTTTCCCTCCTGCCCTCCAGCCTCTCTCTCTCTCTCTCTCTCTCTCTCTCTGAACAGTACTAAATCTTTTCCTGGCGACTGTAATGGTCCGAGAATGAAAGGAAGGTCAGGATGTGAAGCTGCTGAGATCTGTAAGTGCCGGATCAATACGCCAATTGGATTTGCCCACTCGCATTAAGCAGTGCATCTAATAGCCTCTCCTGGCCATCGATGCAGCCAGCCATCATTTAATTACACTCACTGTGTTACAACTTCAATCTGGGGGCACCTGGCTGCGATCACTCGGATTTCTTTACTTGGAATGTAAAATATATCTGCAACTTGTGTGGCAAGATGGCAAATAACCGAAAATGACTGACTACTGACTGAGGAGGAATTCAGTTACTTACACATAATTTTTTTTTTTTATAATTGCAGAATATTTTTTAAAAATAATTAAAATTTAGTCAACATTTTGTTAATATCTTATTCATTTTGGAAAGTTTTACTTGGACTAAAATTGCATCTAATTTTAGTTGAAGGGAATTATCATTAATTATTATTAATTAAAATCATTCTTGATGTGCATTTTTTTTGTCTTGTCTTCGTTATTATTATTAAAGGTTTTCATAAGTATTTATTGTCTAGTAAACCAGTATTATAAGGTAAACTGGTGGTCATCAATGTTACAGGGAAGCCCCGTTCAGGAAGCAATATTTAATGACTAGCATCTCTCTAAGGATTGTCTTTACATCAAAAAAATGTTTGCTGTGTCCTGAGATTGCAGAACTAACAGATTCATTATAATGCCATTAATAGAATTCCTGTTCTTGAGTGCTGCATCGTTGATCCACATCAGACTGTAATATTAAAAAAAAAAAATCACAGTTTTATCGTCTCCCTTCTCGGGTGCTTTGTTTCACTTTAGGAAACTGGCAACAGGACACAAAAGCATTTCTTCGACTGTCGAGTCTTTTGATTATGCGCTCGAATCTGCGAGACAGAAGAAGAAGAGCAGAGACTCGAGGGAGGTAAAGACAGCTGGCGAGGCAAACATTTGTTTCAATTTTTTAATTAAAATGAAAACAGGCCATTGATTCCCCCTAAGTGAGAGCAGTGCAGCCTGAAGAGGAATCCATCTCGTTTGAACATGCGACAAGGGGTATTGGGGTGTATGTGTGATCTGCGTGAGTTAATTAATAAACTGGTTTCTTGAAGACTAACAGTAAAGCCTTGTTATGAAGAACTGATCCCCTGTACTCCTGCTTTGAGTCTGTCCCATTACCGAGAAAATAAGTGATTGGTTAATCTATTGCTTCAATGATTAGTTGATTGACTGATGCTGTCATTAAATTTTGATTTAGGTTGCAAGTGTGATGTCTAGATGACTGCGGAAAACAAGACAAGCAAAAGCACTGATAATTAAAAGAATGAAATGATTGTTGCAAATGTGCTGTCATGTCACTGATTTTTTTTATAAATTGAACATGTAGAATGTGTTAAATGAACTGTAGGCTTATCTTTTATTCCTGGGTAATAATGGTAATTACTGGTTGTCCAAAATCTGAGGTGCAATAAGCCCCTGCATACACGACAATGACAACATTTAGAAAGGATTACAATATATTAGCATTGCAAATTTTGCAGCCCAATTCAAACACTAAATATATTTTTGAATTTGGGGCAATGAAGTCTATATTAAAACAACTCCCATCTGTCTTGAAGCTCTTGGATCTCCTGTCAGACTGGTTATATTATTGAAACCAAGCTCAAAACTGATTTCTTAATCCAGTTTATCAAAAGCAGGCTGCTCTTAAAGCTTGGCTTCATGAAATCAAGCATATATGCTCACCAGTGCCAGCTGGTGTTTCTTTAGAGTGGGGAAGCAGAGATGTCACTTATCAATGGCAAAATCTGTACTCAGATCTATTTCAGATCTGCAGTGTTGCTCCTAAAAGAACTTTACCAAACTGCTACTAAACAGAGAAATATTGATGGAAATGGCAACAGGCAACAGTTTGTGTTTCTGAACAAATAGTTGTCATATATATATATATATATATATATATATTTATATTAATACATACCGATATTTGGTAACACTTTACAATAAGGTTTTATTTGAACGATACTTCTATATAGCATTTGTTAATATTAGTTAATGTAATCTCAACATTTCTCAACATTTACTAATACATTTATAAGATCTAAAGTTGAATGTTTACACGGCTCTATGGAATACCAGATTCTGATTGGTCAATCGCGCTATCCAGCGGTATGTCATTATAACAACCGGTAAAAACTGAAAACACAGGCTCATCTGGGTAGCAGAAGTTGGCGCTTTACGCTTTTTTCCTCATAAAAGTTTTGCGTTTGGTGTGCTAATAAAATATTAAATCTCAAATCAATATTTTGTTGCCTACAGTTATTTAATTATGTAATCCGGTATCACAGACTCGCTCTCTTGCTTCAAACAAACGCCGTTGCTGCCATTTTGCAATATTGATCAATATTGATCTTAGGGAAAATATTTTATTAGCGCTTTAAATACAAAGCTTCTATCTCAAAAACAATATCTCTTACCCCCATAATTATTTATGTGGCGAAATGCTGTGTAATAAGTGGTATGACTGTACCGTATCACTTAAATGTCCATCTAGTTTGAACTTGCCGCTTTAAAGAGCTTATAAAATATTTTCACTCAGATCAATATTTCATGTTTAATTATTTACTTATGTGGCAAGTAGAGGTGTAATAAGTGTGTTACGATCTGCTCCAAGACACGAAGATGAGATCCAAGTGCAGCTCATTCCAGACAATCCAGGCAATCCAGAGGCGTAAACCAAAGTACAGGCAAGGGTCATACACAGACAGGCAGTCCAAAACAGAGAAACAAAGAAACAAACAAAACAGGCAGGGACCAGAGGCAAGAGAGTAATCCAAGGAACAGGGCAAGATATCCAAAACCAAGAGACAAGAAAACCATGAGAATGCTCAGAAATGCAGTGTAACACTTAAACAAGACTTCGCAGTGACTGAATGAATGAACATGGTATAAATAAACAGACTAACAGGATGATGAGACAGGTGAATGCAATCAGTGAATGAGGTACAGGTGAATGTGATCAGTGATAAGTGATGGTGAGTCCGGGCAGTGAGTTATGGGAAATGTAGTTTGTGAGTGATAATAGTCTTATCTGGAGTGCCCTCTGGTGGCTCTCAAGGGCACTCCAGCTGGTGACCGTTACATAGTCCCCCCTTTAAGGAGCGGATTCCAGACGCTCCTCAAATTGTCCAGGAGGGAGGTGGAGCGGAGACGGACCTGGGGGCGGGATGGAGGGCCAGGCCCGTGGAGCGGAAGAGGACCTGGAGACTGTGGTGGATCAGGCTGTGGAGGCGACCAGGGCGGAGCAGACTGTGCAGGCGACCACGGCGGTGAAGAACCCTCGGGCGGCCACGGCGGAGACAATCCTTCAGGTGGCCAGGGCGGAAACATCCCTTCGGGTGACCATGGCGGATACCTCCCTTCGGGCGGCCACGGAACAGGAGCAGGCATCCCCTCAGGAACAGTCATCAGTTGCTCTGGAACAGACCCTGGCTCAGGACTAGGAACTGATACCTGCTCAGAAACAGAAACAGACACAGACACAGACACTGGCTCCGGTACAGGAACAGACACCGGCTCAGGAACAGGAACAGACTCTGTGACGACGGCCATCTTGTCCGTAGACACTGGCTCGGAGGCGGCCATCTTGTCCGTAGACACTGGCTCGGAGGCGGCCATCTTGTCCGTAGACACTGGCTCGGAGGCGGCCATCTTGTCCGTAGACACTGGCTCGGAGGCGGCCATCTTGTCCGTAGACACTGGCTCGGAGGAGGCCATCTTGTCCGTAGACACTGGCTCGGAGGAGGCCATCTTGTCCGTAGACACTGGCTCGGAGGAGGCCATCTTGTCCGTAGACACTGGCTCGGAGGCGGCCAACTTGTCTGTAGACACAGGCTCGGAGGCGGCCATCTTGTCCGTAGACACTGGCTCGGAGGCGGCCATCTTGTCCGTAGACACTGGCTCGGAGGCGGCCATCTTGTCCGTAGACAGTGGCTCGGAGGCGGCCATCTTGTCCGTAGACAGTGGCTCGGAGGCGGCCATCTTGTCCGTAGACACTGGCTCGGAGGCGGCCATCTTGTCCGTAGACACTGGTTCGGAGGCGGCCATCTTGTCCGTAGACACAGGCTCGGAGGCGGCCATCTTGTCCGTAGACAGTGGCTCGGAAGAAGTGACGTGGAGCGTCTCTGGCTCGGCAGAAGTGACGTGGAGCGTCTCTGCTCATGCTGGGAAGATCAGGTGAGATCTGTGCTGCTGGATCTGGGTGGGGCGAAGTCTTCTGTTACGATCTGCTCCAAGACACGAAGATGAGATCCAAGTGCAGCTCATTTATTGCGGGCAATCCAGAGGCGCAAATTAAGTAGTTAATTGGGTGACCCTCCTGAAATGTTTATAATAGCAGTTTTGGATAGTTAATTTTGTCAACCAGAGTAGTTTTGTTTGGGTTATGCATTTTAATGTTCAGTACTTTTGAAAGAGTATCTTGTAGATTCTCCTGTATTGAAGTGCATTGTTTGACTCTGTGTTCTTTTGGTCCAACGCCACTAAACATCTTGGAGCAGGGCCCACCGAAAGTCTGCTCCCAGCTGCAGCAGAGAGACAGGAGGTAGACTAAAACCTAGGCCTCTGATCATACGATACAAAACACATTGCCCTGCCATTTCCCATTTATCTATAACTCTATCAGACTTCAGGGTGCACACACACACAAACACTCACACACGCACACCTTAAAGGAAGGGGAAGACTTCATTATACTTATGAGAAAGAGCAAGGCAGCAAATCTAATTCGCTTCTGAAGGAACGCAGTGTTATTGCTTTTCTATATTCACTCTATTTCAGCTCTCTGTCGCTTGTGCACATTATTTGAGCGCTCACCTAGGGAGTCATTTGAAGCGGACGAAAATAAATCCCTGATATAGTTAAGCATTATGAGAGTTTAATGTTCTAACATGTCTGGGCACTAATAGAATAGGTTTCTCACTTTCATTGATGGAAGCCATTTTATTTTGGGACTGAAAATAGAACACAGGGGATAAAGAGAATGATTGTATGATACACTTACATTTGTTCAGTTGTTTTTTGCTTCAGGCAAAAGTAAGTAGCTTTGGACCGAAGCGGCGGGTACAACTGGTGCAGATGGCAAAAGTCACACACTGTCATAGAGCTGAGTAGAAACCACAGCGCTAATTAGACTGTTATTTAAATAGTAACATTACTGAATGCTTAGTGCAAATAAAATACATGGATGCCATGGAGGTGCAATTGCTCATATGAGAGAAGTGCAATTTAAAGAAATGCAGTAGACAAATGCAACAAAATTAGTTATATATTGAATTATACACTCTGAAAATCTAGATGGGCATATGTTGTGTTTTGGATGTTTGGATGATGGTATGCTGGTGTCCCTATAGGATCATTGAAAAGAATATGTAAAAAAAAAAAAAAAAAAAAAAAAAACGCTAGAATACCTCGATTGACAAGCAAGACCATGCTGGTTGAAGAACCAGTTTGCTTGTAAACAGCATCGCCAATAAGCAGCAGGAACAAATTGTAATGTTAGTCTAAGCAGGGGATTTAGGGGGCCAAAATGTTTAAAACAGATGCATTACTAATTTTAGTCAAAATCAGCTAAATCAGAGGTTCTCTGCTTGTTTTGCGTAATGACACACATTGTATATTGTACATCAAGTGGAGACCAACACAGCACCAGACGTAACTCATATTTAATTTTGTCAGGGTCATATTCTCTTAGGTGGTATAGTTGCAGTGTTTTATATTAGCTAATTTAGCATTATAAAATTAAATAGAAATAAATAATAATACAATTTACCAAAAAATGTAAATGAAAGCTGAACATATAAAATGAAAGCTATAGTTCAAAATATTAATAAATACTATTTTAGTAATATTAAAAAAAAGTACTAAAATAACACTGGTCACGACCAACCAGTTGAGAACTGCCGGACTAAATAATAATAATAATAATTAATAATTCATTACATTTATAAAGCACTTTTCTAGGCACTCAAAGCGCTTCACATGGAAGGGGGGATCTCCTCAACCACCACCAATGTGCAGCATCCACTTGGATGATGCGACGGCAGCCATAGTGCGCCAGAACGCTCACCACACACCAGCTGGGTGACTACATTAGCATAATTTGGATGCATTCATATTGGTTAAACAACCAGATTACCTAACTTTGCACTTCATATAAGCATATGAAACCTGTTATAACTCGATACAGAAGTTGGTGATTGACAGTTCACCTCCACATACACATGCAGTGAGGGCTTGATCTGGCCTCGATCTTATTACCTGTAGGCCTCCTCTCTTTGACCTATAACCCCTCCTCCTTCACTTCAGTCAGCGCGTGACTGGACAGCTAGCCTGTCAATCAATGGCACACTGACAGGAAGTCTAATGATTCTCGAGCCTTAAACAGACACTGACCCTCACATCTCCCTGGGCTTTACACAACCAACACCAGAGAGGTTACTTATATTTTCAACCTAAATCCAGCCCACTTCAATCAGCATGCAGACACCGTAGTTCCTCAAAATCACAGACTACAAAAGTGCGGGCAGTTGTAATGAGCCCAGGATTCTAATAAGCATAGTGAGGCACCCAGGCAATTCCTGCTCCGAATGTCTTATCTCTACTCTTCTCTCATTCCCTCTGTTTGCTTTTCTCCATTGTTTGTGAGACTGCAAAAATTAGGCAAGTTTTCTTCACATCTTAAGGATAGCAGTATGTGATTACAGCCTCTCTTTCACTGAGAACAGCAAAACAGCAAAGCAATGACACACATTTGGATGATTCCACAACATCAGACTATTTTCCTCTATTCTGATTGCAGGAGGATAAAAAAGAACCCATGTTTAGAGAGAGAGAGAGAGAGAGAGAGAGAGAGAGAGAGAAAGAGCAAGAGAAAGAGAGAATACTATAGGTAACCTTCTATCTACATGGTTAGAGCTCCTTTCTAAGGAGCAATCATGTTGAAAAACATCACATAAACAAGACATGCTTGTAAGAACCAAAGCAAAATGTAAGTGACTTTAGCCTAAATTACGTGAGCTAAAATAGCTGGTATGGAAATATTGTTTAGTCGTTTGCCTGAACTGTAAAAAACACATGACATTTGATTCTATCCATATCCATATTGTAGAATTCAATTTTTTTTAAATGCATTTCATTCTGAGCAGACAGTCTGGCTGCATGATTAATCGAAATCAAATTTACATTTCGACCCTTATTTAAAGCTGCAGTCCGTAACTTTTTTTGTGTTCAAATTTTACAATATTTATATAATAAGCGAGTACATCAGGAATCCATTTTCCAAACCGTGTTTTTGTCTTATCCTGAATCACTACGGTACACCTATAATAAGTGATTATTATCTGACTATTTTAGACTGGTTCGGGTCGGCTCCGCTGCGGAGTAGCCTAGTACCTGCGTGACTCGATAAACAGAGAGAAGTAGCTCCGGCTACAATGTTCTTCCGCAAGACGCATGCAGTTCTTTCTGTTTATTAACCGCCAGAGAGCCAAAAGTTACAGACTGCAGCATAAATAAAAAGATAAATCTGATGCTTTCAGAGTGAAGTGAAAAAAAAGAAAGAAATTAAGACAGCCATAAATGTTAGTATTTGTACTGTAAAATAAAATAAATATTATATTGTTTTCTTTAAATTTTACAGTCAGTATTGCAATTGTAAGATTTCCTATTGTGTTTAATATTTCTATAGTAATAATAATAATAATAATGTTGTATAGTCTTATTGATACATAGTTTTTGACCAAAAAGTGCAGCCCTACAAGCAAACCTAGAGTTTTAATTAATTAATTAATTAATTAATTCAGCCATTCGCAGTTAGATTTTGGTCATGGTTTTGATTCCTAGGGAATAAATGAACTGATGAAATGTATACATTGAATGAAATCATGTACAGTAAGGCACTATGGATAAAGGTGTACATAAATACATAAATGTACAGTTGTGGGTGTAATTCGGGATGTGATGTGTACAAAATGCACTATATTGACTGCAACTTGTTTTAATTTACAAAATTATATACTAGCTTAAGGCGAGACACGGCAGGCAAAAACATCGTTTTTTTTTCACTGGTCAATTTTGAGATTTCGGGATATTTGTCTTCAAAAACATGTCTTCTTTCAGACTTGTGGTGAAAAAAAGTCTGAAATACACATTTAGGTCTTTATTTTACTACACTTTGTCTGTTTGCGTCTGTAGATTTCTCATAAATTCATCCAAAGTTGGCGTTGTAAATCATCCGTTGCTCCGCTATCGCGATCTGCACCCTGTCATCACACACACCGTTAGAAAGCTCTCTCTCTCCTGTACAATGTTGTCGGATCCAAATATGGTCATTTCCTTTTTATCAGCAACCAATCGTGAAAGTAAAAGGGCGCAAGTGCGCAATCTCATTGGCTGATGCTAAATCTTTAAAGCCCGTTTTCTCAAAATGACCTTTCTCTCATACTCAAAGTCCGAAATCTCCACTTCGGTAGCATATACACCAAACTTTCCAGTCTTGTACCTAGTTATATTATGAAGACATTTACAGAGGGATTTGTAAATATATTATTCCTAGCCCGATTTATATAACATTTTATTCCAAAAAACATGGCAAAAATCATTTTTTAAGGCTATTGACAGTATATTCTGATTTACAGGATAACAAAAGTAGATATCCATAAATCCCTCTGTAATTTTTTTCCCATCTAATATGTGAACACAATGAAAAAATAATTTTGAACCTGGCTTTATCCAATACTCAGATTTCATTTTTTTAAATATATGCAAATTTGTGCATATTTAATGAGATAATGCCTAATTTGCATATTTAAACATTAAATTACAGAAAACTTGTAATACATTTTTTTCTCATCTTAATGTAGGTAATCAACTGGGAAAATTTCATGGTGATATCTGCTAGTTAAAAAAATTACCCTATTCACCTGTAGTGTCTCGCCTTAATATACAAACTTTTCACTTGATCTGTTCACACATCGCAAACTATGTGCAATTCATTATAAGTCTCCAGCAATTTGAGCAATAGGAATAGTGATACTTGCCTTACACAATCAATAATGCATATTACATCAACACATGAATCTCATCAGGCAAATCTAAAGAAACGTAGCTGAAGTTTGGGAAAAGCTAACTTGGATCTAACCTCAGGGATGATGAAAATAAACTTCTCAGAATAAAGTTTTGTAAGAGATTATAAAGCTACATGCGAGAGCTCTAGACTGCAGGCAATTTAATATCTCATCACCAAAGCCAGACTGCAAACAAGAAACCACTGTCGTTACTGATCCGAAATGGAATAATAAGGCAAAGCCTGACAGTCAGATGAGTGTTATGAGAGGGTGATCTGTTGTTATGTGTGTACGTGTTTGTGCACGTGGACGTGCATGTGTGAAGTTCCATCTGCACGGATTTGGTTTCGCCTAAGAATTGATGCATCTCTGATAACACACACATGGGGACGTGGGATGTTGGCGACAGGATGGTGGTGCCGTATCGACCCTGCAGTCTCATCTCTCACAATGTCCACACAACCTTAGGAAAACCCTCAAGCAGCGTTTGGTTCTGATAAAAATCAGGCGATGGTAAAGAATTGCTTTCCAGTACATCGGAAAATGGATTCCATATCTGCAAGTCTGCAAATCACAATATTGGAAAACACCACTGTGGCATAAAGTCCTCCTCATTCTTTCACTCACACCATCCTGTCTTCCTGTGTCTCAGCACTAGCAATGCTAAAGGTGCAGGTACCAAAAATTACCCTAACGCTACCCCTTCAATAAAATTAATATTTAATAAAAACAAACAGAATGACCTATGGCATCTGCTGATCAATGTAATAAGATCTGTATGCCTCATTACTAGGTGGCGATAGAGAAGCTAAAAATAAAACTCAAGGAAAGTGAAGAAGGAGAGCAGTACTAGTGACTGTGGGCCTTTCCAATGCCATGTCCAAATACCCACACTTGCGGTCTTTGTACTTGACCACTTGTCTACTTACATGACGTATTTCCTGTATTTGGCCCAAGTGTTCAAGTAGGCGTGAAGACTGCAAGTGTGTGTAGAACATTTGATTACCCGATGAGATACACTTATAGTGTTGCAATAATGCAAGTGTTTACAGAGCTTTCTTTTATTTTGATTTTCAATTTCAATGTAACAGAAAACACATTTTAAAATTGTGGTGCTTCTATAATTAATTAATAAAAAGCAGTTGCAAATGTTGTACAAAATACACATAGCCTACTTATCTTTGCACCAATAAAACTCACTTTAACAATTTGTATTACTACCAAATTACATATTATATATAATTAATTTAACTTACAGTGTAATGTTTTCCTCGCTATCTCGAGATTTCGGGGCAAGCGATTTCCCAAACCTAATGCGTGATGGGATACGCTCAGCCTCGAATACTGCTCCGATGCGGTATTCAGGATAGTGTGTGTTTAGTGTGCGTTCAAGACACTGCGCTTTGCCATTTTTTTAGACATAAGACAGTCTTGCGCACTTCCTGTCTCAAGTGGCCAAGACCACAAGTCTACGTGCTAAATCCCGCCTCACATTTTTGTGCACATTCTGCATACGTAAATTGGTCTGAATTAATAGCTTGTTTTCATATGACGTCACGCCACTGCGTTGCCATGGCGCGAAATGCAAATGGAGGGCAGGAAGTGATTTGGTGTATTTAGAAAGCACTATAACAAACTCAAAATGCCTATGTTTTGCGTCGTTTATGGTTACTTAAATCGATCAAACCACGAGGAGTTTTTATCGTGTACCAAAAGTTGTTGTTCATAAAGGGGGAAAATGCAAGAAATTGACCGAAAAACTCCGGAAAAACGGCTTGCAAACCTACGTCTGCGGTCGGGAGGAGCCGAATGGGAAAATGCCCGTTTGTGCAGTGATCACTTCGTCAATGGTGAGTTAATACAACTTAAGTGGCTATGTTTGTGTAACATTTACGAACTTTGTAAAGTCAAAGTATGTCTGTAAGACGAGGTAGTTGCTGATATCTACCACCTCGATGGCAGGAAAATCTTTCAATTCAGTTGAAAATCGCTCCTCTTCATAACGTAAGGATCACGTCCAACATATGTTTGATTTTTTGTTTATATCTTTCTCTTGTAATAGCGTGTAAAGTAGTACAGTACGGACTTTCCTCCATCTCGTCCATTGCGCTCTTCACTCCCCTGCCCTCCATCTGAATTTCGCGCGTCATCATAATCACGTGACTGAAACCCAGCTATAAATAATGATGTTAATGGTATGGAGCTAATAATATGACAAAATGATTTGAATTTGAATTGTGTAAATTTGAATTATTTGCAAGTGTAATCTAACAAAACTGAATTTTAAATAGTTCTGAATTTGAATTTTTTTGGAACGAATATTGAACATCTGAAATTTAACAAACTGAAAGGTTTTTATGGCTGAATTTTATAGACATGTATTTTCAAACAGCTAGTTTTTGTGTTCTGAATTCAAATACTGCAAAATTTCAGTTAAAAAAATACGGATTCAAGTTTTCAAGATGAAGAAATTCGGAACGTCAAATTCAGTTTTCTAAAATTCAATGTCAAAAATTCAGGTCTTACAGAAAGTAGGTCACAGGGAAGAGTAGATGATCTCGGAAAAGTCGAACAGAGCATTTTGGCCAATTAGGGACTGCAGAAGTTTACCAGTGCGAACGTGGTGGTTCAAGAGGTTGCCGCTCTCTGACTCTGATCATGAATCGCCCGGAGGTAAGTTAAACATGAATGATTTTGTGTTTGTTAGGTTAGCGTTCTCAGCACGTGATACATTTGTCTAAGCGGTCTCTGGTGTTTGTTTTAAAGTATATTTTGTGTAAAATTGATTAGAACGCCACCGTGTCTACTACACAGACAGGACGCGAGCGCGCGAGCAAAACAAAAATGTATTAGTGCAACTTTCATTAAGTAAAATCACCAAAAGCCTTCAACCAAACTGAGATGACCCGGTTTTATACATAATGCCTACATAATGCAATTGTCCTTTCAATATTAAAGTCTTCTCTACTGACTGATGACTGACTCAGTAATAAAGACTGTCTTTGCCGCCATCTAACATTACAGGCGAAATATTTTAACTTATGCTGCTGCTCACGGCCAGGGACTATTTTTTTTCCAGCGGAAGGTTGAAGGCTTTTGGTGATTTTACTTAATGAAAGTTGCACTAATACATTTTTTTTTGCTTTATTATGATTATTGAGTGGCAATCGCTTTAGAAAAGCAATACACGGTACTCAAGGCTAGTGCTGTCTTGTGAATAAGTCACGTCTGAAGGGGTTGCACTTGCAAGCACTCTGGTTCGCGTCGTATTCACGATACAGCACCATAGCACACCCTCTCGTACCTTATGCTTACATGTACGACGCAATCTAGACCGGACGCGAGCGGTGCGACGCGACCAGTGAAATTCCCAACAGCACACGATTACCCATCCTATTTCTGACCTAGTCCCAGCTCTTTACAACAGTCGCTTCAAGCACTGTGTTGCGCCGCTCGCGTCCTGTCTGTGTAGTAGACACGGTGGCGTTCTAATCAATTGTACACAAAATATTACACAAAATATACTTTAAAACAAACACCAGAGACCGCTTAGACAAATGTATCACGTGCTGAGAACGCTAACCTAACAAACACAAAATCATTCATGTTTAACTTACCTCCGGGCGATTCATGATCAGAGTCAGAGAGCGGCAACCTCTTGAACCACCACGTTCGCACTGGAAAACTTCTGCAGTCCCTAATTGGCCAAAATGCTCTGTTCGACTTTTCCGAGATCATCTACTCTTCCCTGTGACCTACTTTCTGTAAGACCTGAATTTTTGACATTGAATTTTTGACATTGAATTTTAGAAAACTGAATTTGACGTTCCGAATTTCTTCATCTTGAAAACTTGAATCCGTATTTTTTTAACTGAAATTTTGCAGTATTTGAATTCAGAACACAAAAACTAGCTGTTTGAAAATACATGTCTATAAAATTCAGCCATAAAAACTAGCTGTTTGAAAATACATGTCTATAAAATTCAGCCATAAAAACCTTTCAGTTTGTTAAATTTCAGATGTTCAATATTCATTCCAAAAAAATTCAAATTCAGAACTATTTAAAATTCAGTTTTGTTAGATTACACTTGCAAATAATTCAAATTTACACAATTCAAATTCAAATCATTTTGTCATATTATTAGCTCCATACTAATGGGAAGTGTTAAATGTAACAAAACATCTCACCCACTTGAAATCCCCCAGTGCTTTGAATGAATGTTTTTATTGCATTTTTATAGTTATTATTTTTGAATACAAGCATAAAACTATTAATAAATAGAACAATAAATTAATTGTTAAGGTAAAAATACAAATATAATTGTTTTGGTTGTTCTTGTCTTCTTGATAGCGTAAGTAATGTTTATTTATTTAACTTGAAAATGTGTAAAGATTAAGTGAAACTGGAACATAAAAAAAAAATACACTGAACAAAATTATAAACACAAAACTTTTGTTTTTGCCTCCATTTTTCATGAGCTGAACTGAAAGAACTAAGACTGGTCCGGAAACCAGTCAGTATCTAGTGTGACCACCATTTGCCTCACGCAATGCAACACATCTCCTTCGCATAGAGTTGATCAGGTTGTTGATTGTGGCCTGTGGAATGTTGGTCCACTCCTCTTCAATGGCAGTGCGAAGTTGCTGGATATTGGCAGGACCTGAAACACGCTGTCGTATACGCCGATCCAGAGCATCTAAAACATGCTCAATGGGTGACATGTCTGGTGAGTATGCTGACCATGCAAGAAATGGGATGTTTTCAGCTTCCAGGAATTGTGTACAGATACTTGCAACATGGGGCCGTGCATTATCATGCTGCAACATGAGGTGATGGTCGTGGATGAATGGCACAACAATGGGCCTCAGGATCTCGTCACAGTATCTCTGTGCATTCAAAATGCCATCAATAAAATGCACCTGTGTTCGTTGTCCATAACATACGCCTGCACATACCATAACCCCACCGCCACCATGGGCCACTCGATTCACAACGTTGACATCAGCAAACCGCTCACCCACACAACGCCATGCATGCTGTCTGCCATCTGCCCTGTACAGCGAAGACCGGGATTCATCCGTGAAGAGACCACCTCTCCAAAGTGCAAGACGCCATCGAATGTGAGCATTTGCCCACTCAAGTCGGTTACGACGACGAACTGCAGTCAGGTCGAGACCCCGATGAGGACGACGAGCATGCAGATGAGCTTCCCTGAGACGGTTTCTGACAGTTTGAGCAGAGAATCTTTGGTTATGCAAACCGATTGTTGCAGCAGTTGTGCAGGTGGCTGGTTTCAGACGATCTTGGAGGTGAAGATGCTGGATGTGGAGGTCTTGCTGGTGTGGTTTCATGTGGTCTGCGGTTGTGTGGCCGGTTGGATGTACTGCCAAATTCTCTGTAAAGCCTTTGGAGACGGCTTATGTTAGAGAAATGAACATTCAATTCACGGGCAACAGCTCTGGTGGACATTCCTGCAGTCAGCATGCCAATTGCACGCTCCCTCAAAACTTGCCACATCTGTGGCATTGTGCTGTGTGATAAAACTGCACATTTTAGAGTGGCCTTTTATTGTGGCCAAACTAAGTCACACCTGTGCAATAATCATGCTGTCTAATCAGCATCTTCATATGCCACACCTGTGAAGTGGATGGATTATCTCGGCAAAGGAGAAGTGCTCACTAACACAGATTTGTGAACAATATTTGAGAGAAACAGGCCTTTTGTGTACGTAGAAAAAGTCTTAGATCTTTGACTTCAGCTCATGAAAAATGGGGGCAAAAACAAGTGTTGCGCTTATAATTTTGTTCAGTGTAAATAAACAGTGATGACTCTGCCTCCACTTTTCAGAAGACCACTGCACACCACTGTACTGGTGCCTGCTGGGGATTCAAGTGCTTTATTTCTAACATCATTATCTATTTACACCTGATTTTAAAATCCATTTTGAGTGATCTGATAGCAAGTGGTCAGCACTAAAGTGTTCCCCTTCGAGGGAACTCGAACTGCGTCATCGTTATGACACTTTGGGGAACGCCCCCAGCGTAGCGCATCTGAAACATAAATGAAATCTGTCCAATCCTGATTGGTGCTGCGTCATGACGTAGTAGATGACGGCATAACCGGAAGATACAAAGGTACGCTGGCATATACAAACACTAGCTTTTTTGCTCTTCAGCTCAAGCACTCTGTGTCAAACTGTCTGTCTTATTTGGTGTTGTTTGTCCCATAAGAATTGCAATATAGAATCTATAGTGGCTCGGATCTCGCGTTTGCCGAGGCAGCGCATTGATTACGGGTCTACTCTGCAATAAAGATTCTGTGAATGGGATCTCGCGTTGTCGAGGCAGCGCGCAGATTAAAGGTCTGCATTGCAATACAGAATCTATAGTGGCTCGGATCTCGCGTTTTTTTTTTTTTTTTTTTAAACAGGAAAAGATTAAGAGCAATCGGGCCTGACTCAGCATAAAACTGATTTTCAGCAGGTTCCTGTTCTGCAGAACATGAATACCTCAAACACAACAGAACTCCAAGACCATACAATAACAAACACAAAACAAGCACACAAACCACGACAGCGCCGAGGCAGCGCGTTGATTACGGGTCTACTCTGCAATAAAGATTCTGTGACTTGATCTCGCGTTATCGAGGCAGCGCGTAGATTAAAGGTCGTACATTGCAATACAGAATCTAGTGGCTCGGATCTCGCGTTTGCCGAGGCAGCGCGTAAATTACGGGTCTACTTTGCATTAAAGATTCTGTGTGTGTGCGGGGGTGCTGGCTGTGTTCATTGAGAAATATCTCGACGCGCACAGCCGTGCGTTTTCGGGTGTTTCAGCCTCACGCCCGTTGATTTTCTTCTCGAGGACCTATAGGTGCTGGGCCTTTGGGAAGGCACCATATGGTTGTACGTTTCCTCCGTGGGGCTCGGAGGATTAGGCCTGCGGCTCGCTCCAGAGTCCCAACTTGGGACCTGGCAGTGGTTCTTGAAGGGTTGGCTGAGGCAGCCTTTGAACCCCTGGAGTCGGCTGAGGCAAAGAACCTGACCTTCAAGGTGGCCTTTCTCCTTGCCATCACTTCTCTGAGGAGAGTGGGGGATCTCCAGGCCTTGGCAATATCGCCAACTTGCCTGGAGTTTGCCCCTGGCGGAGTTAAGGCCATCTTACATCCTAGACCGGGCTATGTGCCCAAGGTGCCGTCTAGTGCGGCACGGTCAGTGGTTCTTCAGGCCTTCCAACCTCCACCTCATGGGACGGTGGAAGAGGGGAGACTTCACCTGCTCTGCCCAGTCAGAGCCCTAAGGGTTTACTTGGAGAAGTCTTCTCAGTGGAGGAAGTCAGACCAGTTGTTGGTGTGCTTTGGTTCACCCAAGAAAGGGCTGCTTGCATCTAAACAGACAATCAGTAATTGGATTGTCCAGGCTATAGCCACGGCTTATCAGGTGCGCAATTTGCCTTCACCTATGGCCGTGAGGGCACATTCCACCAGGAGCATGGCCTCCTCTGTGGCCCTCCTTTCTGGCGTCTCGCTTCAGGAGATCTGCGAGGCGGCCGGGTGGGCCACCCCGCACACCTTCATACGTTTTTACAGTCTGCAACTCCCTGTGACGCCTGGCGCCAGAGTGTTCGCGTCCTAAGTGTGCCTGGTCTTCCAGCTTCACACTAGGGCGGGCGTGATTACGGTGTGGCATAGTGGGTATTTCGTTCCCAAAGTGTCATACGATGACGCAGTTCGAGTTCCCTCGAAGGGGAACGTCTCGGGTTACGAATGTAACCCTTGTTCCCCGAGAAGGGAACGAGACACTGCGTCTCGTCGCCACACCTATCACGTTCAGAGCGCTAGCTTCATCGCAAAAGAGCTAGTGTTTGTATATGCCAGCGTACCTTTGTATCTTCCGGTTATGCCGTCATCTACTATGTCATGACGCAGCACCAATCAGGATTGGACAGATTTCATTCATGCTTCAGATGCGCTACGCTGGGGGCGTTCCCCAAAGTGTCATAACGATGACGCAGTGTCTCGTTCCCTTCTCGGGGAACAAGGGTTACAGTCGTAACCCGAGACGTTTTTTGATCCAATCCAAACCACGTTTAGATATAGTCGGAAATGTGACAACATGTAAATGCTGATGTGTCCTGATGCTTCCAGTATAACAGTAAAGGACCACCTTCTCATCTGTCAATCAATCACAGTGCATATAACTAAGGGTTTAAAACTTTGTGCCAGCTACATGTGGCTTTCAACAAAAATAAATGTCTATCTGAAAAATAAAAATAAAACTATTCAGTTAAATTAAATGTAGTCAAGTCAAGTCACCTTTATTTATATAGCGCTTTTTACAATACAGATTGTTTCAAAGTAGCTTTACAGTGATAACAGGAAAATAATGCAACAAAGTTTGTTTCTGCTGTACAGCAAGGTGAACATGATGGCAACACCCTTCCACCACATGTGTGGAAAAAGTTTATCTTAATTTGATCAGGATTCTGTGGACAACAAAATAGATGCCTTTTGCCTTCAATCAACACAAAGTGTCCACCCCAATCACAGGAACTCCTTTGTTCTACCTCATTCTTATCCACAAGTGTGAATGATCACACGTGTGAATGAAAGGTAAAAAAAAAAAGACTTTTGCTTGTGGGTGAAGTCACAAGTGAAGGACAGATCTTTACAGACTTAACAGCCAATTCTATTACACGAAATGGACACAAAATGGAGCAGATCCTCTACACTTAATCAGTGCTGGTTTGTGACACAACAATGTGTACAAATTTACCTATTAAGGTATACATGAATGCATGGTTGAACGTTACTCTTGTCTATCTTTTTGTTAACAAAAAAAGCTGTTCAAGCTAGGGTTACAATGTTCAGTAGCAGTGTTTAAAATAAATTTTCACCACTCCAAGATCGGTAGCATTAGGAAGGTCAAACAAATGAGTTTTGGAAACGTTGTGGAAAAAACAGTGTCTCTTTGACATAGCGAAAACACTGTCTTCTCTAACGTAGCTCAGCCAGGCCTTGTCCCTTTTTTGTTTTGCGTATTCCGTGGGTGGAGATTATTTAAATGAGGAACATTATGACTTCATAAAGCCCAAAAACATCGCATTGTAGTCCAAACTAGCTGTTCGTTGTAGTTCTTGGAAACCGGATTCTGTTAAATAAAATATCTCCATTTGGAGTGGACTTTGAGCTTTGTTACCTTGCAGATCTTTTTTATGCTCAAACAGCTACATTATATAATTAACTGAAGATGAAAAAGTGCAAAATGCATAATTGGAGCCCTTTAAAATTCGAACTGTTTAAAATGTATTGCTTATTACCTCTCGTTCTCTCCTCTCTCAGCATTAAAAACCAAAGATATATCTATACGGGCAAAGCTTAATCGTTACATCCTTTTCTTTGTTTATTTTTTGTATGTGTGCTTTGAGGATAGTAAATGCAGAAAAGATACAGTAATTAAAGAAAGCAAGATATATATATAAAAAAATGTATTCCTGATACCTGAACCAATCTCCATTCGATTAGTGCCCCAGCAACCAGTTGTATAAATATGTGTTTACAGTGAAACAGTGTCTCTAATGGCTGCTTTTCCCATTGATCTCTCAATTCCAGATGCAACAGGCAAATTGCCTTTTAGCTTCAGAGCTGTTTTTTGATGCACTAAAATGGCAGTAGAAAGGGAAGTGAATTACACTGATTCTTCAAACAGGAAACATCATAGAGAAGAGAGAGAGGAGCCCTGTGCAGGTCCGCCATTGTTTTAAATGTAGAAAGCATTTGGTCTAAACACATGATCGAATGATGTGTTAGACAGACAGTGTTCCCCCTGACCAAAGTAGCTCATGTGCTACAGTAGTTTCATTTAAAGGTGGCATATGCATTTTTTAGCGGCCTCTATCGGTGATGTTTCAGATTGCAACCAATTTTTACAAGAGCGCTCGTGGCGTGCTCTTGCGCGTGCTCGAACACAAGAGCGAGCACTCATGGTACCGGCCACACTGAGACTTTCAACACACCGGAGAAAGCATCACACAACATGCTGGAAACTCATGTAAACTCCCACTGCAACGTTACAATAATAGGCTACTTTTATCAGCTTGACATTGAACTAATGCTCCATGCTCGTACCATGATAACGTTACATTGACTGCATTTAGCCGACATGTGTGTTATCTAGCATAAGGCATTTCACTAACTTTTCGTGTATCTTTCACAATCAGCAATGTCAACATAGATGAATGTATAATATGATAACGAAAACAGTTAGTGAACTAGACTGAACAATTTCAATGTAACAGTAAGATCGTAGGAAGTAACATTACTGTACTGAACGTGTCTGGAAATGTGTATTATAAACAATATGATAGTAGTGGGATGAGTGACGTTAGACAGTAGATCTAGTAGCCTACATAAAATAAAAGTTACATCCTAAAGCACCTACTTTTTGTTATCCTGGAACAGTCTTTTGTATTCATTTCATATCTCATGTATGTTGTAGTTTACCTTGCTTCATTACAGTTTACCATTATTTATTTCAGCATATCTGAAAACTTGTAATTTATCACAATATAAATAGCGGAGGTCTCTCCATAATACAAACGCTCTGGCGATGTTGATCCGTGTTTTCGTCCTAAGTCGATCCGATGGACGTTTGGCCTGACGAGCTTCAGCAGATACATTTTTGTTTTGTTTTGTATATTTATGTGGAGTTTGTGTTGGAGTGTGTGTTGTGCTGGAGACAGGTCGTTTTTGGGTGTTATCAGACTCCATGTCGTCAGCTGCAGTGCCGTCACGTAGACTGTATATAAAAGGAGAGAGGCTCGGGAGCGCGCATACACGTCACATCCTATGGATTTCGCAGAAAATCCGACCCGGAGACTTCACATAGAAATAGGAATACTGGCCTTCAGAGGTAATAGCAAAACCAGACAAGTGGATCATTGTAATGTGTGATTACAACCCCTTCACACACAGGCAATACAAAAAGGATTCATTTTTAGAAGAAAAGTTACATAGAGCACCTTTAAACAAGGGATGCACTGGTTTCGGGCTCAGGCCCCATACTGCACTCGTGTACTCGTACTCATTAAAATGCTCTGATACCAAAACCGATACCACACAGTGGGTCTCATTTATGAAACATTTGTAAATATACAAGTAAATATGAGAGTGATTTGCGCTTAAAGAGAGGGCGTATCCCCTGATACGTCCCCTCATAGTCGCGTATCAGGTCCTAAAAAAAGCAAGCTTGGCATCATATTACAGATGCAGTAAATAGAGTTTCATCTGTTAATCAAACAGTCCCAGAAGTAAAAAGAAAAACCGTATGCAATTACTATATATAGTATTTTTTAAAAAATGCTGTGTAAATATGTACCCGATTAAGGTGAATTAAAATGCAGCCTTAGTTATTAATGAGCAAAACGTTCGGATGTTAAACTTTAGCAGGTGTAGATTTCTTTCGTACCAACTAACATTTGGAAAATACGAACATTTTAATGAATCCGAAAATTTACCCCAGAACCACTTTACACACGATTTACACAAAAATTCGTTCTGCTCGTGTTTCATGAATGAGACCCAGTGTGTGTAGTGTTTGTGTCCAGACGAAGAAACATTGACAGAGCAAACATAGAGCATAATCGAGAGAGGATGTCTATGAAGTAAATGCATCTAATTAACAGAACATTAAACGGTTAGTTCACCCAAAAAGAAAATTCTGTTATTAAATACCTTTCTTTCATTTCTTTCGACCCGTGTCGTTCCAAACCCGTAAGACCTTTTTTTTTTTTTTTACAAATTAAGATTTTTTTAAATGAAATCCTAGAGCTTTCTGAATTTTCTAGAGCCCCCTCATAGACTGCATAGGCTGATAAGTAAAACTTCTGTTGCATGCTCTGCACATGCGTCATTTGGATTAAAACTAAATAGTATATGTAAGTAAAACATGAACTGTTACATGACTTATGTATAACGAGTGGAAAGCGGCACAGTAATCACAACGTTTTCAAGAAGTATTCTGTGTGTAAACATCCTAAGCGCTCGCCCAGAAAGCTGCCTGTCAGACAGAGCGCGATTTGACTCAATATAAACCAACTGCAGAACCGCAGCAGTCTGAGGACAACAGCGCCAATTTTACATTTGATTACTCTATGGAATTTCTGTACCTGCAAATTGTGATGTTTCACTGGTACCTAAAAAATTTAACCACTGGCACAACCGTGTCAATACCCAGTACAAAGAAAATCCTTTGTATTGAGCCCTGCTGGAGGAGCCCTAAATATTCACTGTGCTATTAAATGAAAGATAAAACATGATAGAGCAATAGAATGAACAGTAAAAGTAACAGAAGTTCTTACAATAGATTTGAACAGGCATAATTTGACGTGAAAATAACTGAAGGAAACAACTATTTGCTTAACGAATTAAGCCAACTAATTTGATTCATATTCTTTTGGTTTCTCTAACCAATATTTAAAAAAATGACAAATGCGATATACAGGTATTGGTACTCTGTATCGGCAAGAACCAAAAAATGAAAGTATCGGTATCGGACTCATTCTGAAAAAAAGGGGTAATGGTGTATCTGTAATTTGAACAGAAGCATGAAGCAGAATACTCACTCACTCACTCACTCACTCGATCGCTCGCTCCTGTTTTCTCCTTTCCCTGGCTCTCTCTTGCTTTCCATCTCAGGAAAATGAACCATATCTCACTCAAACACACAGCAGACAGCCACAGACGAGGTGTGATTGTTTGCTTTGTCAGACAGCATGAAAGACCCGGACCCCCGTCCCCTTCTGCCCTCAATCCCATCTGAGCTCTATTGTAGTTTGTGTTTTGGAAGTCTAATGATGGAGAAAGAGAGAGAGGGAGAGGAAAAAAGAGAGGAAAAAATGCACTAGATTATTTGTGACAGCGATGCTGATGATGATGGGGTGACAGTGACAAGGAAGATGGCATCAATATCAGTGCATCAGCCTCTCAGTCTATGTAAAACACAGAAATGGCAAATAAGATACTGTTTGTGCACACCATGATGCTGAAATTACTTTCCTCTGCTGGACTAAAAGGACTATTTACTTTCTCAGCACACTTCAAATGAAGGAACACCATTATCACCTTTTCTAGAACTATTATAAGGATAATAAAGTTAAGCATCACAGACTAAATGGGCTAATCACAGAACAATCACCAATGGCTGTATTCAAAAACATCTTTATGTCCGTAAAACAACTCTCTTTTTTCTTCAGACTGTTTTGTTGTTTTATTTCAATGGAAAGGTATTAACAGTCTTTAAGATGTTGTTTTTTTATGTTTAACATAACTGCTTGGCTTGATGCATAATTGAGTAGTTTTCAAAAATTCATCTTATTTGAAATGCTTCTCATGAATCTGTTTCTGACTCTAAATTAATGGGTTTTGTGGTGGTGACTACTAATTTGCTAAATAGAATGTTCAACTTTAGATTAAGCAATGAAACAATAAAGGTGCAGTCACTTCAGAGAAATTTTGAGGGTAAAAAAAAGGCCCATTGTCAATAGTGTAGAAGTGATGCATGGAGCACCGATCACACAGAAGTCATGTTCGAACCAAGTAGCTTTCTGTTGGTCAGTGCAGCAAATTCCTGTGTTCAACTTGGAAACGAGTGAAATCTACCAATTCCGTAGATAACTAATGGAATGACTGGATTGAGAAATTTTGCAGAGCAATGGTAAATGTGACCACACCTTAAGTTGGCCGAACTATTATAGAATTTTCACCAAATTTAAAGCAATTGTTCACCCAAAAATGAAAATTCTGGTATGATTTATTCATGTTGTTCCAAAGTTGCGCAACTGACTTTCTTCAGCTATCCTCAAAATAAAATATTTTAAGGAATGCTGTGGGGCCAAACAACATTGGAACCCATTGACTTTCATTGTATGAATGAAGATGAATGGAATGAGATGAAATTTCGTGTGTTCGAAATGTGAGCTCTTGCGAAGAAATTTAGCAAGTTAAGTGAACTCTGACATTTGAATTTTAATAGTGAAGGACATTTAACCAGCGTCACAGATTGCACTCTTGGCAAAATACATAAAGTATATTAACTTAAATGATGTGCAGTGTTGCGGTAAAGTGGAGTAGATATGTTTTAAAGGTACACTATGTAACTTTTTTTTTTGTTTAAAATTAAGAAAATTTTAATTATGAGTCAATTCATATTCAAACCTCTTCCAAAATGTGTTTTTGTCTTTCCCTGATTCACTATGGTAAGCCCATTATAAGTATTTATATTTTAGACCTAGCGGGATGGTTTTCGTGCGGAAAATGCGTATATGTCACTTGCCTGTGCATGTCTCGTCATATCCGTAAATAGAGAAATGTTGCTCCGACTACTTTGACGTGAGTATGGTGTGAGAGGGGTACAAAAAGGGAGAAAGGTTGACATGGAACAAAATATATCTCAAACCTCCAGGGAATCACCCATTTTAAATAAAACTCAAGATGAGAGTCTGCTGGCAAAAAGAGAAATGCGACAAGAGCTAGTAATACAATAAGAATCAACATTGGCTTGGCTCTTCGGAGATGGCGAAAACTGAGGGATTTGGAATGTTGTAAAAGCGACATAGAGATGGAACATGTTTTGTACTCAACAGGCGAGTAAGGTATTTTATTGAACAGATACATGACCATATGTAACAGACATTGTAAAGTATTATCTACTAAGGGTCATTTCATTATGTGTTGCTGTATAGTGCTGTGATCATTTTCAAGGACGTATTGTGTCTATGAAAGGGTATACAGGTCCTTCTAAAAAAATTAGCATATTGTAATAAAGTTCATTATTTTCCATAATGTAATGATAAAAATTAAACTTTCATATATTTTAGATTCATTGCACACCAACTGAAATATTTGGTAGTCAACGAGGTGCGTAAGCAGGAGGAGAGGATGAGGTGTATAAAGGCCATTTCCCAGGCCAGGCAGGGAGAGTGGATGAAATGGGAGAGTGTGGAACAACGTAAGATGGGCTGGCAAGACCTTTGGTCAATGGAAGAGAGTAGGATCAGTTTCCTTATTAGGTCAACATATGATGTTCTCCCATCACCGCAGAACCTAAACCTCTGGGTAGGAGAGGATCCCTCTTGTCCTTTGTGTTCATCACCTGCCACATTAAGGCACATTTTGACAGGATGTAAGGTGGCTCTTAGCCAAGGTCGGTTTACTTGGCGCCATGACCAAGTACTGCGATGTTTGGCTTTAGCATTAGAAGGCAAGCGTAACATGACCAATAAGTTGCCACCTGTTCTAGCAAGACATTACACGCAGAAGACAATATTCCTCCGCCCAGGCGAGCAACCACCAAGAAAAGGTGTTAACACCAATTCTCGCCCAGGACAACTGGAAGCTGCTAGGGACTGGAAGATGCTGGCTGATCTTGATCAACGGCTTATTTTTCCACCTGAGATTGCCACCACTAACCTACGACCAGATATTGTTTTGTGGTCTGGATCAGCACGCATTGTTCAACTGATAGAGTTAACAGTGCCATGGGAGGATGCGGTAGATGAGGCATATGAGAGGAAGAAACTGCGGTATGCTCATCTGGCCACTGAAGCAGAACAGCGAGGATGGAGAGTCCAGGTTTATCCAGTGGAAGTGGGTTGCCGAGGTTTTGTGGCACACTCTACAACCCTATTCCTCAGAGACATCGGATTCAGCGGCCAAGAGTTGCGTCGCACAGTAAAGAACTTATCTGAAGCAGCAGAAAGGAGCAGCAACTGGCTGTGGTTGAGACGGAAAGATTCTAGCTGGCTGTGTGCAGGCCGCCACGCTACGGTTTCGTAGAATTCTTGAAAACTTGAAGAGTCTGTTGGTTTATTTGTATACGTTCCTGTGGATATTGCGTGACTGACGGGTGGTTGGGCAGATATTGTGTTTTGCGGTAGGTGGTATGCCATACGGAACCGTTGTCCACTGAAACTGCATATTAACGCACCAGTGGGGCTCGACAGCCTTAGTCAAACGGGTTGGCGCGTATGGTCGGGTTGCGGAGAGATTGTGAGATTGTGGTTAGGTCTCAGCAGCAGGAGGGATGTAGAGGTCAGTAAGCTGGACTGAGTTGAGTGGGGGACGGAGGGGGGTGACTCTGGGACGCCAGAGTCACTGTCGAGCCCTCTTGAGGTGTCGTGGGCTAGTCGACGAAACACTGAGGACGGAAGGTGCCCACTTGAAGACCCTAGAGATGTCCCCTACTCGGCTCAATCCATACGGTTGTCGTGCTGGTCCTGTAGTTGCAGCCGTCGCGTGTGCTGACGCGCCAAGTACACTGCAGCCGTTAACGCCGGACAGAAGGGGAGTCACACCACCAGATGGAAAGAAGCGTAAATGGATGGAGAAGCATAGTTTACTGTAAAGCTACGTCTTAGTTTTGCTTATCTTGGCAAAAGCCGAGTACAAATCAGCATGAAGTTTTAACATCTACTCTCGTGTAATGGAAATCTTTTTTTTTTTAAGGTCTTTTATTGTTTTAATACTGATGATTTTGGCATACAGCTCATGAAAACCCAAAATTCCTGTCTAAAAAAATTAGCATATTTCATCCGACCAATAAAATAAGTGTTTTTAATACAAAAAAAAAAAAGTCAACCTTCAAATAATTATGTTCAGTTATGCACTCAATAGTCAATACTTGGTCGGGAATCCTTTTGCAGAAATGACTGCTTCAATGCGGCATGGCATGGAGGCAATCAGCCTGTGGCACTGCTGAGGTGTTATGGAGGCCCAGGATGCTTCGATAGCGGCCTTAAGCTCACCCAGAGAGTTGGGTCTTGCATCTCTCAACTTTCTCTTCACAATATCCCACAGATTCTCTATGGGGTTCAGGTCAGGAGAGTTGGCAGGCCAATTGAGCACAGTAATACCATGGTCAGTAAACCATTTACCAGTGGTTTTGGCACTGTGAGCAGGTGCCAGGTCGTGCTGAAAAATGAAATCTTCATCTCCATAAAGCTTTTCAGCAGATGGAAGCATGAAGTGCTCCAAAATCTCCTGATAGCTAGCTGCATTGACCCTGCCCTTGATAAAACACAGTGCACCAAAACCAGCAGCTGACATGGCACCCCAGACCATCACTGACTGTGGGTACTTGACACTGGACTTCAGGCATTTTGGCATTTCCTTCTCCCCAGTCTTCCTCCAGACTCTGGCACTTTGATTTCCGAATGACATGCAAAATTGAGCAACAGTCCAGTGCTGCTTCTCTGTAGCCCAGGTCAGGCGCTTCTGTCGCTGTTTCTGGTTCAAAAGTGGCTTGACCTGGGGAATGCGGCACCTGTAGCCCATTTCCTGCACACGCCTGTGCACGGTGGCTCTGGATGTTTCTACTCCAGACTCAGTCCACTGCTTCCGCAGGTCCCCCAAGGTCTGGAATCGGTCCTTCTCCACAATCTTCCTCAGGGTCTGGTCACCTCTTCTCGTTGTGCAGCGTTTTTTGCCACACTTTTTCCTTCCCACAGACTTCCCACTGAGGTGCCTTGATACAGCACTCTGGGAACAGCCTATTTGTTCAGAAATTTCTTTCTGTCTTACCCTCTTTCTTGAGGGTGTCAATGATGGCCTTCTGGACAGCAGTCAGGTCGGCAGTCTTACCCATGATTGCGGTTTTGAGTAATGAAACAGGCTGGGAGTTTTTAAAAGCCTCAGGAATCTTTTGCAGGTGTTTAGAATTAATTAGTTGATTCAGATGATTAGGTTAATAGCTCGTTTAGAGACCCTTTTCATGATATGCTAATTTTTTGAGATTTTGGGTTCTCTTTCAGTCGCTCACGTTCGACGTGACGACGTTAGAGGATCACTTCAGGGAGCCCTATCAACTTCGAGTATCTAAGAACAAGCCAATGAACGTTGGCGTGCGTGAACGCGTCACGCGCCCTCGCCCCGCAGCGCGGGTATAAAACAGGAAGCGGGCGCGAGCACCCACCGTCTTTCATTTCGGAGCGCGAGTTTCCTGTGACTGATGTCTAAGATTCAACGCCTTTGAAGACAGTGCAGCTCTCAACTGCTGTTCTCACAGCACTATTGTTTGTGTGTGTGTGTGTGTGTGTGTGTGTGTGTCCACACAGTGGCTACCCCTGGGCGCCTCAGCACTGTGAGAGCAATTTCCTTTTTTTTATTTTACTAAAAGAGCAACACAAGCGGACCCTGCATCTTTTTCAAGATGTCATTCCGCTTGTGCGTTTCTGGATGCAGTCATTCCCTGGCGCCAGCAGATGGCCACAATAGCTGCATCTCGTGTTTGGGCGTTCGGGACGCTGAAGCAGCTTTTGTGGATAGCTCATGTTCCCATTGCGGGAATATGACTATCACAGCACTTAGATCGAGACTCGCTTACCTCAAGGGAGGTGCAGTCCCCTCGCCTATGCCCCGATCTAGTGCTTATTCTGCCCCGCAGAATAGGCCTACTTCGGCGCATGACCAGGGTGATCTGAGGATTACCGTGAGGGCTTCCCCGCCGAGGCAATCTCCGCGGGCCCCTCACGCCTCTCATGTGCTGTTGCCATCGGCGCCCCTTGGCGAACGGCTCGGTCCTTCTCCGGAACGACCAGTCGTTTCCTTTGGGGCACCAGCTGACGATCGGATGTCGATCGCAGCATCGGAGGGGGAGTGGTCATCTGGAGATAACGACTCGGCTGCGTTGCCCCCTTCGGGGTGTGTAGCGTTGTCCGAGCCGGATCCAGAATGGGCCGCTATGCTCTCCCGGGCCGCCGGGAAGGTCGGGCTTGCGTGGAATCCTCCACCACGTCCCGAACCTTCTCGGCTGGACGATTGGTTTCTCGGGGCGGGCCGTGCTGGTTCTCAGTGCGCCGCCCCGGTACCTTTCTTTCTGGAGGTGCATGAGGAGCTTTCTAGGACGTGGAAGGCACCGTATAGTGCCCGAAGCCGTCCTAGTGGCTCCTCTCCCCTCGCCACCCTCGACTGCGGGGCAGCTAAGGGGTATGTGGGGATCCCCCCAGTGGAGCGGGCTGTCGCGATGCAGTTGTGTCCGGCATCCGCCTCCTCCTGGCGGGGTGACCCACGCCTCCCGTCCAAGGCCTGTAAGTTCTCGTCCGGTCTAACGGCGAGGGCTTACAAGGCCTGTGGACAGGCTGCTTCCGCTCTTCATGCCATGGCGCTCTTGCAGGTCCACCAGGCCCAGGCGCTCATGGACATGAACGAGGGTGGTTCTGACCCAGAGCTCCTCCGGGATCTCCTTGTGGCAACCGACCTTGCCCTCCGGGCGACGAAGGAAACCGCACGTTCAGTCGGTCAGGCGATGTCCACCTTGGTGGTCCAGGAGCGCCACCTTTGGCTCAACCTGGCGGACATGAGGGACACCGATAAGTACCGGTTCCTGGATGCCCCTCTCTCCCAGGTTGGGTTGTTCGGCGACGCGGTCGAGAGCTTTGCCCAGCAGTTCTCGGCCGCACAGAAGCAGACGGAGGCCATCCGACACATCCTGCCCCGGCGGACCGCTGCTGCTCCCACCCGCCCGCCGGCCGCAGCTCCTCCGTCTACTCGTCGCCGAGGTCGGCCTCCTGCGGCGTCCTCCGCTCCCGCTGAGCCCCAGCAGCAGCCATCATCCAGGCCTCGGCGTGGAGCAAGCCGCAGGAAGTCGACCCCGCCCGTCCAGGCCGCTGCCAAGCCAGGAGGCAAGCGCCGGTGCAAACGTCCCTGAGACGGGCGGCCCAGAGGTGGATCAAGTTGCTCTTCAGGAGATGGCGGATGTGCCACTCCTTCCCCCTCCTTCCCTCTGCCCTCCGGCGGAAGCAGGTACGTCTCGCACCACACGTTCAGACCCCACTCCGGGCCGCTATGCCGCCCGAGTCGGGTCCCTGCATTCCGTCACGCTGCCCCACTCCGGGTACGTCTGTGGTGCCGTTGGTCCCGCTTGCTCGGTCTCTGGGAGCTTGGCTAACGCTTCCCAGTCCGTCTCGCTGGCTCATCCGTACTGTCAGACTCGGCTATGCGATTCAGTTCGCCCGGCTCCCCCCTGTTTTCAGGGGCATCCTGTTCACCCGTGTTCTGGCGGACAGTGCCCCTGTTCTCAGAGCGGAGATTGCAGTCCTACTGGCGAAGGACGCAATCGAGCCGGTCCCTCCAGCCGATATGAAGACCGGCTTCTACAGCCCGTACTTCATTGTACCCAAGAAAGGAGGTGGGTTACGGCCAATCTTGGACCTGCGCGTCCTGAATCGGTCCCTTCACAGGCTACCATTCAAGATGCTTACGCAGAAACGCAGTTTCAAATGCATCCGTCCCCAAGATTGGTTTGCAGCGATCGACCTGAAGGACGTGTACTTTCATGTCTCGATTCTCCCTCGACACAGACCGTTTCTTCACTTTGCGTTCGAGGGACGGGCATATCAGTACAAAGTCTTACCCTTCGGGCTGGCCCTGTCGCCCCGCGTCTTCACGAAAGTTGCGGAGGCGGCCATTGCTCCCATGTGCGAGCGTGGTGTTCGCATTCTCAACTATCTCGACGACTGGCTTATTCTCGCCCAGTCGAGAGAGCAGTTGTGCGAACACAGGGATTTGGTGCTCAGTCACCTCAGCCACCTAGGGCTTCGGGTCAACTGGGAGAAGAGCAAACTCACGCCCGGGCAGAGGATCTCTTTTCTCGGTATGGAGTTGGACTCGATCAACATGACAGCGCGTCTCACCGAGGCCCGCGTCCAGTCAGTGTTGAACTGCGTGAGTACGCTCAGACGCAGAACAGCGGCACCACTGAAACTGTTTCAGAGGCTCCTGGGGCATATGGCATCTGCAGCCGCGGTAACGCCGCTCGGATTGCTTCATATGAGACCGCTCCAACACTGGCTTCACGATCGAGTCCCGAGATGGGCGTGGCAGAGCGGCTCGTGCCGGGTTCCAGTAACCCCGCACTGTCGCCAAACTCTCAGCTTGTGGTCGGACCCTTCGTTCCTGCGGGCAGGTGTTCCCCTAGAACAAGTGTCCAGGCACTCTGTGGTCTCAACGGATGACTCTATCACCGGCTGGGGGGCCACGTACAACGGGCATGCAGCTTCAGGTCTGTGGACGGGGCCTCAACTGCATTGGCACATCAACTGCCTCGAGTTGTTAGCAGTACATCTTGCGCTGGGCCGCTTCAAAACGTCGTTACTAGGCAAGCATGTACTGGTCCGTACGGACAACACTGCGACCGTTGCGTACATCAACCGTCAGGGTGGTCTACGCTCCCGCCGCATGTCACAACTCGCCCGCCATCTTCTCCTTTGGAGTCAGAAGCATCTGAGGTCGCTTCGTGCCGTTTACATTCCGGGCCTGCTCAACCGTGCAGCCGACGAGCTCTCACGGCAGCAGGTGCTACCGGGAGAATGGCGACTCCATCCCCAGGTGGTCCAGCTGATTTTCAGGCGCTTCGGGACCGCACAGATAGATCTGTTTGCCGCCCCGGACACGTCTCACTGCCAGTTGTTCTATTCCCTGACCGAGGGGACCCTCGGCACGGATGCTCTGGCACACAGCTGGCCCTGGGGTCTTCGCAAGTATGCGTTTCCCCCAGTGAGCCTTCTGGCACAGACCTTGTGCAAAGTCAGGGAGGATGAGGAGCAGGTCTTGTTAGTTGCGCCGTATTGGCCCAACCGGACCTGGTTTCCGGAACTAGTGCTCCTCGCGACAGCCCCTCCCTGGCCCATCCCTCCGAGAGAGGACCTGCTCTCTCAGAGACGGGGCACCCTGTGGCACCCGCGTCCAGACCTCTGGAAGCTCCATGTCTGGTCCCTGGACGGGACGCGGAGGTTCTAGGTGACCTACCCCCAGCGGTAGTTGACACCATCACTTCCGCTAGAGCCCCCTCTACGAGGCGCCTCTATGCATTGAAGTGGAACCTATTCGTTGAATGGTGTTCTTCTCACGAGGAGAACCCCCGATCATGCTCGATCAGAGCCGTGCTTTCCTTCCTGCAAGATGGGTTGGAGCGAAGGCTGTCTCCCTCCACCCTTAAAGTGTATGTTGCCGCTATTGCCGCACATCACGATGCTGTTGATGGTAAGTCCTTGGGGAAGCACGACCTGATCGTTAGGTTCCTGAGGGGAGCGAGGAGACTGAATCCTCCTCGCCCACTCTCTATACCCTCTTGGGATTTGGCCTTCTCTGGTCCTTTCGGCACTTCAGGGACCACCCTTTGAACCTCTGCAATCAGCTGAGTTAAAAATCTTGTCCTGTAAGACAGTTCTCCTGGTTGCATTGGCCTCTATCAAGAGGGTAGGGGACCTACATGCATTTTCGGTCGACGAATCGTGCCTGGAATTCGGCCCGGATAACTCTCACGTGATCCTGAGACCCCGGCCCGGATACGTGCCCAAGGTTCCTACCACTCCCTTCCGGGACCAGGTGGTGAACCTGCAAGCGCTGCCTTTGGAGGAGGCAGACCCAGCCCTGGCTTTTCTCTGTCCCGTCCACGCTCTGCGTTTGTACGTGGACAGAACGCAAAGCCTCAGGACCTCAGACCAGCTCTTCGTCTGTTACGGAGGCCAGCAGAAGGGGAAGGCTGTCTCCAAGCAGAGGATGGCCCACTGGATAGTGGATGCCATCGCCTTGGCTTACGAAGCCCAAGGCGTGCCTTGCCCGCCCGGGTTGAGAGCCCACTCCACTAGGAGTGTCGCTTCTTCTTGGGCGCTAGCACACGGCGCCTCGCTGACAGATATCTGTAGAGCTGCGGGTTGGGCGACACCTAACACGTTCGCTAGGTTCTATAGCCTACGTGTTGAGCCGGTTTCTTCCTGTGTGCTCGCTTCAACCAGCCGGTAACACCGAAGTTCCCGCTCTAGTGTCGGCTTGCTGCGCCACTCCCCTCTACGGAGCGGATACGTGCGCTCTTTTGCTCCAGTCGAGTTCCCCACCCAGGTGAACCCTGTGAGTTCCTCCACACCCCTTCGGCAGTTGGACGTTGCGGAGCGTCCGACGCCAGGCCTAGTGCTCGTATGCTTGTGTAACTTGTGCTAGGCTGGGTTCCGTATGTGTGATCCCTGCGGCGATCCCATATGAGTATTTTTCCACGATCAGCTCCCTGCGGTGAGCCCGTGTCTTTCCCTTGGCAGAGCTCGCTCTGCTGTCACTGTCTGGTGTAGCCTCCCCCTCCTTAGGTGGAGCCACCCCAGTGACATTCCATATGTTGCACTGCCCCAACCGGCCAGTCCATATGTGTATTCTCCACATGGTACCTCCCTTCGGGCAGGATGTGGCTCCGCAGCTTCCCTCTCCCCTGAGAGAGGCACGCTTCCCAGTGTTATTCAAGAGTTCACTGTGTGGGTATGTGGAACAGCAGGTTCTCCCTCTACGCAGGTCTTCCGCCCCAGCTTTGGGGGTCTGAGAGTCTTGCGTAGGGCACTGGATGTGGCAGCAACCGGTGGCGTTTTCCATGGGATCCCCTAACGTCGTCACGTCGACGTCACGTCGAACGTGAGCGACTGAAGGGGAACGTCTCGGTTACTGATGTAACCCTCGTTCCCCGAAGGAGGGAACGGGAGACGTGACGTCCCGCCGCCACAGTTGCTGACCATCGCTGTACGGCCGTCATTAAACTCGGCTCCTCAGTGAAAAACGGTGGGTGCTCGCGCCCGCTTCCTGTTTTATACCCGCGCTGTGGGGCGGGGGCGCGTGACGCGTTCACGCACGCCAACGTTCATTGGCTTGTTCTTAGATACTCGAAGTTGATAGGGCTCCCTGAAGTGATCCCCTAACGTCGTCACGTCGACGTCACGTCTCCCGTTCCCTCCTTCGGGGAACGAGGGTTACATCAGTAACCGAGACGTTTTTATGAGCTGTATGCCCAAATCATCAGTATTAAAACAATAAAAGACCTGAAATATTTCAGTTGGTGTGCAATGAATCTAAAATATATGAAAGTTTAATTTTTATCATTACATTATTTAAAATAATGAACTTTATCACAATATGCTAATTTTTTGAGAAGGACCTGTATATACAGTAACGTCTTCAGTTAGTCAGCTTGAGATCCTTTCCATCTAAACTGGTTATATATCTTAAGCATAGTTGTGTATGATTTATGAACAGTAGGATGATCTCTCTCTCTCTATTATGTTATGAAAAATAACCATTTTCATCTGTAGTCATACAGAGCCGAAGCACAACCAAAACAATGTTCTTCAGCAAAATGCTTGCATTTTTTTTAACCACTAGAGGGCCAAAAGTGACAGTGTGTCCTTAACATTTTGATTTGTTCTTTGTGATTAATTATTCTTTAAAGTCCCTGTAAAGTCAAAATTAAGTATGTGTTTTGAGTTTGTCACACCACAGAAAAATGTGTTCTTAGTCACCCAGCCAAATTTGAATGATAAAAAAAGCCAGCAAGTACATAAAATAAGCTATCAAAATCTTGAAAAAATGAGCAGTAATATCTGCTCTCAAACGCTGGGGGCGTGTCCACTGGCTGCGCTGAAACCACGCCCACTCGCGGGAAAGCTGCCGTCGACTCGCCACACTCAACTCTACAGCCGGAATGGATGCTCGCACGGTGGGCACGCACTGCCGATGATGGCACCAGTTGTCGGCGCGACGGGAGGATGAAGGCTGAGGCGGGAGTCGGTTCGGCCCCATTCACCAGTAACAGCGGATTATCAGTGAATCCCAGACAGTTATCTCCGACGAAAGTTTATAAAACTATCCCGTGTAAAATGATCACTTACAGAGGCGGGTTTTGGCGGTGATCCTCAGCTCTCCATCAAGGTGGCTCTTCACAAAATTAATTCACTTCTTCTTGATGTAATCGTTTTTCGGAAATTTAAACAAGGACACCGATCTGTTTTGTATGTGATCCGGTAATCGCTTCCAGGTAGTACGCATTTCCGTGACGAAGGCATAGCTAGTAGCTAGCAATCTGTAGGCTGTGTTACTAATAATAGTACTGACAGTAACTCGCGATTGAGCGGCAAACTGATGTGAATGTGCTCTATAATATTGTTAGGAGCGGCCAGCCTCAGTGGCCTCAGTGCGTCATCAAGTAGGGGCGTGTCCAGGAGCTCAAGGGCTCCAGTGCGTCATCGAGCCCTGTTTTAGCCCCGCCCAGAAAATCCGGAAAATAGCAATGGTGAAAAACTGTTTAACGGTCTAACTCCACAATTCAGTACTTCACAGTTCACAGTCTTTGTAATATGTTTTAGCAATACAGTTCTAACATTTATAATGTGTTTAGAATTTTTTTTTGAAATTGCCTTTACAGGGACTTTAAAACATAAATCCTGTAGTGTGATATCATATCATGTGGCCGATATCTGTTGCAGTCTCCGAACACTTTTCATTTGCTCAAAGGCTAGTGTGACCACACCTTAAGCCTGAATTAGAATTAGACTGAATTAGAGAAGCCTCCTATTTATAAAGCCTGACCCTACAAGGATACCGCTGTTGTCAGAAACGGAGCAGGAGAGCAGCAGCACATCATGTCAGGGTTGTCAAACTTGTCAAAAGCAAAAGAAGCAAAATAGGGTTTTTGCATGACAAACTAACAACTGACACCTGCTCATGATGCTGAATATAATGACTTGAATGATCTGCTTCAACAGTTTTCTGCTTTCCATATATGGGCTGCCCTGTGAAAGTTCAAAATGATTGACAGGCAGAAAGTGTATCTGACTGGCCAAACAAAGAATGATGTATTTTTTTTTTTTTTTTTTTGTTAGATCTGTGACAATATATAGGCCTATTATATAAAATTGTATTATTTATAAAATAATATCTATTTATTTTATTATATAAAATAAAAATAATTTTATATTTTAAAAATAAAATAAAATATTCCAATAACACTGTTTCTAAACAATACTACAGTTTTTTTTATTTTTAGAATGAATAAGATCATAAATATGTTGGCTGTGGCCAAATACTGTACAGTTTGTATCTACTGGGAAAATTCAATTCTTCATCTGAAAAGTATATTCTGAGCACTAGAGTCAGAAATGGATGATTCATGGAACCATAAGCTGAAACCAGAAAACTAAAGCTGACCTTTCACACTTCACATGTGACTGATATTACAGAGAAAGGTACAGAATACAAGATTACCCCATAAAGCAGAACCCAACATAGTCATGGACAAATAAAGGGACTCCTCCAATGGGAGACACTGGTGTTTGTGAGGCAGGGAAAATTTAAAGTAAGACAGAGCCGGAGCCGAGTGAAGTTCAAAAGCAGGGTCAGTATTGGGGCCACTTTTATTTATCATCTATCTTCTTCCATTAGGCAATATTTTCAGACATCATGCCATTCACTTTCACTCATATGCAGATGACACATAGCTTAATGTATCTACCAAGCCCACTGCCACACTTCCCCTAAACACCCTCATCACCTGTATTCACGATATCCAGGCATGGATGACTACCAATTATCTCCAACTTAATAGTAACAAAACAGAGCTACTGCTCATTGGCACTCCATCCACACTCTTAAAATCCAACCTTTCATCAGTTTCCATTGGGGAGGATGTCATACCAGTCTCTAAACAGGTAAAGAGCCTTGGAGTTATTTTGGACAGTACCCTTTCATTTTCCAACCACATCAAAAATGTCTGTCGGACGGCTTATTTTCACCTCAGAAACATCTCCAGACTGCGTCCCTCACTTTCGCAACACTCCACTGAAGTTCTTGTCAACACCCTGGTGACCTCTCGGATCGACTATTGCAATGCGATCCTGCAAGGAATTCCCAATAAATTACTCCACCGGCTCCAACTTCTCCAAAACTCAGCTGCCCGCATCATTACCCATACCAAATCTATCGATCATGTCACACCTTTACTGATTCAACTGCACTGGCTCCCCATATCACAACGAATCAACTTTAAAGTCTTGTTAATGACATTCAAAGCTCTGCACAACCTCACCCCCTCATATATCACAGAATTAATACAGACTTACATACCCACGCGCTCACTCCGTTCATCATCAGCAGGATTACTGGCAACCCCAGACATCAGACTGTCCACAATGGGAGCAAGGGCCTTCTCCCATGCTGACCCAAAACTCTAGATTTCTCTTCCCCCTCATATTCATGCAATAGACTCCATTTCACAGTTCAAAACCACTCTCAAAACTAATCTTTTCAAGTCAGCCTATAAACTTTAAGCACCTCCCCTCTCCCCCATCAGCATTAGCCTGTTGGATGCTTTCAATTACTTTTAATTATAATTTTTTCTTTTAATAGCTAATACTATTTTTGTTGTAAGGTGACCTTGGGTGGTCTGAAAGGCGCCTAAAAATTAAATGTTTAAATGTATTAAATGTAAATTAAATTAAATGTATTATTATTATTATTAGGTATGTGGCTTGTGGATCAGCTTTGAATTCTCCCTCTGTTACCTCATCAAAAGGGCAGGTGTCAAGGATACATCCCATCCAGACTCATACACACAGTCATCGTACAGATGCACTTGTGAGCGTGTGATGTATGTTGTGTGTGTGAATGGCGTTTGATGTATGTGAATTTATAAGGGAGTGTGTACATGTGGGTGCGTTTGAGAAACACTTACTGGTTGATATGCAGCTCACATTCAGGGTTTCTCTCACAGCCCAGCAAGCAAATGACTTAGAAGAGCCACTTCAGTGCAGGGCTAAAAGCATAGTGAATTTGTGCATGTGAACGTCTCAGTCCTGTTGAAAAGACCAGCATAGACCAGGTTTATGCTTAAACAGACAATGCAAAATGTAAATTCAGATTTACTCAACATCTGAGCTACTGTAATATGAGGACAGACACAGCTATGACAAGCCTACTAATATGCTAATATTAATCCTGATATTCTTCGGTTGATTATTCAATTCTAAGAATTCGAATTTTCAAATAGTCACGACGCATAATGTGCTCACCGTGTACATAAACACCAACATTTGTCCCACGGCTGTGCTAAGCTTTAAATAGCTGTGAAATGGCTTGCTGTTTGGGGAGCTCCACTTAGCAATTATGCTGAGTGCAAGTCATCTGACAGTTCTTTAATGTGAAGACTGTTACCATACTAACACACAATGTCATGAGTGCTACAGTGATGTTAAAATCAAATCCAAAGCATAAAGATAACGAAGGATAGTGCATTTGTCTATTTAACATTACGGCCACCTGCCTAATTTGCTGTTGGTCCTCTGCGTCTTGCCAAAAGAGTGCCGACCCATGAGGCGTGGACTCAACAAGACCCCTGAAGTCCTGTGGTATCTTGCACCAAAACGTTAGCAGTAGAACCTTCAAGTCCTGTAGGTTGCAAGGTGGAGCTGCCGTGGATTGAACTTGTTGGTCCAGCACATCTCACAGATGCCCAATTGGATTGAGATGTGTGGAATTTGGAGGCCAGGGCAACACCTTAAAGTCTTCATCATGTTCCTCAAACCATTCCTGAACAATGTGTACAGTGTGGCAGGATGCAGTATCCTGCTAAAAGAGGCCACTTCACTAGGCTACACCATTGTCATTAAGGGGTACATCTGGTCTGCAACAATGTTTAGGTAGGTGGCACATGACACATTTACGTCCACATGAATGGCTGGACCCAGGGTTTCCCAGCAGAACATTGCACACACTCCCTTCACTGGCTTGTCGTCGTCTCACAGTGTATCCTGGTGACATCACTTCCCCAGGTAAATAGAGCACACATACATGGCCATCCATGTGATGTGAAAGAAAACAGAACTCATCAGACCAAGCTACCTTCTTCCACTGCTCCGAGGTCCAGTTCTGATGCTCGTGTTCCCATTGTAGGCTTTTTCGACGGTGGATAGGGGTCATCATAGGTACTCTGTTTGGTCTGTGGCTACGCAACCCCATACGCAGCAGAGCATGACACACTGTCTGTTGTGACACCCATCCATCATTAAAATGTTGTGACTTGTGCCACAGTTTACCTTTTGTTGGCTCGGACCAGTTGGGATAGCCTTTGTTGCCCTCATGCATCAGTGAGCCTTGGGCACCCAACAACCTGTCAGCGGTTTGTATCTCCTCAGAACACTGTTGGTAAATTCTAGTGATGTATGTCTCGAGACCGGTCTCGAGACCACTTTTACGTGGTCTCGGTCTTGTCACGGCCTTGACGGTCTTTGGTCTTGGTCTTGGACCTCTCGGTCTTGTCTAGGTCTCGTTGTCTCAGACCGACATAGTGGTCGGGGGATTTAGCAATATCGACGAAACGACGATATCCGCAACGGATTGAAGCGCGCGTCCGAGTGAAGACGGACCGTATCCGCGCCACTGATCGCAGCGGCAACGAGCACTTTGATCACTTGATTTAAAAAACACATATCATGTACAGTTTTTGATGTATTAATATTTAGTAAAACACATATCAGTGACATGATGGGTTTTAACTTCATTCAGGAGATTTTGGGTAACTGCACAACTGACAGATGACTTTGAGTGCACCGCCAACAGTGTGTGTGTGTGTGTGTAACCATAGCGACAAAACAACCAACTTTCGGATCCTGGACTTTAGCTTATAATTTCGTTTAAAAAAATATAATTAAGTATTTAAAAGTTGCAGAATGGATTCATTTGGAGACTTTGAAATCGGCAGAGATAGGCAGGCAATGCAAAACAAAATCTTACAAGTTATTGCTTAGCTTCAACAACACAAGTCTTGTTTTTTTCCCCCCTCCGGTCTCGGTCTTGGTCTCGACTTGGTCTTTCTTGGTCTTGGTCTCGGTCTTGTCTTGGTCTCGATACCCTCTGGTCTTGGTAGTCTCTTGGTCTCGGTTTAGGCGGTCTTGACTACAAGTCTAGTAAATTCTCATCACTGCTGACCAGAAGCAGCCCACAAGCCTTGCCATTTCAGAGATACTCTGACCCAGTCGCCTGCCATAACAATTTTGGCCCTTGTCAAAGTCGCTCAGATCTTTCTTCCTCCCCATTTCTCCTGCATCCAACACGTTGACTTTGAGAACTGAATGTTTGCTTACCATCTAATCTACCCAGACCTTAATATGTGGATCATGGGAAATGATCAACGATATTCGCTGATCATACTGTTTTGGCTCATCAGTGTATTGATTCAGAAATGTCTTTCAGCATTAATGTATTGTTGACACCTCTGCTTTCCTGTGTCATTTTCAGTGTGCAATTAATGTACACAAGGGCTGATCTGCACTACTCTGTAATGCACATTTCATTTGCAATGCAACGCAATTATCGCTGACATCTTAATGCGTGGTGTTTGCATGTGTGAATGCATGGTGAGTGAGTGGCTGAGATGGCTTTCGGGAGCTTGTTTCCTAGCACACGCTGCATGTGTGCTTTTTGCGTCTGCAAATGTGTGAATGTCCATGAAGGTGCGTATTTTTAGAGTCTCATCTCGTGCATGAATCACAGAGAGTGATGTGTGTGTGCACGTGTGCTACTGTGTAAATTCCACATCTCAACTACACTCGTAGTCCTGTTGTGGTAATTGCTCGTCCTGTCCTCTCTATTGTCGAGTCTGCGCCGCGAGCTCACCCGTAGAGAGGAGCTCATGCAGTCATGGCTAATTCATTTCATTATGGCCTAATCAGAGAGGCGCACGTGGCATTTAGCCTGATTTCTGCAGATCAAAGACACCACTGTGTGTTCATGGGAGTCTTTCATTAAGCCACGTTCACTCTCTCGGCAACTGGACTGCGCAATTCCAGGAACGTTAACAACACAATTGTAAGGAAAACAGGGAAGAGAGAGGAAAGGCTGAACTTGAGGGGAATTGAAATTCAGTCTGGTCTAATATCAGTTCTTAGAAAAGACTCATGTTTCATTTTAGAGCATGGATTTGTATATAGTGCATTTGTACAACTAAAGTAAACTAAACTCCAACTACTTTGTTTTAAATATCTGAACATTTTGAAATAAACTTGGGGTATTTTGTTTTTATACTTAAAATAAATGACTGTGATTGGTTAATATATCACAGGATGAGTATAGTTCCATTCACTTTTAAAATATAGAATATTATTCTAAAAAATAAAATACATGTATTGATTTATTGATTGATTGATTGAACCCCTTAAAAAGTGGGCATTCATGGTTGTACTACAGTATTGCATAATATAAGTCGGGGGTCTTTTCATTTTATTTTAGAAAGTACTTTTATTCAGTAAGTAAAAATCAAAAGTAACAGTAAAAGCATTTATAACCTTACAGAATGTTTCTATTTAAGATAAATAACTTTTTTTTTTAAAGTTCTGGTGCAAAATAATCCTGAAAAAAATATCACGGTTTTCAAAAATATTAAGCGTCACAACTGCTTTCAGCATTAATTTTATTAAAAATGCTACTATAATAATAACAATTTTTTTACCTTAGTTACTTAAATCAGCATATTAGAATGATTTCTGAATGATCATGTGACACTGAAGACTGGAGTAATGATGCTGAAAATTCCGCTTTGCCATCACAGGAATAAATTGCATTTTAAAATATATTGAAATATAAAACAATTATTTTAAATTGTAACAATATTTCACAAAATTACTGTAGTTTTGATCAAATAAATGCAGCCTCGGTGAGCATAAACGCATTAGGCCTGCTAAAATCTTATCGACCCCAAAGCATTGAACAGTTGTGTAAGTGTGTTTGGTCTGGTTCAATTGCCATCATGTTTCTCTAGTTTGAAGCATAAACCTCACTTAATCAATTAATAAGTGCGTTTTTGCAGCATTACATGAATAAATAGCCACATAGATAGTAGCTTTATAAATGACCATCTCCATGGTTAGCAGAGTGTTAATACGTGTGGAGCAGAGCACAGTAGGGAATGAGCTTCCTGAAGAGCTGTTGACTGCTATGTCAATGAGAGGATCATTACTGAACGCTGACAGCTCTGATCACTGGGAAAAGGGCTAAATCAGACTAAATTGCGTTATAGCCACCTCCACCTTCCATGCTCCAGCCCATCCCACACTCCATTCTCTGGAAGGGAACCAAGAGCGCTAATTGCAGACCTTGAGGGACGCGATGAGGGGAGGAGAACAAGACGAAGAGGAAAGTCGTGGGAGGAGGGAGAAAAAAGCATTTGTCTTTTGGCTACATTGATATCTCCTAACCATCTCGCCGTCTCAGGTGGAAAGGAATCCCTTGATCCCACTGTCGTTTCCTCTCCATCCCACAAAGCACCTCTTAAATCCCTCCTGAAACATTTCCCGATTCAATATTAAAGTGGCTTTTCTTTTTTCTCTATCGATCGCCAGGGTTTAAACTCCAAACTACAAAATTAGCTTTGAAAATTAACCACATAAATTGCAGTGAATAGCAGTGTTATTCCAGATCCAAATCCACAAAACACACTGACAGACTTGTTACAATAAAAGCAAATGTGTGACAGAGGCTGCCTGAGAACAAGCTGGAGATTTGTTGGAAGAGCGCGTGGAAAACAATCAAGTTGAGCAGAAATCTTTTCCACATCCACATTTTCCATTTGAGTGAGAAATAGCTGTTTGAGCGTAATGGTATATTGGAAAAGCAACAAATGACCCTGTTAGGGGAGGTGATGGTGTCATTACACACACACATGCGCGCGCGCGCATACACATATGCCTGCAGATCTAACCGGCTTTAAATGAAAAAATATGAGAGAGATTTCCAAAGCAAAAACGGCGGTGAGAGAGAGAGAGAGAGAGAGAGAGAGAGAAAGAGATAAATTGGAAAAGACAAAGAGCGATAACTTCATGCTATCTCATAAAATACTCCATGATTTCAAAGAGTTCATAATTGCATCTCATAACCCACACATGAATTTGAAGGGAAGATGTGAGCACACACAGGGAATTAGATTCACGCTCTGTGGATGCTCCGTCTCCACCTCCAGTCTGGTGCTAATGTGCCCAGAGGTTGAGTCCTGATAAACCATGAGCGATTGGACGGAATGAGAGAAAAGCCGCCCCTTAGCACTGCGCATTTCAATTTGCTGCAGTCCCCCACATCCGATAAGCAAAAACACAGATAACGGAGCAATTTTCCCACAGACGTCATCTGCACATCACAGACCGCCATTGTGCCATTTATAAGTATAGCTCGGAAATGTTTTTACCTGACAAAAGGATGTTTATAGTTTTGGTATAACGTTGAGCTACTGTGCATCCTTGAATTATATTCAATTCCGTTTCGCTGCAAATTGGTGGTTTTTCATTTACAAAGAGGCATAAAGTTATTTTCACTGCAGACACATTTACCAGAATTGAATCATTCAGATGTGGGAAATAGATGTAAGAAATAAGTAGAAACACATTTCTTGGAATATTTTTACAATGTACTGGGTAGCTAGGAGGGTTAGCATGGTGATACACACTAGCACAGCTTATTTATAATTAGCCTCCTTACTACTAACACATGGTTATCGGTAATGTGCACTTCAATTGCTTGCATTTTCAGTTTTTCAAGTAGTCTGTTTTCCCTTTTCCTGGAATATCACAGAACTGTCGGATACCAGGTAGAATGAAACCTAAAGTAAAACCCCCCAAAAAACACAGACCAATCAATGATTGGGCAATTAGGGTTGTTTTGATGGCTAGTCGAACAGTGTCAGGCTTCTAAAAGAGAGAGTTAAAGTGCAAAAGAGAGACGCTTCTGACGGTTCATTCTCTCTCTGTTTCCTGCTCAGGAATACACTATCACTACGGCAACCTGCTAAGAGGTTACTATAGTTACAGTGTGGCGTTTCACAGTGGAGTGGTGCATTGATAAACAGTGAAGAGGAAGAAACAGAGGAGAGAATGGAGGGTGAGAGAGCACTGTGTTGACAGTGATTCGTAATTTGCTCTCTCTCTCCCATAAACTGTGAAAGGCAGCAAGTCAGAAATGACAATGAAGAAATAAAGAGGAAGATGAGAGCGATGACCCAGCTTCAAATGCTGAACGCTTTCTTTTAATCAGATGCACAATGAACGCACTTGCCCAAAAGGTTAATTAACAAATTTCACTCTTTTTTTTTCTTTTTATGAAGCGCCCGTCTAGAACGGCTAACAAAAGACAGCTTGCGGACTTGTCTGTACGGATCGCTGAGACTGAAACATTTAGCCTGTTCTCAATACCCGCGATTGTTATATAAGCTCGTGGAATGAAACATCTAGGTAATCGGAACACGTCCGCTCTCTATGAGTTTCAGAGCCACTATGAGTTTTTTTTTTGGGAGAGGGGTTGCATTGGCTCAGCTAGATGCACCCACATCAATAATCTTATCTTGGTTGAACAGAGGACTGGAACACGGCCTTTCAATATCATTTAAGCCCCAAAAATAGATGAAAAAGAGGGAAAGAGAGATGAAAGAAGAGTTCCAGGAAGGGGCAGGAAACCCAAGCCCAGAGTCAGCGATTTGTCTCCGAGAGATCAGCGTAATCGGGTAGAGCTCATGGGGAATGAGAGGGGGCTTACAGGAAGTTTGCTTACAAGTTTGGAACTTGTAAAATGCAGCAGCAAAATTGCAAAGGGCAAAGGAGGCCACTAATTGATTTTTGCTTTGAAATATGCATACTCATGAATGCCAGAGCAGGGCCTCAACGGCAATGAAACGTTTCCAGTTCCTGGCGTTTGCCATCCTGTTTGCTTCTAGCAAGTTGTGAAACATCGGATTGGGCTGTTTTTAGATTTTAGTGACATTTAGGGATCCTGAGAAATTGCTTGATAAATTGTCTATTGATGGATTCGAATGATGCCAAAGCTACATTTTCAGCATCCATTACTCCAGTTTTTAGTGTAACATGATCTGTTATCATTCTAATTATTCTAAAATGCTGATTTGGTGCTGAAGAAACCTTTCTTGTTATTATCAATGTTGAAAACAGCCGTGCTTCTTAATATTGCTGTGCATATGATAAATTTTTTAGGATTCTTGGATGAATAGAAAGTTCAAAAGAACAATTTATTTGGGATATAAATATTTTGAAACATTTTATATTTACTGTCACTTTTGATCTATTTAATGCATCCAATATACGTATTAATTTCTTTTTAAAAACAATATGGTAACACTTAACTTACAGACTTTACAGGGGGGGTGGTGGTCCCTCCATAGTCCCTCCAGTGTGTCCCTCCATAGTCCGCCTATGGAGGGACACACTGGAGCCTCTCACCATGGGAAACTCCAGAGTGGTAAAGAGTCCATCCTCTCTCAAGGAGTGTGGTTCCAGTGCCCAAGCTGTGCGTGGAGGTGATCCCAACTATCTCTAGTTGGTACCTCTCAACCTCACGCACAATCTCAGGCTCCTTCCCTGACAGCGAGGTGACGTTCCACGTCCCTTTCCGTGTCCAGGGATCGGGTTGTCGAGACCCCCGCCTTCGACTACCGCCCGATCCACTAAGCATCGGCCCCTTACGGTTCCTTCTGCAGGTGGTGAGCCCAGGGGAAGGCGGCCCCACGTCGTTCTTTCGGTGTGAGCCCGGCCGGACCCCATGGGGGGAGGCCCGGCCACCAGGCGCTCGCATACGAGCCCCAACCCCGGGCCTGGCTCCAGGGTGGGGCCCCGGCTGCGCCATGCCGGGCGACGTCACGGTTCTCGATTTTAATTCCATCATAAAGGGTACCAGTATTTTCAATGCATTAATAATGCCTGGTAATGCATCCTATAATGCATTGTATTATCTCAATAATAACTGTAACCACAGTTAAAATACATTATAATACTTATCTATTCATTGTTATACCTCTATAAAGTATAATGCATTAAAGTGTGTATGTCAGGTAATTTTTTTTTAGAAGGTTTAGATGTCTGAGTGAAAATGTAATTATCATTAAAATTATTACTGTAATTGCCCTACAATAAGCTTTATAGCCATTTCTGTCAATATCATATTTTTAAAACACAGCTGATCTGTGACGTCAGAAGAGGGAGAAGTGCCAAAAAAGTTCTATTCAAGTATGGAGAGTTTTGAGTCTAAGGAGATCCAAAATCCCCCTCAAACCTTCGATGGCCCACAGCCATACAATTGTGAGCCTCCCAGGCCTGAGACAGATGAGGAGCCAAACAGAAATTTAAATAATTCCTATCGAAGAAACATAAATATCTGGTGTGAAGAGAACCAGTGGAGAGTTGGTCAGCTGTCTTGGTAAGTAGGCTATAGGCATAACTTAGAGGTGGAACGGGACATGTATTCGTATTGAACCGAAACGGTTCGGTGCATGAATATACACGGAGAATACACGGTATAAAAACAAATAAAACTCGCGTGCAAATTAATTAATGCGGAACTACTGTTAGATACGCGGGTTATTTAGGGACACCTAATCTGTAGCTCCGCCTTAGCTCTGAAGCTCCGTGGCTATAATGAACAGGCTGCGATGTCAAGATTGCAATGCTGGAATATGTTGGTGTGTGTCATAGACTGTAAAAGGGTGTGTGTGTGTGTGTGTGTGTGTGTGTGTGTGTGTGAGAGAGAGAGAGAGAGAGAGAGAGAGAGAGAGAGAGAGAGAGAGAGAGAGAGGAGAGAGAGAGAGAGAGAGAGAGAGAGAGAGAGAGAGAGAGAGAGAGAGAGAGAGAGAGAGAGAGAGAGAGAGGCGTGGGCATGATCGAACAGTGGAAACATAAAAACTGGAAGAAATGGGCGCTGCAAATGACCGAAGTCTTGGATACCGAAGCAGCACTGAAGTCAGCGCGTTTGGTCCGAACAAAGTTGACCCGGGCACGGAACATAGACCTGCTTTTTGGGAAAAAGTGGACTCTGTGACCAGTTTTAACCCTTCAGAGTCTTGGGCTATTTTGGCCCTTTTTGAGTACTTTTTAATTTTTTAATTTTGCGACATAAACAAATGTTTACCATACTAATTTTTGGTATCATTTTTTTCAGCACATCATCACCTATATGACCAGACAATTAGTTTTTCACTTTGGTCTACTGTATCAACATACTGGACCCAAAATCACACAAAAAACACAAAATCCGAATAGAAAAATTATAGCTTTTCTACTACAAAAAACACAAACATGCTCAATGAAGCATTTTAAAAGGTTTAAAATGTAGACACAAGTTGTAAATGTCAACAAATACAGATACAATTCAGATATAATCAAGCTATATACAAAAAAAAAATATGATTTACAAAAAAAGCGGGTGTAGCCATAGGCTTTTTTTTCTTTCTTTTTAGCTTTGCCACTTTAAAAAAAAAGTGCACACAATTCTACAGAGAGCTATATTTAAGGCCTTGCATTCCCAGAGTATGAGGGCTCCCAAATAGTGCTAATACAACATAAATTTTTTTAAAATTGAGATAAAATCAAACTATATACAGTAAAAAGCAGGTGTGGCAATAGGCATTTTTTCTTTTCTTTTTTGCTTAGAAACTCTACAAAACACTTAATGTACAATTACACAGACAGCTACATTACAGGGCTTTCATTCCTTGAGTAAGAGGGGTTCCTCAATAGTGCAAATATACCATACTAAAGGTAAAATGAACACAAAATCAAACTATACATATAACAAATATCAGGTGTGTTTTTGTTTTGTTTTTGTTTTTTTCATCACTCCTCAAAACAGTTTATCTAAATCTACTCCTAAACTACTCCTAAACGATCTACACTATTCAAACTACTCTCAAAATCTACTCAAACTAGCAATAATATCTCTCTCTATAACGTATATATGTCTCTCTTTATCTACTCCGTAAATCTCCTGCCTTTCAATTTCGCGTCTTTGCTCAGTTGGCTCCTCCTCCATTCCGTAAAATGTGCAGCCTGAAGAGCAGAGTCAGCAGATTCACACGTTTTTCTCCGTTTTGTTTTATGACAAAAATTGACAAAGTTATTAGAATAAATGCAACGTCTGTCACATCCCATCTTGCGTTCTTTTACGAACGCGTCAATATACACGTCAATTTTTTTATATAAAGTTTAAATTATCATATCTCCGTTTTTACGTGGTCTATCAACAGAAAACAAAAAGTAAAATAGAATTTCAAGCCAGCACTTTCGACAGAAGTGGACGGCAGCGCTCAACGTGACTTTGTTTTTATGCTTCGACGTATTTGATCACGCCGGCGTGATCAGCGACCCCGAAGAGTTAACGGTGTTTTTGCAACCAGCACAAACGCAGTAATTCACCATCGTGAAAATACGCCTGCGTATACCTAACTAACTACCTAACTTAACTAACTAAATAAATAAATGTCCTAATCGCTAATTATCTCGCTCTATCACTCATTTTCAATTATCAACACAGCTCACAAACTCACTTTCTCAGCGACCTGGGGAGATGTCTCCCTCTTATGACGTCAAGCGATTCGTTTGGGGGGAGGAGCAGTTTTAAGTGAGTACTGAAAATAACGAACTTTTTCATCTTATATTCTGCCTTTAGGTATCGAAAAACATACAAAACAATACATCAACTTGTCAAACGTGTATTTCCCCTAGCTTGTTTGTGTTAATCATAATTACAAATTTAACCTGACATACACACTTTAAAACATGACAAACAACCCATTTCAGATGTAGAAAGGAATATGTTGGCTCTTCAATACATCCAGCTCCTTTTATTTAGAGATATATGGTATATGTCAAATTTAAAGAACAGATCATACTTTTTTAAACAGTCAGTTCTTCATCACATGCAACTTACGTTTTCCTGGAAGAGAAAGACAACATTTTTAAATGCAATATCTGCTAAAAGTTCATTTAAACAACTTTTAAGAGTACTCTAACACAGTGGTTCTCAAACCTGTCCTGGAGTACCACCACCACTGCCTATTTACTGTCTCTATCACTGATTCAACTCATGAGCTCATGAGTAGAGACTGCAAGACCTGAAATGGGTTTGTCAGATATAGGGAGACATACAAATTGTGTAGGGCTGGTGGTACTGCAGGACAGGTTTGAGAACCACTACTCTAACAACACAGATAACCTGAAAGCTATACGAGCCATGGACTAAATCCACAAAACTACAGCTATTTTAAGAGACCACATTAAACCCAGTGTCAAATGTGGCTGTGGATTATTCATAAAGTGAAAACAGAGATATATAAAGACAAGGACCCATAGAGGACTCATCGTTTGAACTCTTTGCTCTGGTAAAGGGCTCCAGCCTGGACTGTGCTGATGCTTCATAAACCCCTGTCTAACAGATGAGGAGAGGAGACAGACTCTACTAGGGAAATGATGTATTGGTTTACTGGAGCGGGCAGTGTGTGTGTGTGTGTGTGTGTGTGTGTGCGAGAGAGAGAGAGAGAGAGAGAGAGAGAGAGAGAGAGAGAGAGAGAGAGAGAGAGAGAGAGAGAGAGAGAGAGAGAGAGAGAGAGATGGAGAGAGTAGAATTATGATGTGTGAGATGGACTCATTTCCCAGCCAAGTGTGTATGTGTGTGAAGAGAGAGAGAAGGAGAGAAAGAAAGAGCAAGAATGAGACAGAGTTCAGGGTACCATAATATCACAGAGATGCTGACTCCTGTGATTGCTGGCCCATTACTTTTACAGGTTGTTTTTACATGCGTTTGGTAAAAAGCCCACACTACAGTAATTTTATAGCCACTATAGGGAGTCCTTGGCTAACCTTCATGTTACTGAGCTTCTGTGAGTTACAAAATAAAAAAGGCTACGTGCATTCATATGATTCATAAGAGCCACTGCTCTTCCAACCCTGAATTTTTCATCCTTTTCCCCCTCCTTTAACGTTTCCTAATCATATGGCAGATGTATTGGATTTGCAGCATAGCCCATAATCCATTTCTCATCTTCTGCTTTTTATCACACACAGATACACACACATGCAAAGTATAACCGCGCACTTATGGAAGCAGGTGGCAGCTTGTCTCAGTTTCACAGTGGCCATTAGGTGGCAGTGTTGCTCTGCAATGCAGTTCAAAAGCCATAATCCCCTCAACCAGAACTTAACCAGGCTCCAATGAATCATCACATTTGCTTAACATGACACACCTGCACCTACTCATACAATATTTTTTCAAAATCTTCTAAATTAAAGTTAGGCTATATACATTTTAAATAAAATGCAATAAATACTAACTAAATAAGCCTACTGTTAAATGGAAGAATGCCTGGTTGAATGATTAATTGTGTGTCATACATGTACCGGCAAGATGTGACTAATAAGAAGGAACAATTAAAATGAGGCAACGGGTATTGAACATGTGATGTCATTAAATGCAATGGATGTCTTGACTTTAAAGGGATGTCCACTGTCATTGTAAGAAAGAATGCATGAAAGCAGCTCGGACATTTAGCTAAAGTTCTTATTTGGTGTTGAATGGGCAAAAAAGCAGGTTTGGAATAATATGAGAATGAGTAAATTATGGCAAAATGTTAATTTTTGGGCAAAATATACTTTTAAACCCCTCAAAGGTAATACAAATCGAATGTGAGACCGGTTTTAGAGATCATCTCAACAGTAAAATGTTATTGATAGGAGACACACTAATTGCCTATAATTTTGTTTTAGATCAGCGTTGTGTGACATTTTCTCTTCATTTCATTCTCTTTCTCTCTCCCACATTCTGTCTTGCTTACTCTCTACCATATTTGGTCTTTCTCATTCTAGCTGTACCAATCTGTTCACTTTGCATTCTCTTTCTCTTCTGCATCACAGTAACCCTTGTACCTTGTTATTTTTCCTCTCCTGTGACAGGGGGCAGACAAGTGGTGTGGTCAGTGTAAAACTGGACTTGGATATTTCCTGATACAAAACAACCCAGAAACCCCAAACTATGGAGATGGGTGAAAATAAATATAACATAAAAAAACACCTCCAGCTGTACTCTCTCTCTATCTCTTGGTAATTTGGGCTGGTAAGAGGCTCTGCTCTAATAAACCAATTGGATCCTCCGAGCTGGGCAGACCACGGCCATTAAAATCTGACCCTTTTTCATTCTTTTCCGAGGGCTGAGTAATTCTGTCCTCCCCTTTCCTCATCCTCTCCTTCTCGTCTGTCTGCGATTCCAGTCTTCGGCTGACCCAGAGGACCAGCTATGAAAGAAAATACTAGACATTTTGAAGCGATGGTAAGAGGCTTGTTAGACAAGAGACAAAAGCCTTACTTTATTAACCATTTAGTGATCAGCCCTAATGGGGGACAGGAGCTCTTATACCTAATAAGTGCAGCATGGAACAGACATCCATTAGCAAAGCTCTCAGCTCTAATATTTACTATTAAACCAAATGTGTTAGAGGAGTGAGAAGGGGAGAGAGAGAAAGGGAAATAATAACGCAAGCAGGGGTCAGAGATCATGGAGCCCACCGTATTGATCTGGTTGGTTAACCAGCATCTCTCTGTAGGTCTGTGGCAAAGCACATTGCTTCCTGCTGCTCCTGCTGCACGGGTGGCTGGGTTTGCCCCGGCTCCATGCAGGAAAAGCTTTTGGGAGACAAGCTGCAGGGGCAAGATTAGCCAGGGATGATCCACATACAAGCTCCGGTAATGGTTACCTCAGAAGATTGACCTCCCAGAGTCTGGCTTGGGAAGTCCCCACGTATCAACCCAGCAGGGCCCAGCAACAGAGGAGTCAGCCGACTCAGAAAGCATTATCTTCCGCTCAGGACGGCTACTTTTTTTTTTTTTTTTGGAAAGGCCTAGACTAGGAACAATGGTTCTCAAATGGTTCTGCCTTAAATTCAACAAAGTACCAAAATCCTTTCTTGTACAAAAGAAAACAGAAATGTCTGAAAAAGCAAACAAAATGTAATATATTTTGCATATTAATATGCACAGTTATTAACAGAACATCAATACAGATAAGATGGTAATATATATTTTTAAAACACTACAAGGGAATTAAGGCATCGCCCCATAGGTTTCACTTTATTTTAATGGTGCCTTTAACATTCTTTGTTGACTATGACTACAAGTAACATTGCACCTACACTAGAAGAGTAGGCTGGTGGGTTAGAATAAGTTGACTTAATTTACTTATAGTCAGTAGAATGTCTGCTGGAGGAGCATCACAATAAAGAGTTAGCAAACATTAAGCAGACAGTCTACTAATACTCTAATGAGAGTTAGCTGACATGTAGTTGCAAAGTTACTTATAGTCAACAGAATGTTCAAAAGGGACCATCAAAATAAAGTTTTACCAACATTATAATGTACAGTATGAAAAGTCGTCTAAATTGAAAAATAGAGGAATTGAGCATTCACAAATAAATTTGACAGGAACATACCATAAAATTTCTAATATATAATTAAAAAAAGACTCACAAGTTGAGAAAAACAATCTTTTGTGTCAGCCACTTTGTTTGTAGCTATGTTTTTAGAAGTACAATAACACTATTCAAAAGCGTATCCAGCAGTGAAAGAAAAAAAACCACTATTGCTTTCAAATGACTTTTTATGGAAAAAAAATATATATATTTAGAAGGATTACGACAATCAGAAGAGAGAAACCTGTCAAACAGCTCTATTAGAAACTTTCGCAGCAATGGTAACTTTTTTTTTTTTTTTTTTTTTTTATAATTTAAATTGGGGGATTGAGGATGAAAATTGAGTTACAAAGTTAATTCTTGCATAAACGCATCATCACAGTTTTTGGGTCCTTCAGCACTGTTAATAGTCAATTTATTGGCAAGTCAATACTGCATTTGTCAAGGCTTTGTGTGAACTGTATAGTGCGTCTTAATAGAGAATCTATACTTACCTGTAGATACATCAATAAGACATCAATGTGTGTACAAGCTCACTGAGATGTTCTGAACCTTGAAAAACCACAGGGTCATAAAGAACTTCACGTCTCATGTCAGAACCATTCCCCATGATGCACTGGAGTGCATAGTCACAAGCGTCAACACACATACAGGTCGAACTGTTTTATTTACACAGCCTGTGTTATGTCAAAGTTGCCGTAATATTCCCAGCTTTCAATTTGGATTCCAGAGAGCAAGTAATTCCCCATCTGTGTGATATATGATCTGCGAGCTCTCTTAATGCCGGCTAATGATTTAATGACTCTGGCTTTGCTGTACACAAGCAGTTTTGAGTCAGATTGCGATTGAGTTACTCTATTAGTTTGTGTTCAGGCTGAATTTTCCACAATAAGTCAAAAAAAGAGAGCAAGGCTACGGCTAATTCCCCAACAAACTTCCTGCACAGCCTGTTGATTAAATCACCAGCAATTTTTATATCATTTGAAGTGCTCGCCTTGCAGCGAGCGGTTTTGCAGAGGGCTTGTAATGTTTGTAAAATATATGCTCAGTGCATTTAAGTATATGTGTACTCATGTTTTAATCATAGCGGGTTAACGGCCCAGTAAAAGGGGTGGTAGACCAATGTCTACGGCTCTCACATAAAAGCTGTAATCCCCAAATTTACAGCAATAATCTTTAAAAATGAAAAGCAACTTCATGCGGCTAATCAGCATTGATTTTCCGTAGACTGCTCCATCCGATCACGCACGTACGGATGCTCGTTTGGCTGTGTAATTCTAATCTTCACAATTATAAGTAAGAGAATACAAATAACACTCCAGCTGGTTTGTTTGCTAGCCTTGCACACAAGGTAAACTCCATAGGTCAAGAACTAATTTTGACTGTCACATTGAAGTTGCTTTAGAAGTGAACCCTGACAGATATTCTTTGGGGATTATGCAGTAAATTTGACAGGTATACTGAGGGCCTTTTATAAGTAGTTTAATCTGGAGAGGCGCTGGAGGTGGGTTAGTCGACAGGCGTATCCAAACTGTACTGGAGCTATTATCCGACTATGCTGGGATAAAAGAACACAGACTGCTAACTGAATGCTGAAACCATAGGAGGTTTAATCAGAGGCACTGTGCTGTACTAATTAAACCCTAACAAGCACTAACGGTTCCTAACGAGCAGCTGATTGGTTCTCTCATAACAGTCTCAACCCATGCCATATCGCGCACATTACAGTATTTTGTTTTGCTGCCTTCAAGTCATATGGTCACTTTCTTTCAGCAAGTATGCATTCAATTGATCAAAATGAAAGACATTTATAATGTGACAAAATATCTCTTTCTTAAATAAATTTCCAGTTTTTCCAACTGTTCATAAATGAATCCTGAAAAATGTATAATTTTCCTCAAAAATATTATAAGCAGCTGTTTTCACCATAATAATAATAAATGTTTCTTGAGTACCAAATCAGCATATTAGAATGATTTTTGGAGGATCATGTAGCACTGAAGACGTAATGATGCTGAAAATCAGCTTTGTCATCACAGGAATAAATTATGTTTTAAGTAAGGGATAATGTAAATTCTTATAAGATATCTTATAATCCAAAAGTGTACAAAAAAAAAATAGTCGCAAAATGGCAGCAGCTGCGTTTGTGTGAAACAAGAGAGAGCAAATAATTGTTTTACAATATTAATGTTTTACTGTGTTTTTGATCAAATACTTATTTTAAAAACTGACCCCAAACAAGTGAGTGGTAGTGTATATTGAGGAGGAGAAGAAACCGATGTAAACAACGAAACCATGAATTTGTGAAAACGGTGACGTCATGAGCATGCGTATTGCATGTTCACGCATGCGTATTACGTTACGTGTTTGTGGGGTGTTTCTTGACAAAGTGACATTGCCAACCACTTGCCCTGAGGGTATGTTTACATGACGATTTACTAAAAAAAGATGACAATGTTGTCAAAACGATCCCCGTTCACACGGATCCGCAAAAACAAATAAAAACGCTATAGTATGCATTTCAGGCCAGTAGTTGGCAATGAACAAAAACACTACATGCCCGAAAACTTAATACGAATGCGCTTGATGTAACCGTTTTCAAAAATTCACATTTTTGAATTCACAAATTTGCGGACAATACTGGAATCATTTTCAAAAACTTGCACAATGAAACCCATTTTCAAATGGCCCCTAATTCGGCACTTGTTCCCTCAAGATTTTCCTATGGAGCTTTATATAGTTTTTTTTAAAATTCAATTTATGAGTGACATAAAGCCTGTGGTAAACAATGTAAACTGCACACACTCACACCCCAAATTGTCTTAACTAGTTACTAATTAGAAACATAGGTTTTCAAAAATTAAAATAACTGCATCAAAATTCAGGTTAAATTAAATTAAAATTTACGTTGTAGAACAAAACGTCAAAGTATTGTCAAGTTATGTTAAGTTACAACTATATTTCCCATCAGTCTCTGTGGCGGCATGAAATGTATAAAATGTTAAGCATAAATACAAATTTAATGTGCAGTCTGTGCTCTTTATTTTGTTGCTGATGCACTAAAATCCTCTAGTGTTGGTCAGTAAATAAAAAAGAAATTCCAAAGTCTCAATACTTCAATTTCTTACCGACTAAAATCCCTTGAAAGCACATCACACTGCTATTAAAGCTTGCAAGCTCTTAAGTAAAAACTTCCCAGAAGCCAACATTATTTTTGTCATATTACATCTGGGTTGTGTGTCTGCCATTTCATGTGCATTTATGCTATTCAAAGGCCACAAAAAAATGGACACATAAATAACATGTCCTAAATTTGTATGCAGACGAGGAGGGGACAGAATGAGCGAACAAATGACAAGTTTGGAGTGGGGATAAATAGAAGGGAAAGGCAATGAGTGGAAGAGGGGAAACAAATGTGAGAGCCATCGTGCATGAAATTAAAAAGATACCTCAAAATAGTCCTGCCAGGCAAAGTGCTTTATGCCCACCAACACACCCACACACACACTCACACTCTTTACCTGCTCTCCTTCCTCCTCTCATACACTCTCTTTGACATTCCCTTGCACCCAGAAACTCACAGTCTCATGTTTTCCCCAGTGTATTTTCTATTATATTGAAGGTGAACCATCTTTCCTCTCTACATAGTCCCAAAGAATCCTCTTACAAAAGCACTTCCTACACACCTCTTTCTCTTCTTTGCCCCCGGATAGAGGTGGGGAGGAGGGGAAATAATACATAGAACTGTAACCTTTACACAGTGTCCATTCAGATCAGTCTCTTTTCCCCCTCCGTCCCTCCTCAGGAGTCTGCATTCATGCCTTTATGTTGTTACAAGAGGTTGGCAGTAGTCAACAGGAGACAGATCAATATCAAGCCCCAACTCCACACTCTCTCCTAAAATTGGTTTTGCAGTCTGTCACAGTGAGACCTATCACCAAATTGAGATTTATATGAAGAGTGAATTCAAAATGAAAGCCTGGTTGGGTTTTATTCAATTTCTAATTCTATGGATATGTTTCGGTAAACAGGGGGAACATTGTAACAAGTTTTTTTTTTTTTTTTTTTTTTTTTAATATTCTTTAATCTTGTTATTGTGTTTCTTTTGGATTCTGCAGGATTGATTAGTGAAATTTGATGTAGATAAACTGCTTGTGGCTGTCTAGATCATTTAGGTTCCTTGCCACTGAAGTATAAAACTCAGTGACTTGTTTTACTGTATGGATATACATGCTTAATGTCAGCAGTGTAGGAACCCTAACCTGATAGGATTCGAAGTTTACAGCTACAGGTAATTTGTTTTGGTTTACACTATAAGCAAAAACATTGAACATAAACGTATTTTTTTAATTGTGACCACATTTTTTTCTGTTCAGACTGTATTAATTAGCAAATGATTTGATGTATTGTATTGCCATTAAATATGAACACATTCAGTATAAACAACAGTTTAAAAATGCGGGGAAAGGTTGATATACAGGGCTGTAACCCTCAGATGACAAGACGATATTTAGAAACTTAAAAGGTTATGTCAGGCACTTCATATAACATTTTTGGATTTTTTTTATGAATTTAATTTCAATAGATTATTTTGTTTTAATGTTTTTTTAATTTTAAGAAAATTAAAGCTATGTAATTTTTTGCCCCCAGAGGTCGCATTTTCAAAACAATAACAAAGGTAAAGGTTGATAACGCTATGAAGGAGAGTGGAGCGATGGGAGATGTTGTTTTCACCATCCAGAGATGTTTTTACGAATCATGTTCACGGATGAGGTAATAAATTAGTTTTTGTATTACCTGTAGGCTACGTTTGATCACACTATTTTATGTCATCTTAATTAATTATTTTTCATGAACATATTTGTCAAATGATTTGGTGGGTTAATGCTGCACAGATTTTTTAAAACAATCGTTTAAAACAATCGTACAAAAGTTAATTTGAACGAAACCTCATTTGCAAGTAATGACTTTTCACTGCCATAGACTTGCCATAGACTTGACTTCACCAGACTTGATAAAAAGTGTTACTGAAGTACAAACAAAGTGCAATATAACTGTTTGTGTACAATATGTATTTGCTTAATTGTCTATTAAAACACTTGCGAGTCTTGTCAAGTCCAAGTTTGTCGCGAAGCTCTCTCCATCCTGAAAACGCCACACCGATATTGATCATTGTTTTATTTCTCTGGTAGCCTGCTTGCCTCAGTTGATCTACGTTTACGGTTTTTTTGGATTTTCTGTACTCGCAATCAATAATCGTGAACCTTGATGACTGAACGACACAACAGCGGCATGCGAGATACTACATCATATATATATATATATATATATATATATATATATATATACATAGATCCTCATTGGTGGCTTACGTATAGCAGCCATGAAATATGAAATATATCACACTGTGAAAGTGGTTTTTAAATATTTTATTACAAAAATCTCACATATTGTACCTTTAAACAGTTTGTAAAGATAGCTTTATCACTAGGACATTTTTTTAAATAACTTGTTAAACATGAGAGTATTAAGCAATTATTTAATACATTTCTCCTTATATACACTATAAAAAATAGTTGCTGCCTTAAATTTTTAAGTACAATCAACTTTTATGTTTAAGTCATTTCAACTTAAATTACATTAAACTGACAAAAAAAATAGTCGGATCTTGTAAAACTTAAAAAGTTGAAAATTGCTTAACTTATGTTGACGAGTTAAAGCAATGTAAAAACAGATGTTGTCATAAATGATTGATCATATCATTTTTTACAGTGTAGACACTTTTTGGCATAAAGGGTTCTTTAAAATTGAGTCAAGAAGGTTATATGGGTTCTATATAGAACCCCATTGTACCTTTTTTCTCTCTAAAAGTGATAATGAAGCATTAACAGAGCAGTTTTGATTTCAATCGCATTTCAAACCATATTGGTATTCTTCCTCTTTAGACAACAAAAAAACAAAATAATAAAACTGAAAGTTCTCCAAGTTCAAGTTTTGATATAACAAAGCCCAAGAGATCATCAAAAAACATTATGGTAATGGCTGGTTATGAAAAAAAAAGGTAACACTTTATAATAACTACACGCTAATAATCATTTGTTAAGCATGAGTAAACAGTTAATTCATCATTCATAAAGCACTAATAGACATTAATAAGCAGTTTATAAATACAGCTATAAATGCTTTCTTCTTGATTTACTAGCATATCTATAATTTATTTAATAATTGTATTTTCATCCTTTATTAATGATCAATTTATTATTTCTAAATGAATAATTGCATTTTTTATAAACCAGTTATTTAAGAGTTTTCAGTGGTTCATAAGATTACTTAGAACGTGTAAGTAAATGATTAATAAACTATTTAAATGTACATTCATACATCTTATTATTCAGACATATAGTGATGGTTACTTAGTGTGTTAATAAATGCTTTATTAACATGTATTTATGCTGTAATTCAGGGTTAATTTGGGTAGTTCTAAAGCATTTAGTAGTGGTCAGTTAACTATGTTTGTGAGCTCATCTAAAGTGAGGACTATTCATGCCTTGTAAAGCATTTATAAAGGAGATTTAAAGGCGCATCAATCTTCTAAACAGTAAAATGTAACAAACACAACACAGTGATACAGAACATAGAAATATTTAACAGCCTTTAAATCTCCTTTATAAATGCTGTACAAGGCATGAATGAACTTTAGATGAGCTCACAAAATAGTTAACTGACCACCACTAAATGCTTTATAACTACCTGTATTTACTACATTTACTTACACTTTCTAAGTGATCTTATGAATGACTGACAACTCTTAAATAACTGGTTTGTAAATAATGCTATACTTCATTTACAAATTATTAATTGATCATTAACAAAGTATGAAAATACAATTATTAAACGCATTATAGATATGCTTATAAATCAAGAAAAAAAAAGCGTTTATAGCTGTATTTATAAACTGCTTATTAATGTCTATTAATGCTTTATAAATGGTGAATTAACTGTTTACTCATGCTTAACAAATGATTAATAGCATGCAGTTATTATAAAGTGTTACCAAAAAAATGATCAGATATCACATCACACCTGATTAGGATGCGTCACAAATACAAAGTTCTGTCATGCAACTCTAAATGGTTCAGGCTAATAGGTCCTTAAATCAACCCGCTTGCAACCATATCATTCTCTATAGGTCACGGCTGATTGGTTACTGCTGTATCAGTAGCTAATGAGATCACATGCTCAACTGCATAGCAGTTTGCAGCGCGCTTTCAGATACCCTCCAACTTCCCCAGCTCCACCTGTATAAATCTACTATGGGTAGGCTAATTCATGTACGCTATATTGCACAGCAGCAGCATGTCTTACTTGCTCACAGCAGCGTGTCGCATATGTATTGGCAGCAGCAGCAGCAATAACCAACAGCAGCAGCAGCGTAGCAGATTCCACCAAGACCAAACATATCAACATTGCCACAGCCATGCATGCCAAACACTCAGAGAGTTGTCATGACTAGGGTTGTCACTTTTGTGAAAAAAAAAAGAATCGATTGTAAAATCGATTTACCATGTCTAATCTAAAGACGTTTCTATTTTCAACGCCAAATATAGGCAAATCCACGGACAACTAACAGGCATTAGGACGAACGTAAAGAGTGCGCTTGAGACGCGCACAAGTCAGCAATATTTCTGATGATTTATTGCCGTAAAGTTTTGTGCACAATGACAAACAGGAGTGCAACATTCTCGAAAAACAAAAAGCATAGTGACTGCCATAACATCAATGAAAAACATTACTGCAGGCTTGGCTGTGTATACGATTAGAAATGTCAAACAAATTTCACCTACGTAGGCGATTGTAGCCCATAGCCCTAATCTGTCTGATTACCGGCAGAATTCACATTTTTGTTGTAAAGAGACACATTATGCATAAGTATAATCTGTGTTTGTCAGAGCTTGCAGTTGCTGTGTGACGCGCGTTCGCTGCGGGCGTGTCATGACGAGCTGGACGCACTCCGAGAGAAGGCCGTTAAAATCGATTCCCTATTTTCGTTTTCGATACTTGTGTTGGTTGGTCCGATCTATTGTGCAATCGATTTTCGAACGTAAAGTGACAGCCCTAATCATGACAGAATTACAATCTTTAGGATGAATGTAGAAATTTGTCTCTTGTATTTATAATGGCTGTCACGTCCCTGTAAATGGGCAAAAACCTAAATAGATTGATGAAGAGAAAAAGAGCTTCTCATGGGTTAGGCAGTTCCCCAATGCCCCCAGCGTCTAGGATGGACAGCCAGGAAGATGTCCGTCTTGGGCAGGGATCTTGATAGACCATTTGGGAGGAGTATGTTGCGATGAGCAATGGACCTCCGCCCTGATGAAGCCTGTCACCTTCTGATAAAGTATGCATATGTCAGATCATACATGATATATTATCCAGCTCCAGACTGCACTGGCAGGAGAGACCTAATCAAGTAGCAGGCACACACGCTCTCTTCAAGCGCACACAACATAACTGCATTGATAAGCGACTGACAGCCATGTGAACTAGAGTGGATGGAAAATGCTAAGAGTAATGTGTGAATGTAAAGGTCAGCTAGGCATTTTGTACAACTGAATGGAGGAAATGAGCGATGCAGCATTTTACTCTCTGGGCTGGTAGGTGAACGTGACATTGATGTGTTTCCAAAGAACGCTAATATGTTAGGGGGCTAGTGTTCTTAATGTGAACGTGTCCAAGGTAAAACAAGACAGCTGTAACTATTCAGAACAGCTAAAAATCACTGGATTAACAGCCAACGTAAAGGCATAGATCACCAAAAATATTAAAATGACCATTTAATCACCCTCATGTTCCAAACCTGTATAAATAATTTTCTTCTACGGAACACAAAATAAGATATTTTGAATGTTTTATGTTTTTATTCATACAATGTCAAAAAGGTCCGGAAACATCATTGGACCTCATTGACTTTCATTGTATGAACAGAAATACACACATTGTGTTCCTCAGAAAATAGAAAGTCATATAAGTTTTGAACAACATGAGTTGATGACAGAATTTTGAATGTTCCTTTATCACCATTAAAAACCAAAAATGAACACTTCATTGTGTCTGTGAGTTTTGGACTATTCAAAGCCACTTCAGCAGTTATAAAAAGTTATTCAAAGATGTTTGATGGTAGAACTCTACATCACTCTAGTCGCAAAACTCTGCTGTTATGAACAGCCTATTTGTAGGTTTCAAATGTTAAATTTCTTTTGAATATCAACATTATAAGACTGACAAAAATGAAAGAAAATTGCTTGTTTTATGTCGACTGCTTTTCAGGGAACATGAGAGCATTGGAGTCGAATCAAAGCTCCATCTGAGGAAGATCAAAGCCTTATTGATTCTCCCGTTATTATATGCAGAACACCTGATGAGAAATGTGTGTAATCTCCCTTCAATAGCAGCCATCCTTGCTGTTTAAAACTATCTGATATCACTATCTGACTTGATTTTGATGGTCCCCTTTAGACATTATGTTATAAGGAGCATTGCACCTACATGTCGACTCGACTAACTCTCATTAGAGTATTGCTTATTATTTGTAGACTGTCTTAATATCTGCTAACACTTTATTTTGATGGTCCCCCAACACACATTGTACTATAAGTAATTTTGCAAGTACAGATCAACCTACTCTACTAACCCTACCCTTAACAGTCTACTAATACTCTAATGAGAGTCAGTTGACATATAGGTGCAACATTATTTATAGTCAACAGAATGTCTAAAAGGGACCATCAAAATAAAGTGTTACCCAATTGTGGATAATTTCATACCTCATATGATCGACGGCTTTCGAGAATATGGAGATGTATGTAGACTGTAGTCTTACCTTCGCAGAGAGACATAATGTTGACATTAGCAGTGGTCACCTGTGGCACAGCTGACATATTGCAATGAGATGTGTATGATTGTCTCGACATGTGGCATTAGCAACAGGTTGAATGTTCAATTTGTTGAGTCATCTGTCAGCGATGCCAGGAGCAGGTCCTCTCCACCGACGTTATTTGACAGTAGAATCTATATTACCGAATTAATAGGTCCTTCCATGCCCCCAACTGCAACTCAGATTATAACAGGGTTAATAATATATCAAAACATGCATTTTATTTAGAGCTGTGAAAGGTTTCATCATAATCCTATAGCACTTATGGTTAGGTAAAAGTGTTTCTGAGGTTATTTGTTGCATAAACAGATACACACAGACACATGAACAGTTAATCATCCTTGACTAATGGAGACCCGTAGACGAAGCGGTTAACGCTTGGCTGGCTCTTCTATTTGTCTCAGTCTCTGTTTTTTTTTATGCTGCTGAAGTACACCAAGCAAAGATAACTTTCATTCACACACCGCCTAATCTGTTATGAACTCAGGCCAAGCCTGAAAGCTTTCTCCATCAGGTGTTTGTGTGTGAGCCTGTGCAAAAGTCTATCAAAAGTAATAACTGGCAATTTGTCTATTAAAATTGCCTTACTGACGTGAGTGATGCTATTACCGATAGTACAGCTCAGTATGGCACACAATACATCTTAAAGTATTTTTTTACTAGCATTTCAATCGGTAACACTTTATTACGATGGTCCATTATAGACATTCTACTATTTATAAGTAACTTTGGAACTGCATGTCATTAGGGAATTAGCAGACTGTCTGTTTAATATAACTGCTAACACTTTATTTTGATGGTCTCCCAACAGACGTTATGCTGACTATAAGTAACTTCACAACTACATGTCAACCTATTCTACTAACCCGAACACATAACCTTAAAGGCAGGGTAGGCAGGTTTTTTCTAAAACACTTTTTCCCAAATTTGTTTAAACTGTCTTTATATACCAATACATATTTAAATTGTAAGTACTCTGAAAAGGAGAGTATACAAATTGAGTGTCTGTAGTCCTCTCTGGGCTGCAATAAACACAGCTACTTATTTCATTCGGAACGAATGAAATGATTGACTGGGCAACTGTCACTCTCCCTAGCTACCATGGCTACCACCCCTGCTGCTACAGGAGCTGCCCACATGCGCGCACTCGGTTGACTCGCTCATTTCGGAAGAGGAGAGGCTCTCATCATGGAAGCTCTTACATGCAAAACACCGTATATGTTATGAATCTTACACGAAATTCACCTTCATCACAGTGTAACTGATGGTAACGGGAAAACGTGTATCAATGCAACCTGTGTTCAGCTTTGCCTCATGTTACTAACTCGTTACCGAATCAAACTCAATATATTTTAAACTTTACCAGTATCGATATGCTAGCTTGATAGTGAGTACTAACAGCCATGTTAGTTGTTTATATTCATAATGATAAAGTTAGGTATTTTCTTACATGTGATTCTGACATGATGTCACTACATGCACTGCACTCCTCTCCGCTCGCACTGGTAAACGCGTCCTCCAGCTCCTATTGAGTTTGATTCGGTAATAAGCGAGTCAACCGAGTGCGCGCATGTGGTAGCCATGGTAGCGAGGGAGAGTGACAGTTGCCCAGCCAATCATTTCATTCGTTCCGAATGGAATAAGTAGCTGTGTTTATTGCAGCCCTGAGAGGACTACAAACACTCGATTTTTACTCTCCTTTTCAGAGTACCTACATTTTAAATATGTATTGGTATGTAAAGACAGTTTAAACAAATTTGGAAAAAAGTGTTTTAGAAAAAACCTGCCTACCCTGCCTTTAACCTAACAGTCTACTACAGTCTACTGATGCTCTAATGACTGGTAGTTGACATGTAGAATGTCTAAAGTGAACTAAATCTATTCATCTGATAAAAATGTTAATTGGTTAGATGCGAGTTCTTTTGACCTTTTTGGCGTTTAGGTCACTATTAAATGCAGTTGAATAGAAAGAGCTACATAATTCTTTAAAAAGGTCACATTTTGTGTTCAATACAAAACTTAACAATAAAAAAGTTTAGAATGACATAAGGGTGAATAAATAATAAAAGCAGCTTTAGTTAGTACTTTTAGACCTTAAAAACTTTAAATGCAATAAAATAAATATTGTATTGATTTTTTTTTGTTGGTCTTTTGGAGTTTGAGGTCACTAGTTGAATAGAACAAGCTACATAATCCTTCTTTAATAAAGCTCTAATCTTGAGTTCAATGCAAATAAATAACCGCAAATGAGTTTGGAACAACATATGGGTGAATAAATGAAAGCAACAATAGCAAGTACTTTTATTCCTTACAAAAATACAACACAGTCTTGGTATCGGTTGCCTGCTTGAATCCCATGCATTAAATAATGTGTTTCTCATAAGCGAGACAGCAAATGTGCCAATAAAAAAGGCTTGCGGACAGGTAATGCTCTGAGATTTGTTGATAATTTTTCTCACTATTATTAATGCAGTTCTTTCCCACCATAGCAGACCCGACCAATGAGTTTATTGGAAAGCTAACAAAATGATGTACTGCAGTCTCAAAAGCCTTTCATATCTCTAAGATTAATGTTTGTGTTTGCGTGTTATGGGGTGAAGGCTAGCGACGGTGATGGCGCAACACTTTCAGGACACATTGTAGGAAAATAACTCTTTTATGAGGAGCCGGAATTCTGTTAAGAACGCAAAATAGAGCAGAAAGAAAAGTAGTTTTCCATAAAATGATTCTTGGGATCTAATAAAGCAAAGAGGAAAGGTTATGTTTTGCATTCAATCTTTGTACTCTCCAACACCTTACTTAGTCTTTTTTCCCCTTTTCATTTTAAGTGGACCAGCCTTTGATCAGCGAGCGTCAGGATTTGAAAATAAGCTCTAGGCTTTTTAGAAATCTAATAATGAGATGATGAAAAGTAGCTCGATTTAATAGGTAGACGTTGGGAGCATTCCAAGTTCTGATGACACTGAGTAAATCCAAGAGGATAACAACCTCCTAAAACACATCGAGTTAGCAAGGCTAAAAATGTCCATCAAGCGGTGAAAATAACTGCAGAAGCTCACAACTGAAAGAAAGGTGCAAGCTAATTTCGAGCGGGTTTAAGGACTGTCAGAGTACAAGAGAGGAATTCTAGGAGAGATGTGAAGAAATACCGTGCAGGTTTCTGGTCTGTGTGCAGCACTCGTTCCAGAGCATAAGGTCATGGCTCTCAGTGCCGTGGCCATAATTAAAGCCCTTGTCCACACAAGCAGAAGTCAAGTGTCCTGTCCTTGTGCTGAGGAGAGCAGTCGAATGCTGGGAGAGAGCGAGCAGTAGAAATGTTCTCTGACATTTAAACTGAATCCCTCAAGACAATGTCTTACATCCTGAAGCACAAACTCCGAGGAGTGCAAAGAGCAAATGAACAATACAAATATACAATCTCTATCAATAAAATCACCTTTTTTACCGTCCATGAAGCAGTCCAACAAGAGCCCTAATGTCAGTCATTCAGAACTTATCAAGTGTGTGTGGTCTGTGAGTGTCCTCGCACTCAAATGTCCTCAGTAAAACCCACCGGGGGCTTCCGTCATTAGATAAAGCACTGGATAAAGAAAGAGTCATCCATAAATACATGAGTGAGGAAGATATGAGCTGGAATCTCTCAGCTCCGCTCACTGACCTACAGCAAGAAAGACTTTCAATCTCCTTAGAGAGTGGCGCGTTTTATATCTCAGGTGCCAGTCCTGGATCAGCCCTGGACTTTCAATACTTTCTCATCACCACATGCTTGAAGAGGAACCAGGAAGGGAATTGAACACACTGAAGACCCCGAAGGCCCTTTCACACTAAATGTGAAACAAAAAAGTGCAAAACTACATGTTCACATAAAGAGCAAAATTAATATTGGAGGGGCTGAACGAAAAGCACATTTTCTCCAGTACAATTATGGTGCTGTTCACTTTTTAGTTGGCCTGCCATCCAACTATCACAGAGGAGAAGAAGACTTTAGGTGAATTGCCATATTTTTTTTAGCCTAGATTATATAAACTAATTGCATAGTTTAGGGTCAGAATAATTTTTTTTTTTTTTTTTTTTACAATAATACTTTTATTCAGCAAGGATAGCTACATTAAGACAATGATACAAATGATTTATATTTCCAATAAATGCTGTTCTTTTGAAATTAATTCCTATTTATCAAATAATTTTGAAAATCCACAAAAATATTAAGATTTTAACAGATAATAATGTGAAATGTTTCAAATCAGCATATTAATAAAAGTTCTTTATTTGCATCAATGGTTCCATGAAGAACCTTTAACATCCATGGAGCATTTCCTTTACACAAAAGGTTCTTAATAGAGACAAATGATTTTAGATTATTAAAATGTTCTTCACACGAAGGATATATATTCTTCTAGTCATATTGAACTGTTGTTGCATGGATAGATTTGCATAATGGTTCTTCAAAAATGTATTTATCATTTACAGTGGAAAAAAATAATAATAACATACAGGTTGGGAATGACAATGAGTGAATTTTAAAATTGACTTTGAAGTGGACACGTGCATACAACATACTGTACAAGAACGTACTTGCGTATCAACTAGATAAAGAGAGAGAGAGAGAGAGAGAGAGAGAGGGAGAGAATCATATTTAGACAGGAGTCAATGGCTTATTTAGTGCCATATGGTGGATATTTAGTGAATTATTTTACGTGTGTGTGTGTGTGTGTGTGTGTATATTGTTGCCATCAGGTTCCCATCTGTGCCATCTCTACTTCAAAGAAGTAGTTGTAGCACACTACCTTGCAGACAGATTAATTGTTTACACAGCTTTTTAATGCAGCACAGACAAGCGTTTTGTTCATAGAGGAAATACAAAACCCTACCGGAAATCTGTGGCTACACACTCCCATCTGGATCAATGATTAAGAGTGTCACTGCGAGTCGCTTTCAAACTCCTGCTCGCGAATTCACACGAGGCAGGTTAAGTCTACAGCGAGCCTCAGCGGTGAAGGCAGAATAATTTGGCTGATTGTCATTGAAGTGTGAACGCGCATACCGGCAGATTCACGTCGTCGGCCAATCAGAGCCGCTTTAGAGATAAGCCTGCCCTCTTTCTGCTTGCAGTGTTAATTAAATCTCTTGCACTTCCTGAAAAACACACAAAAATAACAGGGAAGACAACTTCCCAGCGGTGCTAAGTCTCCGTCTCCTTCACTCTTTCTTGTTCAATCCCATCCTTTTCCTCTCATTCTGACTCTATAACAATCTCTCAATCTTTATTTAAATGGCTCGCCCATAAGTCAAGTTCAAAGCCATGTCTGCTGGCCCCATGAGAGAGGAATTAAAATCAGCCCTGTCACTCCCTCTCTCCTCATCTAAGAAAAAGAGAGAGGGGGGATAAAGCATCTTAGTGCCAGACTTACGAGCAGTCCGTGCTACATCAGGCCTGACAGAAGCTGCAGTTATGAGGCCTGGCTGAGAGATTTATACTCACTTCTTCCGTGGCCTGCTGGGAGACATGTGGACGCAGAGATGCCCTAGGAGCTCTCTATATTTATCTGCATTATTGCTACTGCATTTACCCCCGACAGCAAATTTCTCATGATACTGATTCCCCAGAGACTAAAAGCCAGGGTCAGAATCGAGGTTACCTGTGATATCACCCGATCTGAGTTTTAAGGAATCAACAACTTAAATTTAAATTTAAATTTATTGTTGAGAGGAAAACCCCTTGAGATGTGACATCTCATTTTCGAGGGGACCTCAAGAAAAAAATACTTCACAAACATACATACATACTAGGGGTGGAACGGTACACAGAAGTCACGGTTCGGTTCATACCTCGGTTCAGACATCACGGTTCGGTACGATTTCGGTACAATGGAGTGAAAAGCAAAGCAAAAATGCAGAAGGCATTTTTATAAATGTCTTAAGCCTTGTATTTTTTAAAATAAGTTTTATTAATAAAGGCATAGAACCAGTTTATTTGTAGTGCACTGACAGTAGTTTTATATAATTAGTTTATTAATTAAGTTATTAAAAAGACGAAAAGACCTTGAGATATGTTTGGTAATTGTACCTGAATGAATTTAAAATTAATTTGCTATTTCAGATCAAGATATTTGTTTTCCTTCATTTTAATTAACTAACTTTATTCTCATCTGAATTATAAATAATTGATTTCCGTATAAAATAATACTACCATAAAAACTTTTGTTAACAGTTGTAGGTTACAGTTTGACAAGAGTTTAGAGTGTGACAAAAGCACAATGTTGTGTTTTATTGCGAGTGTACACAAATATAAGTAAACAATTTGCAGTTTTAATGATGTCCTGTATGAAAAAAATGACGGAGTATGTTTTTACGTTTCCACTGTTCGATCGCCCGTGCCTCTCACACACACACAAACTGTTCATCGCGCGATTCGCGCCCGCGCCTCTCTCTCTCTCTCGCACGCGCGCGCACACACACACACACTGTTCATCGCGCGATTCGCGCCCGCGCCTCTCTCTCTCTCGCGCGCGCGCGCACACACACACACACACACTGTTCATCGCGCCCGCGCTTCTCTCTCTCTCGCACGCGCACACACACACACACACACACACACACACTGTTCGATCGCGCCTCTCTCTCGCACACACACACACTGTTCATCGCGCCTCTCTCTCTCTCTCTCTCTCTCTCTCTCTCTCTCTCTCTCTCTCTCTCTCTCTCTCGCGCACACAGACACACACACACACACACACTCCTGCATTGCAATCTTGATCGCAGCCTGTTCATTGCTGCGTTCACAGTCACACCAAGCGAATAGAGCGAAATTTATCGCTATTTAAGAGGGTTTTTTTATTTGTACCGTGTATTCTGCGTGCAAATTCGTGCACCGAACCGTGACGCCCGTACCGTTTCGGTTCAATACGAATACATGTACCGTTCCACCCCTAATACATACTAACAAAACAAAGACAAAAGCTCTTCATCACACCAAAACCAACAATATCTTCCCCAATCCAACCATTAGATATTAGGCAGTAAACAGTTAAGGTCATTCATATAAACAATTGAGAATAATAAAAAAAAATCATAAAAAAAAAAAAATCATAAAAAATATATATATATATATATAAACACATATCAAGCATGAAGAAAACCAACCCGATCTCACGAGCAATTCGTCCGAATTTGACGAGTGATTAAAAGATGGCTAATTCGTAACAATTCGTACGACCTCACTCGTACGAATTAGTACGATTTTTGCTAAAACGTACATATTTGACGAGTTGCCCAATTAGTATGAATTCGTACGAATGACCTACCCCTGACCCCGCCCCTAAACCTACCCATCACGTGGGTTTAGACAAATCTTACAAATTTGTACGAATGAGGTCGTACGAATTCGTACGAATTAGCCATCTTTTAATCACTCGTCAAATTCGGACGAATTTGTTGTGAGATAGCGTTGAGAAAACAGTTGCAGCTTGTATGCAAATAATTAAGAAGAGACATCTTAAACTGGTGAAAAGAGGAGATCGATCTAAAAGACCTAGGTAAACCATTCCAATCAGAAGGGGCTTTAAATTTAAAGGCTCTCCTCCCACTTTCTTTGGATATAATTGGTACGGAAAAGAAAAGATGGTCAGTGTCTCTTAGGCTGTAGGATGTTTGATATGGAATCAAGTATTGTTTCAGATAGGATGGGTAGTTTGAGAAAATGCATTTGTGAACAAACTGCAACCAATGATACTGTCGTCTAGCATTTAGTGAAAGAAGATTCAATGACTGATACATTTGACAGTGATGAGTTCTAAATGGGCACCTCAAAACAAATCTGCAGAGACTATTATAGATCACATTCAAAGGTTTAAGATTGGTTACGGCTGTGTTCTGATAAACAACATCCGCATAATCAATTATAGGCAATAATAGTTGAGTAATAATTTTTAATAAATCTGTTTTGTAAAACAATTAATTGAGCGGTATAACATTCTTAAGCTACAGTTTATGTGTTTTACAATATAATCGATATGAGGTCTGAAAGTAAGTCGGGAGTCGAGCCAAAGGCCCAGATATTTAAATTCATCAACTTTCACCACTACTCGATGTGTTGGCTAGTCGTGGATGACATAAATTTAGTTGTGCTTGTGCTTGGTGAAAATAGGAGATTTTTTTTTATTTACAGTAGTTCCGAATAACCTGGAATATTTGGGGCACACACTGTAACCTGACTGATTTGAGTATTCATTTAGTATTTAGTGAAATAATGTGGAGTCACAAAAAAAAAGACATAAGCCAGCTGCATTTTGTGAATGGAAAAGTCAGCAAAAAACTAAATACATACACTAACATTCACTAACAGTGTCACATTACTACTATTAAACTACTATTAAATCATTCTAATATGCTGATTTGGTGCTCAAAATACATTTCTTATTACTATCAATGTTGACAAATGTTTGCATGTAAACAGTGATTCCTTGATAAATAGAAAGTTCAAAAGAACAGCATCAATTTAATTGATCAATTTAATGCATCTTTCTGAGACATATATATACAAACTGGCATTTCGTTCCTGAAAAGTGTTTTCCAGTGTAATCCACGGAATGAAAAGCACACAAAATGGAAGATTTTGGAGAGGACTCTCAAAAAAAAAAATTTTTAAAAAAAATAATACGAGACAGCATGTTGAGTCATTTACATAAGGCAAACACTTACTTGAGTTGAGTGCTTTTCCGGTTGACTTGTAAACATGAGTGCAAGCCCTACCTCATGCACCAATGTATCCAATGTTTGGCCGGAGAGAGCGTTTGTGGGTGGACATCGAGGGCTGTGTGTGCCTGTGGGGTAGGGGTGATCGTCCTTGACGTCAAACGTGGAAAGTAATGAGCTCTCAGGTGGGATTTATGGCATGCTGTAACTCTTGAACTCCAGACAGAATGGATGAGAAGAGTAGGCAGAGGCAGCTATTGGCACGAGGCCTGAGATATGTAAAGAGCCAGTCATCTCCTGAGTGATGGAGCCGCTCTCCCTGCCCAGCCGTCAGAGGCACTGATGTGGTTATGACTTCCTTTCCACCCTAAATCTATCAGAGCTACTATTCTTCAAACAAATCACCAGCAAAGGAATTCATTTGGGATACTTTCAAACTCCAACGCTTAGGAAGAGAAAGGGAGTTAGAGTGAGAGAGGGAAAAGATGGCTTTGACACTTTTCACTTCATGATTTTGTAATCAAAACACTGGTTTCTGTTTCACCAGGGGATGCATACAGAAGAAAGTACATATAAATTGTCTTAGTCAATGAACCGTGAATGTCACATATTGCTATAAGAATTCATACTGTTTGTGTGCAACAGGCGTTTTCTATTTTCTATCGAATACAGAACTAGAATTGAATGTCTGGTTTAGCAGCCCACAGGGCAGTGGGGGTGCTCTTTTACAAAAGACTTGTACAATACACACTGGTCCTACCTCAACCCTGAGAGTGTGGTTAGGGTATATATATATATATATCTTTTCTAAGGTTGAATTCTCCCTGTAACCTTCCCCTTTAGTTCGCTCTCTAAAGTCCTTTCTTAGCTGAGCCAGGCTTCCCCAAGGATCACCATACAACCTTGCCTGACATCGTTCTCAGCCACTCCCTGGTGTCCGTGTGTGTGTTCAAGCATCAGTTTTAGGCCTTTTAATTGCCTGTGAGTCTTCCCTCTTACACTTAGTGTGTGTAGAGTGGTGTGAAACGTCAAGATTTCGAAACGGTTTTAGTTATGCGTATACTTGGGTATGTACACACACACAAACACTGGGTCTTATTGACTAATAATTCTGTGGATCATTCTGTACGCACAGGAAAGCTTCTCACGAAAAATCTTCACGACACGTTCGTACGCACATGAATTTGTTCTTAACATTGTTCTGATGTGAGTGAATTTGAAGTATTCTAAGGGTACGTTTACACGACAATGATATGCTTAAAACGGATAACTTTTTCCTTTGAGTTTTCCGTGTACAGACATTGTCAAAACGATCCCCATTCAAACGGATCCGCAAAACTGTATTCTGCTGCCAGGCCATTAGATGCCAATGAAACACTATAGACTGAACACGTAATACACATGTGCATGACGTCATCGTCTTCAGAGATTCACGTTTTTGTTGTTCACATGGAGACCATTTTCAAAAACCTGCACTTTGGAACCCGTTTTCAAAAGTTAGCGTTTTCAGGCACCCAAAAAACGCCTTTGTCGCGTAAATGAATGGGCAAAATGCATCAAAAGTTTTCACGTTTTTAGTTTAAAACGGTGTTGTGTAAACGGCCCCTAAATTAACGGCCACGTGCACAAGGTTAGTCTTTTGCATAAAACACACCAAAACCATCTACATATAAGGGCTTTCCGCACACTCTTTTCTTTACAGCCTTTCGTGACTCTCGGCATATTTGCCGCTGTTTGCAGATGTGCTCTCGCCCCATCCTCGAGCAGTGCCAAGTGTGCCATTCTCATCAGTTCTCACAATATACACTGTTTATACAGACCCAGATTACATACATCTCATTAGCCAGCTGTATACGCGTATATCTGCATTATGCAGAGAAACCTCACAGCTGAAGGTATAATGCAGCTTTTCTTACTCTTTAACTGTATATGATGGAATGTATTCAAGATGAACTTAAAGTGTAGGCTATTATTTAATAATTTTATTATATCATTTTATATATGTATTATATAATAGCCTATAATAAATGCAACATACTTCAATATAATTATAGTCATGTTAGGATGACATATAACTTAAAATGATTAAGGTAGTACAAAGTGCTTTTTTTTGTAAATTTAGAATACATTTTATGATTATATTTTTGGTGAATTACAATATAATGTATTATTAAATGAATCAGATTTCTTAGTGTTTCAAATGAGATAAGACATTTTATTTGAAAGTGTTTGGTTATTGCCAGAGTTTGCTTAGTAAGAGTTTTGTCACATTACATTGCTACTTACTAAAATTAGCTTGTTACGGTTAAGCTACCTACTGCCATTTTATTGAAAAAAATGTACTTATGTAACATGTGACATTTACTTGCAGCAACAAATTCAGACTATGTTCAGACTATTTCATTATGATGTTCAGTATATTAATCCAGTATATACTGCATGAGAGACAGAGAATAATGCTCAAGTGTCTCTCCGGGGCCCCTTTACTAATAATAAATCACTAAAGCCATAATTTTAACTCACTCCAACTAAAAGCAATTACATATCCTTGACACCTTCCAGAAACAAAACAATGAAGATACATTTTACTTTTAGTAAATTATTTTTAGTTACAGACATTGCTCTGAATTCTCCTTTGCAATCTCTCCCTCTGAATAGAACGCACAACTGATAAGGCCGAGTCATACATACAGTGCTTAGCATAAGTGAACACACCCATGCTAAAGTTGATTAAAAATCATCTTTTTGAAATTGATCTTAATGTCTTAATTAAAAAAAATGAGGAAAAATCCAACCTTTAAGGACACCAATTTTCTTTGTGAATGAATAATGTATCGGCATGGTATTGGCATGGTTTTATTTCAGTTAGCCTAATAGCTGGTTTGATTTGCATTGAGAGATGATCTTATGGAATGTGCCCCATTCCAATCCCTAGGTGTGGTGAAGGGTGTGTGATGATGTGGGGCTATTTTAATTCCAAAGACCAAGGGAACTTTATCAGGATGCTTAGTATTCTGGATCCATGAAATAACTGGCCTTTAAAAATAAAAATCTGCCTGCCTCAATGGGAATTTAACATAGGGTCGTCCTGACTTATAGGTGTCCTGTATTTTAAGGAAGAACATTTGTTTATTTACGATACATTATTCATTCACAAAGAAAATTGGTGTGCTTAAAGGTTGAAGTTTTCCTCATTTTTTAAATGAAGGCATTAAGATCAATTTCCAAAAGATTATTTTTTATTCCTCTTTTTAGTCAACTTTAGCATGGGTGTGTTCACTTATGCTAAGCACTGTATGCCTGTATGGAAAGGATGAAAAAAGAAACATATAAAGAAAAAACAGAAGTAATTTGAATCCAGGTATTTAACTTGAAGGCATGTTTTCTTCCCTTAAAATGTCAGTAATTGCAGAGTGGGTGTTATGTCAATCTCCCTCTCTTTCTACAGAGACAGAGACTCTCCCACTCCCTCACCCCAACCGCACGTCTTTACCATACACTTTTTTACGACTGGCAATCGTGAATAAAGTAGAGGCAAAAAAAAAAAAGAACACTTCAGTGATGATTATTTTTCATTTATTTTAATATAAAAGCCATCAGAAGCTCAGCTTAATTTTACATCTGCCTCTAAGAGCATCTCAGCTCAGCTGAGTGGCACCTTCTCAAGAGGCTTTTCAGTAAATGCTCAGTAAAGATTTTCTCTTCCTTATGCTCCAGTGTTGGACTGAAAGGAAGGAATCTGAGGTGGTTGGACCTTTTAAGAGCAGCAGCACCACCCTCTGTGTCTGTGACTCATGATTCTGAAAGGTAAAATGTGAAATAAAGGAGTAAGCAAAGAAAGAGATATGAGAGAGAGAGAGAGAGAGAGAGTAATAGAGGAAAGAATGAAAAAAGAATGGAATAGAATAAAAGCTAGGAAAAAGGAAAAGGAAGAAAGGAAGAGAAAATAGAATGAAGGGAAAGAGACATGTGAAAGGGAAAGGGAGAGGAAAGAAAGAAAGAGAGAGAGAGAAAGAAAGAGAAAAGGTGGAAAGAAAATGAAAGAAAGAACAAAAGGAGAAGAAAGAAAATGTATATTAAGGGAGGGAGGGACATACAGAAGGAAGGAAGGAAGGAAGGAAGGAAGGAAGGAAGGAAGGAAGGAAGGAAGGAAGGAAGGAAGGAAGGAAGGAAGGGAAAAAGAACGGAATGGAAAGAAACCTTATAAAGCAAAACGCAGGGGAATTAAAAAAAGAAAAAGTAGAAAGGGAGGAAGGAAGGAAGGAAGGAAGGGAAATGAGGAAAGAAAAAAAAGGATGGATTGAAGGAATGAAGAAGAAACGGAAGGAAAAGGACGTGAGGAAAGAAAAAGTAGGGGAATGAAAAAAGAAAAAAGTAGAAAGAAAGAAAGAGAAAGAAAGAAATAAAAAAACAAAGAAGGAATGGAAAAATTAGGAAAGAAAAAAGGACGGATGGAAAGAATTAAAGAAGAAAGGGGAGGGAAATAGATGTGAGGAAATAAAAGGTGGGGAATTAAAAAAAGGGAGGGAAAGAGACATGGGAAAAGAAAAATAGGGAAGAAATGAAAATCGGGAAGTTAAATTGCGGAAATAAAAAAGGATGGATGAAACAAAAAAGGAAGAAATATGGAAAAGGGGAAATAAAGAAAATGTAGGCAGAGAAAGAAAGAAAGAAAGAAAGAAAGAAAGAAAGAAAGAAAGAAAGAAAGAAAGAAAGAAAGAAAGAAAGAAAGAAAGAAAGAAAGAAAGAAAGATTCTTGTTTATTCACATTTTAAGTTATTCATTGTTTTGTGGCTAAATCCATGTTAGATAGCTCATGCTGCGCTGATGCATGCTGGGATTGAAACAGAGAGAGCCACTGAAACAATCACTGTACAGCCACCGTGACAGATGGAAGCTAAGCTTTCTAATTCAATCGGCACATACTAGAATACCTCAAATGCACAACTGACATTACTTAAATGCACAAGCCTTACATTACTTACGGTAACAAACACAACACATTAAGGAACTTATTATGCACACATTGACTATTCCCACAGTTTGATACATTCATTTTAAATTATTTAGCTTATAACAAGTAATGCAATTCCGAGCATAAATGCTAACATCAGTTCAAAATCCGCAAGCCTAGATCTGTACGGTTGCACCCGGGACTGAAGTACACTAAACAATCTCCATAATGAATACAGCACTGGACTCGGCAGTGTTAAAGTCAAGTTCAGAATTGCTTGTAGTTAGTGCGTGGGGTGTTTTTTACGCATAAAGAGGCTTTTCAGCCTCACTGCATTAGCTCACTGGGCACTTTCTCTACCACGCTGCCATTTATCTTGTCTCAAAGATGTATGCCACCATGGAAATATATCCCATTTTACCAGCCTTTCATAAAACATATTCTTTGGTAATGGTCTTCTCTCGAGGCCTTATGTATTATTGAACAGGTCTCATTTTCATTCAAACAACCTGTAAGTCCTTCATAGCGGAGAGGGAGGAGGAAAAAAAATATAATAATAAAAGAAACTTAATAACTTTTCTCACGAAAATTAGTCACCTTGTCCTTTGCAGGCAATTTTCTCTTGGTCGGCGTGGTATTTATCAAGCAGGGGATATGCAGGTGAAAGTACGCCTCTGACGCAGTTTTATTGGCTTCTATTTACTCGGGCTCTAACCGAACACAGACCGGCGCGCTCGCACACACACACACACGCTCCCTCGCACATGTGTGCGCTCGCACGCAGCCAGGGTTCTGTGTGATTACATGCAGAATTCCATTTCCAATTTGACATGAGCTGTGGGTGGTTTATTAATCTTGTGGCTTTAAAGACATGCCACGTTTTCTTGACTTTCCCTCATCTCCCGAGGCTGTGGATTCGCGCGAGACGGAAAAAGGAGGTCCAACTGGCAAGATGCTCAGGGGCTGAGACACATCTTTTCTTTGTAACGGTCTCTAGGCATGTGTTTTAGAGTGTGTGATGATCAAAAGCAGTTTCAAGTGTTTTGTAAATGCATAGTGTGCGTGTGTTTGAGCAGGCTTCTGTCTCCCATACACAACTGTTTGCCGTCCGTCCTTGTGCTGATGGAATGCTGCCTGATTATTGACAATATATGAAATATGCAATGCGTTTATTAAAAAGCATTTCTAATTAATCAGGACGAGATATCAACAACATTGCTTGTAATCGAATACAAATGCAATTCATGAGTAACGTGATTGACTGAACATGTTCTCACGCACCAGGCCGACGACTCTCATCATTTATGTGGCAGTGAAAGCAGCAGAACCCTAATGGATCCATTTCAGATGGGTTGATCATGTTCAATGAATTTGATGCACATTTAATATTGCATAAACTAAGTACAAGGAAGGACCCCAATTTTTGTGTTCAAAGACCATATTACAGACACATGATCTAAAGCCATACTCGGACAGGACTTGCTGTCCTTAAGGATATATTTATACTTTAAAGACTTACTTTGTGATTTTAATCCTGTTCGAATCAAACATATTTTTTTCTCACACAGCACCCAAAGAGATTCTACTACATATAAAATGGCTCCAAAAATGTAGACACCTAAGCCAAGCAAAAAAAATCCCAAAAGAAGTTTGTTCGGCTGTACATTATGAAAAAATCATGTTCAAAATGATGAAAAACAGTCTTGGACATTTACTGGTTGTCAAACTCTGTGAAATATGTTTACAGTTAATATAATGAACTACACCAGTGGTTATTCTGCCAATCAAGTAATCTTACGTGTGTACTTGAGGGGGATTGATTTCATACATCCATCTAAAAATGAGTGGTTAAAGGGTTAGTTCACCCAAAAATGTCAATTCTGTCAGTAATTACTCACCCTCATGTTATTCCAACCCCGTAAGACATTCGTTCATCTTCGGAACACAAATTAAGATATTTTTGATTAAATCTGAGAGCTGTCTCACTCCTCCATAGGTTCACGCAGTGCTACAGAACGTAGGCTCACTATGGCCAGCATCACACTCATTACCAGCGTCGGCCAACAGTGAGGCTACGTTCTGACGTAGCGATGTGCTGTTACACTACGTGAACTCACTCTGAGGCCCACATAGAAGAAAACAAATAGTTGAATAAAGTCATTATTTTTGTTTGTTTTTGCGCACAAAAAGTATTCTCGTCGCTTGATAAACTTATGGTTGAGCCACTGTAGTCACTTGGACTATTTTAACAATGTTTTTACTTACTTTCTGGGCCGGCAAGTTTCAATTACAATAGAAGCCTATGGCTTCAATTACAATAGAAGCCTATGGAGTGAGACAGCTCTCAGATTTAATCAAAAATATCTTAATTTGTGTTCTGAAGATGAACGAAAGTCTTACGGGGTTGGAACAACATGAGGGTGAGTAATTCATAACTGACAGAATTTTCATTTTTGGGTGAACTAACCCTTTAAGGATTATTAAAAATGGGACTCCGAAAAGTTAGTTCTGAGAAAATCTCCAGCATCATTTGTTGGTAGATGCCAATTGGTTTGATATTTTGTATCTAATGCAAATCAATTCAGATATTTTTAAGTATTCTTAAGTATCTAATAGTGTCTGAACATTATTTTGTCACGGTTGTGGAATTTTATATTCGGTTTCATTTAGTTGCTGTTTCTCTGCTCCGTTCAGTTTTGGTTTTCTTTGACACTGATTATCTCCTCGTTTTTTTCTGTGGTTATGTATAATTATCACCTGTCAGTCATTATGTAAGTCATCCCTCCCTGTTATGTTTAATCCCTTTTCGGTTCTCGTTTCAGTTTATGTGGTTTGCATTTTCTCCTACGTATTCTAAGATATCTCCTGAGTGTTTGTTATTCTAAATAATGAATAATGTGCATGCTGCAGACCACCGTTACAGAAGAACTGACTCTCAAAACGAGTAAAAAAACCCCCCAAAAAAACACATGGACTTATCAGTAGAGCGTCTCTTCCTCCAACTTGAGCGGAGGACTTTGGTGGAGTACTTGGGGTGGATGCTCCTGCACAGCGGTTCTGCTATCACCATCTCCGAGGCAGAGAAGGAGCCTGATCCCGTGACTACCACAGGCCGAGCACTAGAGCCTGCCACCTGGGTCACCCCGGAGTCAAAGTGTGCGGTCCAGTTCATCTCAGAGACAGAAGAGGACCAATGCCTAATTGATCTCTGGTCCACAGATCCAGTTTCTTCCTAAGTCCTCACCCTCGAGACTTCGCCGTCCACGCCAGTCCTGTCCAGCTATCTGGATGCTCCGGTCCCATCCAGAATTCATCTTCCTCCAATGTTCGCAGCCGACTTCCTGGTCCCATCTCCTTCGCTGGTTCCTTTGGCTCCACTTGTGTCGTCCTGCACCTTGGGCTTCCCGATCACCAGCTCGGCATGAGGATGAGAATTCCCCAGCTTCACCTCAAGCCTCCAGGCCCGTCTCTGGTTTCCCTTGACTCCACCGTGTTCTGTCAGTCCTAGGACTCCTCCGGGCTCCCTCATCCTTCCGGGTCAGCCTCAGTCAGTCAACACCCTGCCTCCGCCATGGACTTCAGGGTCTTCGGCTCCCCCAGTATTCTCCCTCCCACTGGCTTCACCATTGTGAACCTGGTCTGCCGAGCCCCCGTCTCCGTCCCACGAGCCAGCAGCTCCACCTTGGACTTCCGGGATGTGGATGTCGGCCTGATCCGTCATTATGATCGCATTGTATTTATACATATCGGTTCTTGTTTTAGTTGATGTGGTTTGCATTTTCTCCTATGTATGTCCCCTGAGTGTTTGGCCAGCTTTGGCTCCATACCGGCGTTAAGAATCGCTCTTCAAGCCATATTAACTGGATGAATATTTGAATGCTACCGATCCCGATCTGAATTTTAACTTGTGACGCAGCCTGAATCGTAATGACACCGTGTTCGTTCATTGGCCAGAGGAGGACTGATCCCCCGACTGAGCCTGGTTTCTCCCAAGGAATTTTTTTCCATTCTGTCACCTGATGGAGTTTTGGTTCTTTGCCACTGTCACCTCTGGCTTGCTTAGTTGGGGACACTTAATATTCAACAATATTATTGATCTGACTGTACTGACACTATTGGATTAGAACTGAACTGATCTGGACAATGACTGATTTTTACAGAACTGCTTTATAGATGAAATTAACTAATTTGATAATTGATGATCTTTCCAACTTCAGCTGTACGACAGTCAAAATGCATTATTTTACTGTTATAACTGTAAAGCTGCTTTGAAACAATCTCTATTGTATACATCTCAATAATTAAAGGTGAATTGACTTGTTTTTTATTCTAAATAAAGACTTTGTTTGTGAAATATATCGTTGTGCATGCAGCAGACCGCTGTTACATCTCTTTGCTGACATTTTATTTTGACTGTCCCCCAACAGAGATTTTACTGATTATAAGTATCTTTGCAACTACATATCAACTTATTCTACTAACCATAACTTATACCTAACGGTCTACTAACAGTCAACTACTGTCTACTAATACTCTAATTAGAGTTAGTTGCAAAGTTACTTACTGTATAGTTTGTAGAATGTCTTAAGTGGACCATCAAAATAAAGTGTAACCTTTTTCCCCCACTGTACTGGACAAATACAGACCATTATTAATAATATATGTGGAAGGGACAGTGGAAGGGAAAAATGAAAAGGGAAGAAAATTTAAAGAAAAGAAAGGTAGAATGGACAAATTATGAAGAAAAACCAAGAAAGAATACGTGTACCTGTGTTCTGGAAAAAGGCATAAAGATGTGAGCCATAACTTTGCAGGCTGATGTATGGTTCCATTGCAGAATTACCAGCACTATCCAATTGCACTCTGCTATCTTGAAATGCCATTGTTGCTTGTTATACCACATGTCTTCCATAATAGATTCCCTTATCTACAATATATGCAAGTCTGTCCTGTGTAACAGGCATGCACCTTGAATCAATACATCCACTCAAAAAGTCAGACTTATTATGTAGGAACACTTTACACATGTCCTTCTACTTTTTCATGTGGTACAAATGGGATTGCTGAAGGAGGTAATTACATTTCGTGGGGCAACAAAAACGATGTCCATGTGGAAATCCTTTGGGGAATCTTAAATGATATCCATGTTGAAATCCTCCAGGGAGTTTGTGGCAATGTTCTCTTTGAGACAGACTGTTTTTCTCCGAGATTTTTTTTTCTGCGATGTAATGAAGTCCAGTTTGCCGTAAAGACATTTTTGCCATGAGTGGGTTGGAAGACATATTGTCTCATAAGTCCAATTCTCATTTTGTGGCAGGGTTTGAGTGGAAGTGCATGCTTTAGTGGACTGTCTTGTTCAGCAATGAGGACTGTTCCAAATCCACACTGAAGCTCTGTTCTAGTCTGGGGGATGAGTGAGTGAATGACTCCAAAGCTTTGTGATAAAATAGCTTTGGTCGTAAATAAGTTTGGACAGTATGTTTTTTGCCCCTTGATCTCAGGACCATCTGTGCAGAGCTGTACACAAACTTCATTCCAACAATCCACCTCCACGTTATTGCAAGGAAAACATAAGGTAAAAAAAAGAAAAACAGTACAGCAGTGTTGTTTAAAAAAAAAAAAAAAGATGAAATCACAAAAAAGTGCTTTTGGGATTGAAGGTGTTTGGATTGGTTCGGACCTTTCTTCTAATATAATTTTAAATAATGAAAAATATATTTTTTTGTAACCATGTAAGATGAATATTTATTTTTCTTTAAAAAAAACACACATTTTGTTTGGGCCAAGCTCCAAAGAAAGGACAAACAAAGCATTATAAAAGTACCAAAAAAGTGGTCCAAAAGCCCACATGACTTGCACACTATATTGTACATTTTCTGAAGTCATTCGATACTTTTCAGAGAAATTTAAGCCATCATTCACTGACGATTTTCTGCTGAGGTAAACAAATCAAATATGGTGCCCATTGATGGGCTGTTGTCACCATGGAATGTTTAAAGGGGTGGTTGACTTTAGTTAGTGTGTAATGTTGCTGTTTGAGCATAAACAACATCTGCAAATTTACAACGCTCAAAGTTCAAAGCAAAGGGAGATATTTTCTTTAAATAAATTGCTTTTTAAGGACTACAACAAACAGCTGGTAGGGACTAACATTCCTCCCGGGTTAGTGACATCACTAACCCTAAAACTTACATAAACCCCGCCCCCTGACTAGAAGATAACTACACATAAGCTACATAAATTGATCAACTAACCATTCAGAAATGTCCTGTTGCATTATATATGTTGTCACTTCTTCTTGAGTCTCTCCATCTTTGTCTGACTCCAGTTTGAACATAAAAGGCTAAAGGTTTTTGAAATTTTCAGTGCATATCTGTGTGAGGAGGTAATCAAAAACAAACATTGCGTTTTTGCTCACCCTCAAATGTGACAATTTTAACATGCTATATAAAAATAATATGTGGGCTAAAACGTCACATACACACTCTGGGGACATTAAAGACTTATTTTACATTGTGAAAAGGGCATTATACCACCCCTTCTTTAATATATGAAATAATAGCTTACTGGTTTAAAACAACATGATGATACAATGAAATAATGACTATTTTAGGGGAACTGCTCCTTTTTTAGACAAATATTTAAAAAAGAATCATCAATTATTTCAGCAGCAACATAGATTTACTTTTAATTCTATAACCCACTGTGCAAATGACCAAAAAAAGCTGTGAAATTCAATATGTTATCAATGACTCTGTAACTCTCTAAATTGTAAAAAAAAAAAAAAAAAAAAAACGTGACATTCAAGCATGCACAATCATTAATAGGAGAGATACGAAAAAGAAAAAAACATCACGAAATTGCAATTTACTTTTGCCCATGTACTATCCATCCATGCTCCTATCTCTCTATTTCTGCTGATTGATTTGGCAGGCTGGAGAAGCAGAGCAGTAATTCTACATACAGTGTGACAGGCCAAACTGGCGGTGAGCTTCCCGTTTCATCTGTCACCGAGACCCAGCGCCAGACAGAGAACTGATGCAGGGCAGACATACAGAGAGTACATCAGCTCTGCAGCACTGAGCCTGGCCTTTAGCTCCGCTGGATAATATCTGTGTGTGTGTATGTGACTAAGCATGTCTGTGCGCCGCCCTGCGTGTGGTTTGCAAAGATGTATAACTTTTCCAAAGCCTATGTATAATGTTAGGGCTGTCAATCATTTCAAATTTGTAATCAAATTACAAAATGTTAAGATTAAGCAATGAATCAAAATGAATAATTACATTACAAGTAGTTTTTTTTATTATTATTATATACAATTTTTTTTTAAATGATTCATATCAAGTTAAAAGTAGTTCAACTTTAAAAAATATGTCTAGATGAAAGTGATACTTCAAGCTTATACTTCTCCAGGTATGGAGACTAAATTATAATTATGGCAATTTTGGAATTCAGGCATTAGTTGTCTTATAATCACATTATTTAAAGTAACATTATTTAAAGTAATGTATGTATATGTGTATACATAAATAAATAAATCTCAACTAGAACTTTTTCACTCCATCATTAAGACATTTCCATCTTATTAGTTCTCCATTTGTCATCCTCCTACATGGCATAATCTAAAAGTCACACTGCTTACATTAATATCACACCATATATCAAATCCAGGTGACAGTTATGATCACAGAACACTATATGTGATATATTAACCACAGTTAATCAACTTCATAAACAAGATAGATTACTATTTTAAATAAATGCTGTTTTTTTCCCCAACATTATATTTTTCAAAGAACTCAAATACATACAACCTTGGTGGGCAGCCTTTCAAAAACATTTCATAAGTCTGGGGTCAGAATGTTTGCTTTATAGTAGTGTACATAAAGTATTAATTTACTAGCACATGCAGGATTTATTTGCTTATTTTGCTGTCACAGTTTGTTTCTTGAACTTCATTGAAAATTAAAACCCGTATCTTCCCCCAGCGACAGCAATGATAAAATACAATTTCCAAACAAACCTCAGCATATTGCATTTGCACACTTTGGTCAAATCTGGAGCATCTGTGTAAGCGCTGGTCCTCTCTCTCACTAACACAGCAGCTCCCAACCTTGTTCCTGGAGGCCACTCTGTTGTGACCTATAATAAGGTCCTTTGATGCATTTGAGAGGGATGCTCAGCAGCAGCTGGTGATACATTTTTGCCTCGTCGGAATTAATCAATTTGTGGAATTCCTGTGAGGCCTTTATCAGAGTCTGGTAAATAGAATACAAATTGGCCCAATTATTCACAGCTTTGCCATCACACGCTCCAAACACAAACAAACAAATAGATACGCAAATAACTCCTCAGGCCGTATCCACATTCCTCAAGATCAGGACCCAAACAAAACACTTTGAGAATTTCACAGACTAGACTAATCAGCAAATTGTTTCTCTGAGAACTTTGAAGCCAAGGGAGAAGCCTGCAGACGGGCCCAGAAGAAAATGCTTCTAAATGTTTTTTCTTTTTTCTTTTTCTAATTTAATCAAATCTTCTCATTACAAATTATATAATCAGCATGATAATTTGAGTTAAAAGTTGAACTGAAAAATCCGGGCGGCATTATTGTTTAAATCAGGATGATCATGTTATCCAGCATGATTTGAGAATAAACCAAAAGAGCATCTTGTTACACTTAATTAGTCGAGTTAATATATACGATGCATATAACTTTATACATTATTAAACTTTGCTTATTTCCAAATTTAAAATAAACTTTGACTCTGTAAAATATATATATATATATATATATATATATTTTATTATGTTCATCACTGCATGAGTTCATTTGCTGAGTTCCTTTTTATATTGGTAACACTTTACAATAAGGTCTAATTTGTCAACATAAAGGTACAATGATCAATACATTTGTACAACATTTATTAATCTTTGTTAAAGTTTATGTTAGTTCACAGTAAATTAACTGGTAACACTTTACAATAAGGTTCATTAGTTAACTACCTTAGTTAACATGAACTAAGAATGAAAAATACGTCTATTTAAGTCAAGTCCAGGCCTAAACACTCAACATATAACTTGAGATATGGCAGACCAGACAGTATTATCTCACACAGGGTGCGGTTTTATAACCAAGGGTGCGTTTTTCTTTTTCCAGCCACGGTCAGACTGATGGCTGAGGATATTTTTATAAAATGATAGGTGTTATCTCATTTTAGAGGTAGTTTATGCCTGCGATGTTTGTATGTGTCTGTCTCTATTAAACAAATAATGTTTTATTACAGTACTTTTTAAATATTTATATTATGTATAATCTCAGGACAGTGCAATACTCTGATATGGAGGTAATAATCTTTATTGTGTTTGTTTGTTGTAGGTTTATACTGTTCTTTGTTTACTGTACCTTCTTGAAAAGGTCTATTGTGTGTAGTTTTGTTAGTTCTTCTTATGTTGACTTTTTAATGTTGACTCAACGAGCTTTGCTACAAAAATTCCTATGTACTTGTACTAGCTGTACTGGTACAAATGGCAAATATAAAACTTCAAGTCAAGTCACATTTATTTATATAGCGCTTTTTACAATAAAGATTGTTTCAAAGCATCTTTACAGAGATAACAGGAAAATAATGCAACAAAGTTTGTTTCCAGAAGAAAATAGCATCACAGTCCAGCTTAAGTAAGTTCAGTGATGTTTCATTTTTATTGTAAAAAAGTTATTAATTTAGTTCATTTATATATATAGCCACTCTGGAGAAAACTGTGATGTCATCGTCCAGCTCAGTTCAGTTCTCATATAATGGTGTCAATGCAGGCAGATCAATATTATTGTTGAATATTAAATTAAATGTTACATTTAATTGTCTACAGCAATTATTGATATCTTAGTTAATATTAATTTCAATTCAAACTAATACATTATTAAAATCAAAGGTTGTATTTGTTATCATTAGTTATTGCACTGTGAACTAATATGAACAAACAATGAACAGCAGTATTTTTATTAGCGAACATGAACAAAGATTAACTAATTATAGTGACAAATGTATTGCTCATTGTTAGTTCATGTTAACTAATGTTAACTAATGAACCTTATTGTAAAGTGTTACCATTAAATTACTATTAGAATAATTTGTTTGTTCAAGAATTAATCTAAGGTGTTGCGCAACGCTCTTGTATGTATAGTGTGTTAATTTATGAATAATAATTGCTTCATTGATTAATAATAATAATTACAATGATTATCAGTTCTAAAAAAACATACACAAGCAAAGTGCTTTATCCACTCGGATGCAAATGAAGACGTTTGCCATGCATGGTCCTAAATTGCTTGGAAAGCCAGTATAAAGTGCAGTGTGAGTGTGATAATACAAGCGTTAAGAAGCACTCTACAAACATTAGAGCTCAGCAGCAATGAAACCCCACCGATAAGTAGTCTGGTAGCACTGTGTTTTCAAGTACTTGACCTGCTTACATAAAGAATATTAGGGGTGTTTTTCTTTTTTGAACACACAATGGTTGAGTGTTTGACTAAACAGGTGGTGACTAAACAATACTCTTGACTGTGAACTACAAAACCTTTATTGGAAAAAGCTTGGAGTAGGGAAGATGCCTGAGCTGCTTCACCAAATGCCTCAAGAACCTGAAGGAGAGCAGGTGGAGGGAGGAGCGAGAGAGATAGAGAGAGGGGGGTGCTCGGTCACTGCTCAACATAGAGTAGAACATGGCAGACGTGGGATGCATGCAGTGCCATGAGCAAATGACTCCAATAACAATAACAAACCCAATCTGACAGCTCCATGCAGAGCTCTGTAATCTGTTGGGTATCTGGGTTTACTGCTGCATCTTAATACACATCTGCAAGGTGGTGTGTGATTAGAGGTGCAGTTTAAAAAGGTTAACAGAGAGGATTCAACAGGAGATACTCTCAAAATAAACTAACCCTCGGGTCATTTCTGGAAATATTGGGCACGTTTTGAAAAGAGCAAAAGTGGCAACGTGAGCCCACACCATTCGCATGGCAGGTTCAGGCTAGTACGTCATTCAGAACTAAATTCAGACAGACAGACAGACAGACAGCAATCATTACAATTTAACTTCCTGTTTTGTGTGGCCAATTCATTTCAAAGTCCAACACATGAACTGAAAATGCAGCCAATTCTTTACTTCTGAAATTTACCCAACCCATGGGGAGGAAATGGATTAGGTTGTATGGTACGGGCCAAATTTAAGAATGAGCATGTATTGTATGCATTTGGATAAGGGCCACGCCGCTGATCTCGATTATAATGTATTAGCCAAGCATAGATTTAGAAATAAAAGAGTGCAGTGAACAAAAAGATCTACCTGGCGATGAGTGCATTTCATATTGTGTGTGTGTGTTTTGGCCTGTTTACGAATGCATGGTCTTTGCTTTTAAATCAGCCTATTGTTATTTCTGCTGAGCAAGCAGACCAGTCAGTGACTCTGTAGAGAGAGCGAGAGAGATGTTTGCTCACATCATTACGCTATATACTCCAAAATTACATATCAGGGAAATATCACCTCACCAGCAGAATGCAGGACTCTATTATCCAGCATCTCAGCAATATCATGAAGAATGGGTCATGACTTTCCAATGAATTCTGAACAGTTTAGTCCTTACACCCAATCTCCCGCTTTCTCTCTCTCTCACACACACACACACACACACACACACACACACACACACACACACACACACACACACACACACACACACACACACACACACACACACACACACACACACACACACACACACACACACACACACACACACACACACACACACACACACACTTCATACTTAACCATGCACATACAATGCTAACTAGCATGTCTGTGGCGGAGTTGTAGCTGAAGTTAAACCCCAAAAACTCGACCTTGGATTTGTGCCTGTGTGACAAACCACTGTGTGTACATCAAACTTTAGGGATAAATATGATTTTTAGAGCTAAAACGGCACAGAAAACTAAAGCTATTACCCTGCACACATTCTCCGCTAAGCTTCTTACAGTGCAGAGATACACCTAGCGTACAAGACCCCTCGGAGGAAGCTAATCCACACTGGGAAAACGTAATCGCATGTTAGGTGATCAAACGCACAACGAACCTCCACCAATATGAAGTGTAAAAGCTGAAAATCCACAGTAACTAATCTTGTTAGCTTGGCTCCCAACCAGTCAAGGACTTCAGGAATATACAGTACCAACTGCTTTGGGTGGCACATTTATTAATAATAAAAATAAAAAAAAAAATTTAATTCTACGATTAGATTGGTCCTTTGTAACTAGCACTAAATGTAAGTGTTTTTCTTTATTCATATTATTTAAAGCGCTCCGTTCCCTCACTTGTGTGACTTTTTGAAGATAGATATTGCTGCTGATGATGTTCCCTAAGACGTTCAATTCAAATGGGGACAGAGCTATTTGCTGTGTTCAATCTATTCAATTTAAAGTAAGAATGCCGAAAAGACTAAAACAAAGAGCACTAACAAGTGTATAGGCGAAGAGCTTCAGAAAATCCCAGCAGGTTCCTTAAATACAAGGAGCCTTGATGGTGAATATAAATGTGCTTAACTCCTCTCCCTCTCTGTCTGTCTCTCCTTCACATGATTCAATATACTTTGAATAGCTACATTCAATCGCTCAGTGGTAGCTCAGGGTTGCAGTGTCCAGCTCTTGATGTGTTGTAATTTCTCGATGTTTAATGCTTGTCTGGTCAGGCAGAAAGGTCATGGTCGGTCAGCAGCACGAGAGACCTGGTCTCCAATAAAGACAGCTTAATTACCATGTAAATACCACGGCAGGGGTGGGCCTGCGCTCCTGGCCGTTTGACAGATCAAAATCTTCACAGACTACCCATAGTTCCTCACATGTCAGGCCCGCGGCAGCACAGCAGTTGTGTGAGATTATTACCTCGAACAACTTTATTAATGTTACACAGCCCAACTGGAGAAGATACGCAGGGAATTTTAATGCATTAACTTACATATCTGATCCTAATTTATTTGGTAGCATTTTCATTACATTGTCTATATTACATGTAGTGTGTTTATAAAATTAATTATAATAAGAATGAAAACAAGCAATTCTACAATTTGTATTGCGCATGTTGTTCCAGGATAGTGTCACAAGAAAACGACCAGAAAAATGTCCATGTTATTGCATTAGTGATGGTGATTTTTCATTAACTTATTCAGCAGGTTATTTACACCAGTGGGTGGCAATAAGTGACATTTCAATTATTCACTCAACTGATTCGTTCAAAAATGTTGATTCATTCAGGCAACAAACAAGAGCATGTCTTTATGAGTAAGTCGTAATGTCATTGAATCATAATGGCGCAAAACAAATACTGTTTTAAAGTTTGGGGTTGTTTTTTAAGGTTTTTGATATAATTTTCTTTCAATGTTACATTCATTTGATGAAAAATACTGTTAAATTGTAAATGTCTGTTTTCTATTTTAATATAATTTGATTATTTTCATATATATTTAACACATTTAAAAATGTAATTTATTCCACTGATATTCAGAAGCTATTATTCCAGTCTTCAGTGTCACATGATCCTTCAGAAAACAGTTGTGTTGCTTAATATTTTTTCATTTTGCTTAATATACTCTTGATATTTAAAATCTCTTTTGCAAGAGAGTCCTGGCCAAGACAGGCAGCACACTTTATTTTTATTTATTTCATTTTCACATTTACACTGTAGGTCTTGATGCCTAATTCTGATTTGTTGACTACATCCAAATATTTTTTGATGACCAGCTTACTGACCTGGAAAGGCTTAAGGTCCTCGCACACTGAGTCCGAAACTTTCGCATGCGTTTTTTCGTATTCATCATTTGTTGGCTCTGAATTGTCAAAACACCTCTCAAAATGCTTGCTACGGATGCGTAAAATGCAGAAAATCAAACCCGATCCGTTTTTTTTTTAAATGACAGACGAATGTTTCGGAGGGAGTGTGTAAGCGTTATTGACATAACGTGAGGTCGTATTTATTTTTTAACGTGTGGAAATTTCGGACGAATTTCGCACTCAGAGTTTAAGGACCTTTATGCTGAAAAGGTAAGTAGTGTAGCAAATTAGCTCTATGAAATATTAATAAACAATCATAACTTATAATTGATTATGAATATTTGGATCAGTTAATCGGGTTAACTTGATGTAGCTACATTAACACTACAACCAATTACTCGGTTCATCCCGTGAACACTCAATATTGGTTATTAATTAATTAATAGAAATGTACATTTCTGGGGCATGGGAAATTTATTTCTGACTAAGTACTACTAAGAGCAGGTAGTCAAGATCTATGATTAGTGACTCCAGATATGAGCTTGAGACATGGACAACTTTACATGTGATATGAAAAAGACTTTATTAACTAGACTAAACATTTAAACTACTCTAACATACACATACATACATGCATACCGTTTCCCAAGGGAAAGAGAGCTGAAGCAGAATACAGGAAAGCAAGAAGTTATAGCGTTGTTTGATGTTCAGAAAACCATCAGTTTAGTTCTAACACACCCTTCTTAAAGGTCAGCAAGACATTCGTAGAGAGCCCTTGTTGCAGCCTGGGAATTGAAAAGAGTCATGTGATCATGGTTGGTGTCCACCTGAGCTGACGTAATTCGCCACCTTTCAATGACGTACAACTCGTATTGACGGGGATATCCCTACTGTCCGCTTACATGGCATGTCATATTCCAAATATGAGTGAGGGCTGAAACTGATCTGAGTATACGGAATCCATGTGTTGTTGTTTTTTTTCCCTGTTTACACATCCGTGGGTCATATCCGATCTGTGCCACATGGGAGGAAAAATTGGAAAAGGGTCACTTGAACCATGTAAAGTAAATACGACCTAAGTTTAACAAAATAGGACATTATACAAAACAAATACATAAATTTACATATATACAAAATAAACCAACAATCCTCACCAAGAATGAGTGAAGGTGAGGAACTTAAATACACATGGTGATGTACTAAATGATGAATAGCTGAGATGATTAAATGAATATGGTAACTGATTAATGACGGGAAAATGAGAACAAAGAACGCAAGAAAACAGGTGACCAAACAGACTGTTAGAAATCTAAACCAAAACTGAGCATAACCAGTGCTAACCAATGCAACAAGTTTTAATTACTTGACCATCATTAAAGGGTTTGTTCCCTTTCAAGGGAACTTCGAGCTGCGTTTGAGACGCGGTGGGAACGCTCTGCGTGATTACATCGTGAAGCACATGTAAAATCAGTCCAATGGAAGCCCGAAACGTCATAGGCGGGTGACGTCATAGACCAGGAAACTATAAAGCACCCCTGAATTCAGACCGCGCCAGCTTCTGTACCTTCAGCAAGCGCTCTCTGTGAAATCTGTCCTTGTCTATTTATTGTTGTTTGTCAAGCCCAATATATATCACTATCTATCATTATGGCGAGCAAGCAAGATTATAGACGTTGTGTTGTTCCCTGCCCTCGTTACATCATGGGTGGGGACACACATCAGCTTTTTGTTGCTGTTTGGGAGTGGAGCATGCCAACAGTCAGTTCTCGAGGGAGCTGACTGTGAGCATTGCGAGAAGCTGTCCGTGAGAACGCTCCGCTCCCGGCGGGCGTTCTTCGAGGAGGACGGTTCGGTCCGCGTTCCCCGCGCGGGTCTCTCTGTTGCCGAGGCACGGAGACGGCTCGTATTTCGGGGTTCGCAAACGGATCTGACAGCGGGGGTTGGGACGGGCTCCGCCCTATCTCAGCTTTCACATGCCAGATCTGGTGTGCTGCGATTTCCAGTTCTGAGGAATTGGTATCGTTAGTGTTTTGTTTAAAAAGAAAGATAACAAAACAAATAAAAATCTTAAGAAAAAAGCAGATGTTTGAGTTTTCAATGAATAAATAAGTCAGCTCATAACTCTGAATAAAGAGGAGCTTTTTTAAAAAAGGAGGTTTTATCTAGTGCTGTTGCCAGTTAAATATTTACTGGCCAGCTGAACATTATGAGATTGAAAATAAAGAAGAGTTTGTTAGATGAACTGTATCTTAAAACAGGAAAACTCTGTATCTCAGCCTCCTCGTCGTGGACTGCGTTTTTTCCCCCCTATCTCCACACTGAGGTGTCGAGATCGTGGAATAAACCGGTTTGTATTTATGTGTTTATCCCCAGATGTCTAACTATAGTAATGTTTGGGTATTAAGTATCATAGTATGACAGTGCCTCGGGTTAAAGAGACTCTTGCGAGCTTTCTCTCTCCCGAGTTGGCGTCATCGTTATTAACCCCGACGTTACCCACCAGCCATCTTAAATAATAAATACATTTTTATTAGGCAGCGCTGGTGGGTAAAGTATATAAGGACATGGATGAATGTGAGGGGCGACTCTCTGAGGAGGGTCGCAGCGCTGCCAGTTCGGTTGTTTCCTGCTGGTGGCCGCAGAGTGATATATATGTATATATATATAAGTTTTTCTAATATAAAGATAAAGGAAAATAAAGATATCTATGTCTGTTCTTCTGGACGCTCCGCTTTCAAGAAAACTAAGAAATAAACCATTCAGCGGCGTTCCGCTGGTTTCTTCCTCACCAATCTAATGTTCCTGAGACTGCTGGGCGGGAGCAGTCTCGGCCTATTAAGCTCCTCTCAGCACAAAGTGCAAAACAGAGCGGGTACCTGGGTGGTGGTCGCAGTCTAGCCAGTTAGAGACATGCAAGATCTGAGGACTGTTTTATCTCTAAAATAGCTTGGACAAAGAAGAAGCCCTGACGCCGAGGCGATCAGGCTTCTAAGGGTGGTCCCCTCTGGGGTAGGGACGGTTTTGAGAAATCGTTTCTCCTCAGCGCCCTTTGGGGTGCGACTCCCTGAGGAGGGTCGCAGCACTGCCAGTTCGGTTTCCCTGCCGGTTCGCCGTTTCAGGGCACCAAGGTGTCAGTGTCCCCAAACGAGCCTTCAAATAAGAAAAAAGAAGAGCAGTCAGTTCGGTTTCCCTGCTGGTTCGCCATTTCAGGGCGCCGAAGTGCCTGCTTTTTTCAACGATCCTCCGAGGAGGGTCGTAGGAACTAAGCTAGTTAGAGGTAGGCAAGATCTGAGGACTGTCATCATCTCTAATAAAGCTTAGACAAGAAGTCCTGTTGCAAAAAACGAGGCTATCAGGCTTCTGAGGGCTCCTCCGGGGCAGGGACGGTTTTGAGAAATCGTTTCTCCTCGGCGACCTCTGGGGTGCGACTCTCTGAGGAGGGTCGCAGCGCTGCCAGTTCGGTTGTTCCCTGCCGGTTCGCCGTTCAGGGCACCAAGGTGTCAGCGTCCCCATACGATCCTCCGAGCAGGAACGTAGAACGGTCAGTTCGGTTGTTCCCTGCCGGTTCGCCGCTTCAGGGCACCGTAGTGACTGTTCAACAAATGGACGGTTTTGAGAAATCGTTTTTCCTCTGCGCCCTCTGGGGTGCAACTCTCTGAGGAGGGTCGCAGTGCTGCCAGTTCGGTTGTTCCCTGCCGGTTCGCCGTTCAGGGCACCGAGGTGTCAGCATCCCCATACGATCCTCCAAGGAGGGTCGTAGAATGGTCAGTTCGGTTGTTCCCTGCCGGTTTGCCGCTTCAGGGCGCCGTAGTGACTGTTCAAACAAATCCAGAGGCCAGTCTTGAGAGACTGGTTCCCCTAGTAAATTTCTTGCAGCGTGGAAAGTACTGCCACATATTTCTCAGTGGGTCCTGCACACTATAGAAAAGGGTTTCAGAATTCAGTTCGGTTCTCGTTCGCCCATATTTCTAGGGGTCCTCCTCTCATTGGTGGACCCCGAGCAGGCTTTGGTTATGGAGCAGGAAGTACTGTGACTTCTCCAAAAGGAGCTGTAGAAGGGGTTCCTCCTCCCAGCAGACAGCCATTACTTCATTGTTTCCGAAAGAGGATGAGGGAGGTTCCCGAGGTTTGCTTTCGGGGGCGAAGCATACCATTATCGGGTTCTTCCATTCGGCCCAGGTTTATTACCCCACACCTTTACAGTATGCGTGGATGCAGCTCTGGCTCTTCTGAGACTCCAGGGCATTCGCGTATTATACTACATCAATGATTGGTTGATCCTAGCTCAATCTGAGTTTATGGCAGTTCGGCATCAAGATGTCGTTCTGTCTCATTAAGGATGTTGGGGTTGCCTCTCAACGCCAAGAAGAGTGTGCTCTGAGGACCACTTTTCTAGGTGTAGCGATTCTCACAGCCGTATTGGGGTATATCTAGGCCAGTCACTCACTGTGAAACAGTTTCAGACTGGTGGGTCTCATGGCAGCTGTGTCCAACGTAATTACTTTTGGCCTTCTGCACATGAGACCCCTGCAGTGGTGGCTTGGGACCAAGGGGTTTTCTCCGAGGGGAAATATGTTTTCGCATGATCAAGGTCACGCGGCTATGCCTTCGTGCCTCGGTCATGTGGAAGAACCTTGGTTCCTCACCCAGGCCCAGTGTTGGGGGCTTCTTGTCGACGCATATTGCTATCGACGGATGCTTCCCTCACAAGTGGGGGCGATCATGAGTGTTCGCTCGGCGAATGGCGGACAACACACTGATGGTCTCGTATATCAGAGCAGATATCCTGTTGATGCAGGGGCTGAGGCCCAGAGATTGGAGTCTTCACCCTGAGGTGGTGGAGCTTCTTAGGGAGAACTTTGGTCAACTAAAGTCAAGTCGACCTTTCACATCGTTTGTACAACGCATTGCTCTATTTGGTTCTCCCTCACACATCCAGCTCCGCTTGGACTGGATGTGATGTATTAGGTGTGGTTGACGCTACACCGGTACACATTTCCCGATATCTTTGCTCCTGGGAGTTCACCCTCATTTGGAGTTTGGATACTGTGGGCTCGGCCTCTGAGGGGGCCAGGCTCATAAAATCCGGTCTCTCGACTGAGGTCGTTGAGACCATTCTCCAATCCAGAGCTCCTTCCACGAGAAAACGTACTCGTTACCAACGTAACCTCGGTTCTCTCTAGAGAGGGAACGAGTACTGCGTAATAGCTTACGCTCGGGAAAACCTCTTTTCCACGAGATATTGAAGCCAAAAATTATCCTTAATTTTTTATTAATGTAAAACGCTTTGCAGCAGCAAGCAGACACAGGCGAGACAGCTCGCGCGCCTATTGGCTGCTCTTAGTATCTCTCGTACTGCGTAATAGCTTACGCTAGGGGAACACAATGCAACACGCCGTGCGTACAGGGATCCAACACCAAAGTCCCAGGGGCCGAAGCCCAGGGCTCATATAGTGCATAATCACCATAAACTCACATAGAGTGGAGGAAGAGAGGCTGGAAGCGTCATTCCTTATAAAATAGCACCCAGCGGGGCTATCATATGACAATAAAACGCGCAGCCAGGGTGAAAGCTTTCAGCCTGATCTGGGTGGCCATACTTGTGTCAACACTCATGGGGCTGCAGTAAACTCAGCATCTGGGCCGCACAGCGGGGCAGATAGCACTGAATTTTAGACCGCCAAAAGCTTAGCTTGTAAGGCGGGTACCTCCAGGTTATAGTATTTTATAAATGTAGACGGCGAGGCCCAGCCCACGGCCGTACAGATATCTTGCAGGGAAACCCCGCTAGACCATGCCCACGAAGAGGCCATGCCTCTCGTGGAGTGCGCTCTGACACCCAAGGGGCACTGCAGGCCCTTTGCAGTGTAAGCGAGCGCAATGGCATCCACTATCCATCTGGATAGGCTCTGTTTTGAGGCAGCAAGTCCCTTGGAGCGCCCGCCAAACAAAACAAAAAGCTGCTCAGTCTGTCTGAAAACAGACGAGCGCGACACATAAGCTCTTATTGCCCTGACGGGGCAAAGGAGACTCGCGTCCTCCTCCTCATTGAGAACCGGAAGGGCGGACAGGGAAATTACCTGGGCCCTAAACGGTGTATTGACATAAACACATAAACGCCAGTTCGTTTTTACAGAAACCAAGGGACACGCAGCGTGTAGTGTAAGCGGGCATTGTGTTATGGGCGCGTTCACTACATTGTGTGCACAATCGACCTGAGTCGATTTTATTTGTGCTTGCCCTGCACCGTGGCGGGCTGTGTCTGGGTGTGGGAATGGGCACTGGGGCGTGGGCATTCTTATAACACTCATAACACCATCGGCCGTGGCCGGAACACCAGAAAATGCACTCTTTATTGGATTTATCTGGGTAGCCGTAAAAACGGCTTTTGTGCGCAGGCAAACGGGCTGAGACACCGGCTGGCTCACTGCGAAATGCACTGGGACAGTCACGATGCTTGGAACTGACCGAGCGAGAAGTTTTGGTGGAGAACCGGCCACAGCGGGATCTGAACACCGTCGCTTTCCTAGAGTGGCTAGGAAGGCTTTGAGGCCTCGGGCTTGATCTCAATCCTCGGCCGGGGCCCGTGCTGAGGGGGGCAGCGTCCAGCAAAACGCGAGAGCGCGGTCTTTGGTCTCGGGCGTGTGGGCGCTGTGAAGCGAGAAGTGACGAGAAGTGAAAGTCGCGTCAAGTAAGCGAGCTAACACTTCTCAGCAGAGTTAAATACAGTAGGATATAAAAGGATATAGCACGCCGGAAAGCGCAGCAGGTACGGCAGTTGAAGGCGGCGAGGCCAGCGACTCCAGAAGCTCGTCCCGCTGAAAAGCTTGCTTCGACGGCGCGGCTTCTCACTCCGGATCCAGCGATGCGTGTGCTTCGCTGAAGAGATGAAAGTCATCTTGAGTGAGACCACGCCTTTTATGGCGGGACGTGACGATATGGGCGCGAGTTGCCCCCATTGGTCATTACGTCACGCAGAGTCTCTCTCGATAGGCTGCTGCATTTGCCGCAAGAGCAGCCAATAGGCGCGCGAGCTGTCTCGCCTGTGTCTGCTTGCTGCTGCAAAGCGTTTTACATTAATAAAAAATTAAGGATAATTTTTGGCTTCAATATCTCGTGGAAAAGAGGTTTTCCCCGAGCGTAAGCTATTACGCAGTACGAGAGATTATCCACATTTGTATATTTGTGCCAGTATGTAGCTGAGTAAACAAAACCCGATCGAGAAAACTACTTTATTATGCCAGCACTCCTTCAAACAAAACCAAAATATGCTTGTTCCATAAGTTTGTGACAGAAACAATGGATTATCTCACTGAGGCTTTTAAATCGGGTCGCTGTGGTGCTGACAAAGATAGTGATCAATAATTGTCTCCTCAAGAACTCTTTCATCAGTCTTTCTCTTGTGGCAAAACAACAGCGGCCCACAAATCTAAGGCACGGCCGTTTGTGTTTATCCCGCCACGCTACTTAGTGAGAATAATGCAATTGTCTGGTTTATGGGGGCACCCTGGTGGGTGGAAAACCATGGGGCTATGGCCTGAACATTGTGCGGTTTGGGCCCTCTCTCAGGACCCTCAGAGACTCTCTCAATCTGGAGCTTTATGTGGAGAATTCCTCTGATATGAAGAAACCCCAAAAGAACTGCAGCTAATCCAATTTGAGACACTTGACTGGCAGAGCTAATTATGGCGCAAGGGCATTGTCCACACACGAGGACCAGCGGGTCGCGCTGGCATACTGAAGGGAGACAGCTGGGCGAGCTGAATGCGTACAAACACGCGTCATGCTAGAGAACCGTGCGAATGCTAATTTTCACTAACACATACTAATCCACCACGAAGCAGGCTGGTTGCATTCTCTGCATCTTGAAAAGTCTCTCAGTGTCTTTTTATGTTCAAATATCTTCCCAGCTCATTTAGGAGGATAAGACAGAAGGGAGGAAATAACGAAAGCGTTTTTATTGTACGTATCAGTCTTGCATAGTCTCGGTCACGACGCGAGTATTGTTTTTTCGGACACGGCTCGATTTAGCGATCCAGCTAATTGAGTCTCATTGCTACGTTAACCTATTCAGAGTGTGGGCTTGTCTTTCATCAGTGAGTCTTTATTTTTCAAAGACTGTTGGACGAGTGCACGCATACGTTCTCGACAGCCGTTTGAAGCTGTTGTTTTTTTGTCCTGAAGGGCTCCCCCGCTTGTGGTCCTTCTCTATTGATGTGTGATAACAGGATTCCGACATAATATCACCAAATTGTATTGTGTACGAGAAAGGGGCTTATAATGCCGTCTTTACACAGACCAACAGGATTTGCATGTTTGTGCAAGTCATTGTGGGCATTCACAGTAGTTTATGCGGCAACATACTACAATTTCCATTATGTAGCCTGAGTGGATTTGCATGTGTTTTTGTGTCGTGATTGTGTCTGTGTGAATAGCACTTGCCTAATGTAGCTTTAACTGGATTTTCATGCCACTTGACTGCATCGCTTGCGACATATGGGCTTTAAAACACACACAAAACACCATAACTACTCAGAACACTTGTTACAGGCATCCTCTTTCTCATGCTCTCAAAAAGGCGTGCTGCACATTTAAAGGCAATTCGGTACATAATCCACAAATAAAAACCTACATACATTGAAACTACACATCATCTGTGTGATATATGACTATGGTTAGCCGTGGCCTAAAGCCAAACTTTTTAAGTAAACATTAAGGCCTATAGGTATTTAGAGCGTCAATCATCAATCATAAACATGCCAATAGCTCATATTCACGTGCCACACGTGTTCATAATATTAATCAATATGATGAATAAAGCTCTCAGTACAACGGGGGGGTGAAATGCTATTTCATGCATAGTGAGTTTTTTACACTGTTAAAGAGTTGGATTCCCATGCTAAACATGGACAAAGTTTCAAAAATTAAGTTGTACGTTTGATTGAGTATTTCTGTTCTCAAAATACTCCTTCCTGGTTGTCACAAGTTTCGAAAAGTTTTTTTCGAGTATGGGCACGTATGACGTCAGATGCGCCGGAATTTCCTTATACGGTCCTAAGGGCACTTCTCTCGGAAGGGCGCGCGCGCAACTGTAGAGCGGTAGCCGTAACCTATGCCCATCAAAGCGCTGTGCATCGGCTGCGCTGCAATATGTCAACAAAGAAGTGTGTTTTCGGTTGCCAAGGCAAGACAACACTGCACAGATTCCCGAAGAATCAAGCGTTAAGAGACCAGTGGATGGAGTTTGTTTTTCCAGAACATCAACACAGTTGTGCAAGTGTTCTTGTTTGTTACATGCATTTCGAGGATGATTTTTTTATAAACAAGGCCCAGTTCGAAGCCGGATTTGCTAATCGTTTAGTTCTCAAGGATGGAGCAGTCCCAACACTAAAGGTTAACGGTCTTGCATTGGAACCGCAGGCGGTGAGTAGAACTGCTTCAAATATCTGTGTGTCTATCGGCGTGTAACTTAAGCACAGCAAGTAACGTTAGGCTAAACAACATGATCACGAATAGTTAATGTATCTATGGAGCATGCGATGTATGTTGTGTGTTTGTTTAAATACATTTGTTTAGGTGGCTACTGTAGGTGTCTGTTTGTTTATTGTAAAACCAAATCATGTCTTCATAAACCACGAGTAGACACAAAAATGTTATAAAACTTTGCGCGCTCATGACTATTTAGCTCCGCCCACACGGCACCCCTCCACCCGCTCTGCTTTTTCCGGAAAGACTCGGTACAGCCTTTCTTTTATAAATATAATAAAACTAAAGACTTTTTGGAGATATGATGGATGCAATATTACTCTATAGGTACTCGAGATTAACATGAGATTGACTGAAACTGAGTGTTTCACCCCCCCTTTAAAGAAAAAAGAAAAATATCTTTAAAAAACATTTATTTTTATTACAGTGGCAAGTTTTAGAAACTCTGAAACTTCCTCTCATAACCAAGACATTGCACAAGGTGATGTGAGTTGCAATATATATCTAATACTTTTTTTTATAAGCTCACAATTGTTGAGCTTATTGTTGGTCAATTGTCGGCCATCTAACGCAATAAAGCCCCAAGACTTACAATAACCTCAACAGACAGTCAATGGTCCTGAGGGATGTTTTTCAGGATAGAGAGGGTCGCCTCACAGATTGGTCATCTTCTTCTGTCACATCATATAAAACGTAACCATCACTGACCAGGTCACTATACACACACACACACACACACACACACACACACTGAACTGTACAATATGTATGTCAGTAGCTTCAGACCAAGAGATGACATTTCCCAGTTGGATATCCAATAACCCCCGTGACCCCTCAGGTGAGGCCTCTTTGTATGTGAGTGTGCATGTGTGTATAAATTCAGTTCAAATCACATCGTATTGGACCTGAGCAAGTTGTTGAGACATGGAATCACCCATACACTTCCTCTTCATCTCTCACTACCCCAGTCCCTGTCTTTCTGCATTTGTCTACCACTCCGAGAACAGAACATTTTCATAGAAGAAAACCAGTAAGACCATGCAATGTAATTAGCAAACAATGAAGAAATTACATAGGCTAGCTATTTACATACATATTTTATAAAATGCTTTGTATGAAAAGAATAAAAGTGAAGTTAGATGTGATAAGTAATGTGTTCATTAAACCTGGAACTACTTCAACCAGCCAGTTTCATGCAGAAAACACCTTGACACCTCAACAAATCAGAATTAATCCATGGCAGACAGAATAATTTGCAATGCTTGTGGGGAATTCTTAATGTTCATTGAGCCAGAATATCAAAAGTGATCATATAGGCATTTTACTGCCCGAAGCATTAGTTGAAGAAAGAGCTAATAGATATTTATTAGTATTGCCCTTCAGGTAGCACTCACTCACAATTTTTTTTAACTAAACACCACAGAATATGCTAGAACAATAATCTTTAATAAATAAGATACACAATAATGCATGGATGGAATATAGTACCTCATTAAAATAACATATAGAGAGCATCCAGAGTGCACTAGCATTATCTGATCTTGTCCTCCATCTCTTGGAACCAAGTCAACTCTTTAAATAATTGACTTGCGGGAGGTTGCGATTCAAGCGGTTAGGTAATGCATAGGCAATTGAGCGTTGCCTTTTGAAATAATGAGGCGTTTGATACAAATACCTGTTGTTACACAAGCCAGATCTTGTTTGTATTGATTCTCCATTTAGTGTGGTTGCTAATTTGGAATAAAGAGCCAAAAATCTTATTTCAACAGTTAACTTTGGTTGAATTACATTTTAAACACATCAACTATCCACCAGTTACGTGTGCATAAACCCAATTTAAAAGCAGTAAAAATTAGGTTGTTTACTCATTGGGGAGAACTTTTTTTTTTTACCACCACCAAGAAGACATTTAGAACAATAATCAGCCTTATTAGTATTCTTCCTGTTTTGTTTCATTCTGGTTTGTGTTACCGTTTAGTTATAAGACAGTTATCTTCGGAACCTGTCGCTGCAAGGATTCTGGTTTAATTGTGTTCTCATGCACTATTGCGGTGTTTGTGATTTTTTATAGTTAGGGACTGTTAGTTTTTTATTTAAGGGGCTACCGGAGGAGTTTTGAGATCTATAGTCAAAATAGACTTGACCCTCCCTTCGCCAGCAATATATTTTCTGACCCTCCAAAATGATTGTGAAAAAAGGCATGACCCTCCCCGATAATTTATTGATTACTTCTGTACTGGTTTGTGCTTGGCAAAGATGCTCAGATATCTCTATGCCTCGTAGACCTACACCAAACGTTCATTAAAACGTGTCCTGTACAGGGCTGTACAGTGTGACTGTGATGGCCGCACTAGCAGCTACACATGGAAACCACAGCAAAACAGACCTGGACACTCAACCAGAAAAATCCCGGAAGTCACGCAGGCAAAAGAGGCAGGAGAGGTTCCAGCACACAGTCATAAAATCCCCAGTTGCAGTAGCTCCGGACCTGCCACTGGGTTTTAAGATACCATCAGACATTGTTCAGATGCAACACGCTGACCCCAGCCCGACTTTATTGTGCAGCGCTAAAGAGAGAGAGGTGGGGAGTGAGTTTGAGTAAAGTTCTGGGGAGGAGTATTTCCTGCAGAATGGTATTCTCTATCATCAACATGTACCAGCTAAGCAGCTAGTGGTTCCCAAGGTGGCCTGAGACACCGTACTTCTCTTGGGTCACTCTGTTCCCTGGGCTGGCCACCTAGGGAAGCACAAGACCCTGGCTTGCGTTAGGCAGTACTTTCACTGGCCTGGTCTGCGGGCAGATGTTTCCCAGTTTTGTAGGACTTGCCCTCAGTGCCAGAAGACTTCAGGTAAAGGACCGTGTAGAGCTCCACTCCAACCCCTCCCCATTGTTAGTACTCCCTTTGAGCGTGTTGGTATGGATATTGTTGGTCCAGTTGAAAAAAGCAAAACTGGAAACTCAAGATGTTGAGTTCAAGATGACCAAAACATGTTGGTGATCACAGATTACTCTACTAGATACCCAGAAGTGTTTACCCTGAAATTTGTCAAAGCAAAGATGGTGGCATTCTCCTTGGTACAGTTTTTCTCTAGACCAGCAGAGGGAGCGTGGTGTTAACATCATCTCCTATGTTGTTCAGATGAGAGACAGGCTACAAAGGATGGCAGAACTTGCCCAGTAGCACATGGCCGAGGCCCAGCGATACCAGAAAGTTTGGTATGATAAGTCCGCACGGCAGAGGACCTTTGTTCCAGGTCACAAGGTCTTAGTCATGCTGCCTACCAAGGACAGCAAACTGCTGGCAAAATGGCAAGGACCATTTAAGGTGGAGAAACAACTTGGACCCACCACGTACCGAGTTGCCACCACGGGCCGACCACGTTCCAGCAGAGTGCTCCATGTGAACCTCTTAAAGGAGTGGGCTGAAAGACCTGAGAGGAAGGCAGAGGTATTGCTGATCAGAGCTGTGGAGGAGGAAGAGGTGGTAGATGACCAATATCTGCCCTCACCAGCCCCCACGGAACCTGACTTTGCTGATCAATAAAATCAGGTGAAAGCTTTATGTAATCCTCAAATATTTCAAGAGTACCCAGGTTGCACAAATATGGTGGAGCATGATATCGTGTTAAAAGAGGAGGCTTCAGTTAAACGAATGAGTTACAGGATCCCAGAGCGCCTCCTGGTGTCCCTGAAAAAGGAAGTGGACCTGATGCGGTCTCTGGGGATCATTGAGCACTCAAAAAGTGAGTGGTGTAATTCAGTGGTGTTGGTTCCAAAAAAGGATGCTACAATACGGTTTTGCATTGATTTCCGATACCTGAACTCTGTGTCAAAGTTTGATTGCTATCCAACGCCACGTATTGATGACATGATTGAGTGCCTGGGGAAAGCAAGATACCTGACCACCATCGACCTGTGCAAGGGCTACTGGCAAGTGCCTCTGACTGAGAAATCCAGGGAGTTGACTGCTTTTCGGACTCCGTGGGGACTGTACCAGTTTATAGTGTTGCCATTTGGACTGCATGGTGCCCTTGCGAGGTTTCAAAGGCTCATGGATCAGGTATTGTTTGGATGTGATTAGTATGCCTGTGCATACCTTGATGACATTGTGATTTACAGTGCTACTTGGGAGTACCATCTCAAGCACCTGAGGGAAGTGCTGGAGCGCCTCCAATCAGCGGGCCTGACTATTAACCCTGCAAAGTGTGTCTTCGCCAAGCCCGAGACTGAGTATCTGGGTTTCATTATTGGAAATGTAAACCACAAGTTCACAAGGTACATGCACTGGAGTCCTGCCCCCTGCCTCAAACCAGGAAGCAGCTGAGGTCCTTCCTGGAGATGGCAGGTTTTTATCACCGATTCATCCCCAACTTTTCAGCCAGAGCGGCCCCACTCACAGATCGGACCGGATCAAGGTGTTCCAACCAAGTCCAGTGGACGGAGGAGGCCGTGGCAGCATTCCAGGACATTCAGCAGTCTCTGGGTAAGAACGCAGTCCTCTATAGTCCTGACTTTGAAAAATATTTCATTCTGCAAACAGATGCCTCTGTGAGGGGTATTGGAGCCGTCCTTCTGCAGGGACCACAAGGTGACCAGCATCCAGTGGCTTTCATCAGCCACAAGCTATTACTTAGGGAGATGCGATACTCGACAGTGGAGAAAGAAGCCCTGGCAATCAAGTGGGCCCTCGACTCACTTAAATACTACCTATTGGGTAGGGAGTTCACATTACACACTGATCAAAGTGGTTGCAGCGAATGAGGGACTCTAATAGCCGTGTCACTAGATGGTATCTGGCCATGCAACCCTTCCGCTTTACGGTAGAGCACATTCCCGGCAGACTCAATGTGACCGCAGACTACCTCTCTCGCTGTCACAGTGAGTTCTGAAGGGGGGGAGTGGGGGGATGGGTGTATGTGATGGCCGCACTAGCAGCCACACATGGAAACTACAGCAACTCACGGTGGTATCTCTTTCATTTGTTTTGAGCACATTACATATTATACAAAATAAATTACTGGACACAAACTGTAGTTTTAAAAGGTGTTATTAGTTATTTGACTTGGTTTTCTATTTGGGTGCACACATTTAGTTAACTTTGTCAATTTAGCTAATTTCAGGTTCATTATCTTTAAGTTACGTTCTGTGAAATGAATACCTTTCTCTTTGAGTCACCTATATGACGCCAAAGGATGGGAATGTGTTGTTCAACCTATGTTAAGGTTATGTTACCTGAGTTAACCCTCTGGGGACGGCAAATGCACCGTTGCGTTTTGGCAGATTTTTTTCACATAGCAGAAAAATAGACTTAAACTACTCCATCATTTCTGGTCATACAGAGTTAAGACATATTAAAAAATAAACTGTTAAATGTCTACTTTTTTATGTGCCCACCTACAATCGAAATAAAATATTGTGCTTTCGTAAAAGGTCCCACTTTATATTAAGTGGCCCTAATACCTGTGAACTTACATGGTTACTAGATATGTACTTAGTATGTAACTACATTGTAAATACACATTGGTACATAGTATTTACAACTGTAATATTTGTGTAACTACACATATGTAACAACCCACGGAAAGGTATATGTAAGTACAAATGTGTAACAGGACATTGGTAACAACACTTTTTCCACTACAGTAAGTACACATGTGTAACAGGAATTATGTAAATACATTTTGTAACAACAATATGTATTCACACAAGTTGTTCCACTTCCACACGCAGTCTTCCATACTGTAGTTACCAGTTAAGAACACACTGAAACCATGATGATTCCTATGTGTATACCATGTATTTACTATATGACCGGCAGGACTTATGTTGAATTACAGCTAAAGTTTTCCCTTGTGGTACCAGTGTACTTACATGGTAACTCCTCAGGAACTCTGCACTTGATACAATGTGTTAAACTGTCATAACTTACATCTATTATGCAAAACTCAAACCTCTGTGCAACTGTACTAACAGTGTACTTACATGGTAACTCCTCAGGAACTGTCCACTTAATATAAAGTGTAAAATGGTCATAACTTACTGTGTATTATGCAAAACCCAAACCTCTGTGCAACTGTACTAACAGTGTACTAACATGGTAACTCCTCAGGAACTGTCCACTTAATATAAAGTGTAAAATGGTCATAACTTACTGTGTATTATGCAAAACCCAAACCTCTGTGCAACTGTACTAACAGTGTACTAACATGGTAACTCCTCAGGAACTGTGCACTTAATATAAAGTGTAAAATGGTCATAACTTACTGTGTATTATGCAAAACCCAACCTCTGTGCAACACTGTATTAACAGTGTACTAACATGGTAACTCCTCAGGAACTGTCTACTTAATATAAAGTGTAAAATGGTCATAACTTACTGTGTATTATGCAAAACGCAAACCCCTGTGCAACACTGTATTAACAGTGCAACTTACTTACATGGTAACTCCTCAGGAACTGTCCACTTAATATAAAGTGTAAAACGGTCATAACAGAAACCATCTCAGCAAACCCAAACCTCTCATAGTTTTATTAACAATAGCATTAAAATATATTTTGAGCCACTAATCCTACTCATACCCCTAAACCTACCCATAACCATTCCTTAAAACTACGTAGGCTAACGTTACACTTATGAAGAAAATAAAAACATAACAGACAGACAAGTAACGTTATAAATTTCACAATAATTTGTTTATTGCGAAAATGTCAAAACCGGTACCAAAAGTCGTTCACATGATGATGCGTTGCAGCCGCAGTCCTCTCTGGCAGTATTATAATAATTGTGTATGAGGTACAGATCAGAATATAAATTATAAATCCATGAAAATGTTAATCCGGTTTCGGTTCGCTCTGTGAAGGCGCACGCGCTTCTCCATTTCAAATGTGCTACACCGACTGAAACACGGCATGTCCCAATCTGTGACGAAGCAGGCGAGAGCCAATGAGCGTTTGATATCACGGCCGTAAAACATGCCGTAACGCCTCTGGAAAGGCGCATTTTTTTAATTTGAATTCATCACCAGCGCGCCTGAGCGCGGGATTTGACGTTTGCGGTCGCTGCTGAGAAATGGAGATGAAGATCATAAAGGGCTGAATTTGGATCTGTTTCTTGCAAACAACGTATGGATTCTAAAGATTTGGATTACATCAGGCTAATACAATTGATGTTTTTTGTGAATTTATGTTGTGTTTTATTGGAGAAAACGCTTTTTGTGTCTCAAGGTAAATAAACGAAATACTACAAAATGGTTAAACGATTAAACAAGGTATTTTTAAGGTTTTAAAGTGTAGGCTATTCTTGTTTATTGTTTACAGAACACTGTAATTTACTGTAAAGGCAAATAGGTCACCACAATGTCAAATCAAAAAATCTAAAATAAAGAGTAAATCTTTATAAGTGCTATGCCGTAATATCCCAGAATCTATCAAAGCATAACTATCACATTTATATTTCAGAGTTTACTATCCACTACGTAACCTTGTGTTTTGCATTTACTGTGGTACACAACAATGACCCTAACAATTACACTTTATATTAAGTGGACAGTTCCTGAGGAGTTACCATGTTAGTACACTGTTAATGCAGTGTTGCACAGAGGTTTGGGTTTTGCATAATACACAGTAAATTATGACCATTTTACACTTTATATTAAGTGGACAGTTCCTGAGGAGTTACCATGTAAGTACACTGTTAGTACAGTTGCACAGAGGTTTGGGTTTTGCATAATACACAGTAAGTTATGACCGTTTTACACTTTATATTAAGTGGACAGTTCCTGAGGAGTTACCATGTAAGTACACTGTTAGTACAGTTGCACAGAGGTTTGGGTTTTGCATAATACACAGTAAGTTATGACCGTTTTACACTTTATATTAAGTGGACAGTTCCTGAGGAGTTACCATGTAAGTACACTGTTAGTACAGTTGCACAGAGGTTTGGGTTTTGCATAATACATGTAAGTTATGACAGTTTAACACATTGTATCAAGTGCAGAGTTCCTGAGGAGTTACCATGTAAGTACACTGTTAGTACAGTTGCACAGAGGTTTGGGTTTTGCATAATACACAGTAAGTTATGACCGTTTTACACTTTATATTAAGTGGACAGTTCCTGAGGAGTTATTATGTAAGTACACTATTAGTACAGTTGCAGAGAGGTTTGGGTTTTGCATTATACATGTACGTTAACTTATGACAGTTTAACACAATCAAGTGCAGAGTTCCTGAGGAGTTACCATGTAAGTACACTGGTACCACAAGGGAAAACTTTAGCTGTAATTCAACATAAGTCCTGCTGGTCATATAGTAAATACATGGTATACACATAGGAATCATCATGGTTTCAGTGTGTTCTTAACTGGTAACTACAGTATGGAAGACTGCGTGTGGAAGTGGAACAACTTGTGTGAATACATATTGTTGTTACAAAATGTAGTTATATAATGCCTGTTACACATGTGTACTTACTGTAGTGGAAAAAGTGTTGTTACCAATGTCCTGTTACACATTTGTACTTACATATACCTTTCCGTGGGTTGTTACATATGTGTAGTTACACAAATATTACAGTTGTAAATACTATGTACCAATGTGTATTTACACTGTAGTTACATACTAAGTACATATCTAGTAACCATGTAAGTTCACAGGTATTAGGGCCACTTAATATAAAGTGGGACCTTGTAAAATAAAGAAAATAAACAGGGTGTTCGTTCTGCCTCTCCATGTCTGTGAACTTTTTTTCTGGAGCACGTCTCTAAACTTAAACAAAACTCAGCGAATACTATTCACCCAGACATGAGCAATCTATGTTTATGATCAATTAAGTTTGTACTTTTAAATTATCTAATTTAAAACTAAAATAAATATTCTCTGTTTATGTAATATAAAAAGAGAGAGGTGTCAGCCGTTCTCATTATCGTTCTCGCATCTCATTATTCCGCTAATGTGACACGCCCACAGAGAGCGCACGCTATTCAAACGCTAATAATCTGAAGCAACACATTGAGACGTGTAAACGTCCACATAAACTCGGTAAACACACTATATTTAGTCAGATTGCGGCTGTGAGGAATAATCCTGGGACATTTACCTACCTCAGAAAAAGTGCTGGTTTATTTTCATTCCGAGGAGCGAGCTGAGCTGTAAGTGTTTTTATTCTTGTGCTTTGTTATAATCGCGATATATAATAACGTTAGTGTCTGTAAACGCAAAAATAGCCTACTGTTTAACCCTCTGGGGACCAGAGTGTTTTTGGGGCCCTTGGGATGTTTTGACATGCACTGACATTTGTGCTTTTTTTCAGTTATTTATAAACATGTTAATGACAAAGGTGTAAATTCACTCTATATAGCACAGACGGGACTACCATGATAAGTGAGCAACATGTATGTACATGTTTGTATTTTTAAGAGAATAATGTTTATGCGTGGTTATTGAAAAAAAAAAAGAAAGAAAGTTGCTGAAATAAGACCACAAAACACATATTGATTATTTCTTCACAATACTTTTGAAAATTGTATCACATAGTCTAGAATATTTGCTCCAAAACTATGTGAGAATCATCCTGACTACTCATTCAGATAAGTCAATAAAGTATTTTACATTTTTAATGACGTGTTTTGTTTGAGAAAGCTTTATGCAGGAGGCGTGATCTCTCATTAATATGTGTGGCATTTCACACCTGAGAAAGACAAAGACCCTCCCCATAATGGCCCTATTAGGTGCTATCAGGCCATATCATTACAGGAGCCTTGCACAAAGAATGAGGAGATTTAAAAAAAGAATGGCTTTTAGATTGTTTGGATTTATATAAGGAAAATACAGGGTGCATACGTCTGGACACTTCTATCACACACCCTTCACCATATAGACATGGTTTTATTTCAGTTCAAAGTTCAAAGTTAGAGTTGGAAACATCTTGAAAAGAAAATTGTCTTTTTCCATAAATGTCTTAGTTTGATCATACATATTTCAAAGTTGAGGATTCATTATTTTGATATAGCTTGAACAAACACTATAACATCTTAGTTTATTGACAAAACATACTATATATTTAACATATGAGCAGAAACTCCTAACAAAAGCTTATTTGATGTCTATTTTAGAGTAAAAACTTTATCCAAAACTAGTCAACGAAATGTTGTCTTTTATTTAGTCTGTAACAGTACGTATCTGTGCGTTCATTCATTCATTCATTCATTCACACACACACACACACACAAACATGATTCACATTTAAACAGTATGCTATTTTTCCGTTTACAGACACTAACGTTATTCTATATCGCGATTAGAACAAAGCACTTGCATAAAACACTTACTTCGCAGCTGAATCTGTTGCTCCTCCTCGAAGTGAAAATAAACCAGCACTTGTTCTGTGGTAAATTGTCCCAGGATTGTGCCTCATATAGCCGCGCAAGACGGCAGTAGATTAATCTGACTAAAAAATAATGTGTGTTTTCAGAGTTTATGGGCGTTAACGCGTCTCAATGTGTTGCTTCACATATTTGCGTTTGAATAGCGCATGCTCTCCGTGGGCGTGTCACATTACCAGAGATAATCAGCTGAGAGAACGATAATGAGACGGGCTGACACGTCTCTCTTTTTATATAGATGACATAAACGGAGAATATTAATTTTAGTTTTGAATCGGATCATTTAAAAGTACAAACTCAAATTATTTAAAAGATATATTGCTTATGGCTGGGTGAATAGTATTAGCTGAGTTGTGTTGAAGATTAGAGACGTGCTCCAGAAAAAAAAGTTCACGGTGACCGAGAGGCAGAACGCACACCCTGTTTATTTTCTTTATTTTACAAAAGCACAATATTTTATTTCGATTGTATGTGGGCACATAAAAAGTAGACATTTAACAGATTATTTTCTCATATTTCTTAGCTCTATATGAACAGAAATGATGGTAGTACTTTAAGTCTATTTTTCTGCTATGTGAAAAAAAACGAGCAAAACGCGCCGGGGCGTTTCTGGTCCCCAGAGGGATACATTTGAATCATGTTTCTGTGTGTGTGTGTGTGTGTGTGTGTGTGTGTGTGACTAGGTTTGGATAGATTATAAAGTTTTAACTCTAAAATAGACATCAAATAAGCTTTTGTTAGCAGTTTCTGCTCATATGTTAAATATATAGTATGTTTTGTCAATAAACTAATCAACTAAGAATAGTGTTTGTTCCAATGCAAGCTATATCAAAATAATGAATCCTTAACTTTGAAATTTGTATGATAAAATGTATTGGCCTACTAAGACATTTATGGAAAAAGACAATTTTCTTTTCAAGATGTTTCCAACTCTAACTTTGAACCAATTCTGTAGAATGGCCCATATAACCTATTTGAACAGAATTTGTTTCCAGGTATGACTAAAAATGTGCTTTTGACTTTCATTTATATTTTGATTATATATATATCCCTCATGTGGTGTTCAAAACCCTATAACACCTGTGGTGTTCCCGGTCAAAAATGACCGGGCCATAAAAAAAACCTTATAAATCACTCATTATACCATATTTTCACCCAATCTTGGATTCAATCTTTTTGTCAACATGTTCTCTTTCAATTAGGACTGGTTTTATATTTTGATTTGCATCTGAATAATCATAGGCCTCATTTATTTGAGAGTAGGCATTTCATTTTTTGAGTAATTTTTAAAAAAAAATTGAATAATTTTGGAAATATTAAATAAAATCTGAAGAAAATTGGTACTGTTGATCACACTAGTCAACTTAACATTTTCACCAGGAATTTTGTTTTGATACTTTTGTTTTGTAAAAAATATGGCACATAGTCACACTTGTGGTGTTCCCGGTCAAAAATGACCGGCCTATAAAAAATAGCTTATAAGTCACTCATTATACCATATTTTCACCCAATCTTGGATTCAATCTTTTTGTCAACTTGTTCTCTTTCAATTAGGACTGGTTTTATATTTCTGTTTGCATCTGATTAATCGGGGGCCTCATTTGTCTGAGAGTAGGCATCTCATTTTTTGAGTAAAAAACAAATAATTTATGAGTAAATTTGGAAATATGAAAAAAAAAAAATGAAAAAAATGGCTACTGTTGATCACACTAGTCTACTCTAATGTTTCACCAGGAATTTTGTTTTGAAACTTTTGTTTTGTAAAAAATATGGCTCATAGTCACACTTGTGGTGTTCCCGGTCAAAAATGACCGGCCTATATAAAAATAGCTTATAAGTCACTCATTATACCATATTTTCACCCAATCTTGGATTCAATCTTTTTGTCAACTTGTTCTCTTTCAATTAGGACTGGTTTTATATTTCTGTTTGCATCTGATTAATCGGGGGCCTCATTTGTCTGAGAGTAGGCATCTCATTTTTTGAGTAAAAAACAAATAATTTATGAGTAAATTTGGAAATATGAAAAAAAAAATGAAAAAAATGGCTACTGTTGATCACACTAGTCTACTCTAATGTTTCACCAGGAATTTTGTTTTGAAACTTTTGTTTTGTAAAAAATATGGCTCATAGTCACACTTGTGGTGTTCCCGGTCAAAAATGACCGGCCTATAAAAAATAGCTTATAAGTCACTCATTATACCTTATTTTCACCCAATCTTGGATTCAATCTTTTTGTCAACTTGTTCTCTTTCAATTAGGACTGGTTTTATATTTCTGTTTGCATCTGATTAATCGTGGGCCTCATTTATCTGAGAGTAGGCATGGTCAAAAATGGTCACAATGGCCGACCATTGAAAGTGAATGGGAGAGACTGAAAATAACAGAACAATTTAGTTTTCAGGAGCATGTTCATTATTTTCATGTACACATATGAGCATGTGTGCTTGCAAACATCGAGCCCTTGGACCTGTGCATGTATCGATACATTTATACACACGCTATCCAGACACACACACGTTAAAACACACAAACTTTTTTAAATATTACACACATTCTTTTCCACAGAGAGAAATTTGATCCTACCCTAACCTGCATCTAATATACATTTATCCATCTGACATTACCACACACACACACACACAGGCCATGATCAGATTTTTGACTCAGAAACTAGTGAGGAGGAGGAAATTCAGGATGCATCTTGCAGTGAAGATGTTTCTGAAGAGGAAGGCACCACTGAATCGGCTACGGAGCTTGAAACAACTGATGAGGAGCAGTCTTCCAGTGATGAGGGCCCAGCTGAGGTTACCGTTTCATTCTGGTCAAAAGATGGAACTTTGTCCTGGCCTTCATCCCCACCTATGAGGCAAGGCAGGTTTTCTTCTGAAGGCCTTCCTCTTCAGAAACATCTTCACTGCAAGATGCATCCTGCATTTCCTCCTCCTCACTAGTTTCTGAGTAAAAAATCTGATGAATAACATCATGTGCAGAGCTGTTTTGCCATTGTGCTGCCACAAATGAATGACAAGCAAGGTGCTGTGAGGCATCTTATATATGCCTGTGCTATCACATGATGTATATTTGTAAATATTGTCTAGTTCTGTGTGAGAACCTCACAGTTCCAAAACAAAATGTCATAATATTTTGTCTGGAAGCTGTGATGAAACAAGACCATGAAAGAAAGATTCTTTTGAAGCCGGGTCACTGCAGTCACGGCCAGTTTGTGTGTGTGTGTGTGTGTGTGTGTGCGTGTGTGTGCGTGTGTGTGTGTGTGTGTGTGTGTGTGTGTGTGTGGTAATGTCAGATGGATAAATGTATATTAGATGCAGGTTAGGGTAGAATCAAATTTCTCTCTGTGGAAAAGAATGTGTGTAATACTCAAAAAAGTTTGTGTGTTTTAACGTGTGTGTCTGGGTAGCGTGTGTATAAATGTATCGATACATGCACAGGTCCAAAGGCTCGATGTTTGCAAGCACACATGCTCATATGTGTACATGAAAATAATGAACATGCTCCTGAAAACTAAATTGTTCTGTTATTTTCAGTCTCTCCCATTCACTTTCAATGGTCGGCCATTGTGACCATTTTTGACCATGCCTACTCTCAGATAAATGAGGCCCACGATTAATCAGATGCAAACAGAAATATAAAACCAGTCCTAATTGAAAGAGAACAAGTTGACAAAAAGATTGAATCCAAGATTGGGTGAAAATATGGTATTATAAGTGATTTATAAGCTATTTTTTATAGGCCGGTCATTTTTGACCGGGAACATCTCAAGTGTGACTATGTGCCATATTTTTTACAAAACAAAAGTTTCAAAACAAAATTCCCGGTGAAACATTAGAGTAGACTAGTGTGATTAACAGTAGCCATTTTTTTCATATTTTTTTTCATATTTCCAAATTTACTCATAAATTATTTGTTTTTTACTAAAAAAATTAGATGCTCACTCTCAGATAAATGAGGCCCACGATTAATCAGATGCAAACAGAAATATAAAACCAGTCCTAATTGAAAGAGAACAAGTTGACAAAAAGATTGAATCCAAGATTGGGTGAAAATATGGTATAATGAGTGATTTATAAGCTATTTTTTATAGGCCGGTCATTTTTGACCGGGAACACCACAAGTGTGACTATGTGCCATATTTTTTACAAAACAAAAGTTTCAAAACAAAATTCCTGGTGAAACATTAGAGTAGACTAGTGTGATCAACAGTAGCCATTTTTTTCATTTTTTTTTTTTCATATTTCCAAATTTACTCATAAATTATTTGTTTTTTACTCACAAAATGAGATGCCTACTTTCAGATAAATGAGGCCCCCGATTAATCAGATGCAAACAGAAATATAAAACCAGTCCTAATTGAAAGAGAACAAGTTCACAAAAAGATTGAATCCAAGATTGGGTGAAAATATGGTATAATGAGTGACTTATAAGCTATTTTTTATAGGCCGGTCATTTTTGACCGGGAACACCACAAGTGTAACAATGTAACAAAACTCCCACAAAAAAATAAGAAATTTTTCAAAAAAACCCTGAGATTTAGTTAAACCGTTTGGGAACAAAGTCACTAAGTTTCAGTCCAAAGCGATAACATTAACTAGTATTTTCGGGAAAAAGAAATTCTTCTCCGGGTCAAATTGACCCGAACACCACATGAGGGATATATATATATATATATATATATATATATATATATGTGTGTGTGTGTGTGTGTGTGTGTATATTGTCCTTGCATTCTTTCTTGTGTGACACACCTGAATGAAAGGCTCATTAATATGCGGGTCGTCTTTGTCTTCTCAACCACCTAATTATTCACAATGGGGTTGGGCCGTTCTATTGTGAATCTATTGTGAAAAGAATCTATTGTGTTATGTGAATGATTAGACAGGATGATTTTCAGATCATTTTGAAGCAAAAACTCTAGGCCACAACTTCCATTAGTCAAAAGTCTTGTGGACACATATTCAGTATGTGCTTTGTGGCTTTATTTCAGAAACTTTAATTTGTAGTTTTTTCAAGAACCATGCATAAACAACATTCTCTCAAAAATACAAACATGTACATACATGTTGCTCACATATTATGGTAGCCCTGTTTGTGCTAAATAGAGTGTAATTTCACCTGTGCCATTAATATGTTTATAAGCAACTGAAAAAAGCACAAATGTCAGGTCATGTCAAAACATCTCAAGGACCCCAAAAACACCTTGGTCCCCAGACGGTAAAGTTCTGTTTAGTTGCCCTCTTTTATGGGGCCAGAACTTTTTTTTTTTTTTTTTTTTTTTATCTATATTTTTTTTAAACATTTTTTGACTCCTCATGCCTGCCTGCTTGGTCCCTCACAGCGACATATCTACGAAAAGATTGGTCTGTGCGATGAATAAATGCACCACTGTAGCACGTGTGGGATACAGTTTTGTAAACTCCGTTACTTGTGTTTGTTTTCAGACATGATAACAGTCGTTTTATACTTGTGCTTATGCGATATCACGATTTTTGATCGTGGATGATTTAATGTCTCCACGATCTGCTTTTGAAGAAATATGGTAGTATCGTGCTACAGCGCAAATTCTATCAGCTGCAGTTCTGGCACCTCAAGCTTGGTTTATACTCGCCGTGAGTTTATACTCGCCGTGAGCGCAAAGGTGCGCAAGGGCCCATTTTGCTTGGCGGTGTGCACGGCAGATTTTGTAACTGCGCGCAGCTCCGCATCCGAAGAGGCACGACTTCTGGCCGAGCCAAATCTGGCCGAGCATATAAGTCTCATCACACCGGCACCCAGTTTGTGCGTCTAGTAGTTGCTTAAATTTAGTAAATGAGCCTACAATAGCAGACATAAGCCCTTTTAATTATGGGCCATGTTTTATAAAAAAAAAAAATTCTCAATACTAAATTAAAATGTTTAGTGAAATTAGAAAATATGTAAGTTATCGTTAATTTAGTTGTGTAGGCTATGTTCTCAAAATCATTTATTTTGTTCTAATGTAACAAGTAATAATCTCAAGGTTTACTGCTTTACACGATTCTTTTGTAGTGTGGTTTTGGTGAAGTGTACTAAAATAAACATTCACCTGTGTACCTTACTTCTCACCGCTGATTCCTGGTGGTTTAGAGGGCAATTACTCCGAGTCGCCTCCTGTCGTTTCAAAGAATAGTACAACTGCGAGCGCATCAAGTATAAAGCCAGGCGAAAGTATAAACAAGGCGTAAGTCCCAATACTGTCCCAATACTGTGTGCGTTTGGATGGGTGGAATGCAGAGCACAAATTCAGAGTATGGAACACTATACTTGGCTTCACGTCACATCACTTTCACTTTAATGGATTTTCCCAGATTATGTTTTCTTGCATAAATGTCAAAGAAAATAATGCACAAATCACATAGGTGTCAATAAGCAGGCCCTCTGAGAATGTACCACACATTCTCTACTACATATAAAGAGACATTAAAATACATTATAATCTGGAAGTATCATATCTTTTGTCTGTGTATAAGAGAGAGAGAGACCTGCTGAAGCTAAAGACTCTGGTATTTATATTGATAGTGACAGTGTCTGTGACTACAGGCTGTAAGCGACACACAATCACTCCAAAGCACTGACAACTGCAAAAGGAAGTGGGAATATTGTAATAATGAGCATGATAGCAGAGGGTTCCTTGTGGTCTCACACATTCACACGTCACATACCCACTCAACTAGTCCAGCTCTTTCTCTTCCTTGTTTCTATCTCTCTTTGTGTCCTCAGATGTACCGTTACATCCCCAACATATATTAGGGGTGTAACGGTACACAGGAGTCACGGCTCGATACAAGGTACAACAGGAAATAAACAGAATAATGAAAAATAAAACTTGTGCTAAGATTAGTTTTCTTTGCACGTGAGAGTTCATAACATGCAGTGACAATGGCGGATGTACATGTCACAGGTCGGGGGGGCCAAACCAGACTGCACCCACCCCTCAAACCCAGGACCACTCTGAGGAGCGTACCAGAGACCAGACAGACAAGTAGAATTAAAAATGAACAATCTTTATTGAATAATAAAAAGGAAATTAAAAGTCTTGACGTGAGTTTGTGTCTCTGTCCAGGAAGGGGGAAACCGCTTTGGACCCTGGGAGGCGAGGGATTCGTCTGCCGTTCCAGCAGCAGGTAAGTGTCGGGGTAAGTAGAACTTCTTAACCACGATGCAGACGGACAGATACCCGGGCAGGGCAGGACCGGGACTGAGGACTAGGAGACTCTTCCACCGGACAGGTGAGTAGCAGGTACGTACACCTCTCAAGAAGGCGAGCAGGCGGAGGGGCCTCACTGGAAGACAGGTGGGTAGATAGGTTGGTATGTTCCTAGACCGTCGGTCGTTCCGAATATGCTCAGCACAGAAGAATCATCCAGTTGGACAGACAGAGCAAATTATACAGGTGCAGGCACACTCCGCTGCAGAATCGGGCTTACGGCTGGACTGTGTGGCTCCAAGCGAACAGCGCTGGGACAAGGGTGGATCCTTCCTTCAGACGGGCAGCGCCCAAGAAGACAGCAGCAGACGAATCATCTAGTTAAACGGACAGAGCAATTTATACAGGTGCAGGCACGCTCCTCTGCAGAATGGAGAATCGGGCTTACGGCTGGACTGTGTGGCTCCAAGCGGACAGCGCTGGGACAAGGGTGGATCCTTCCTTCAGACGGGCAGCGCCCAAGAAGACAGCAGCAGACGAATCATCTAGTTGAACGGACAGAGCAATTTATACAGGTGCAGGCACGCTCCTCTGCAGAATGGAGAATCGGGCTTACGGCTGGACTGTGTGGCTCCAAGCGGACAGCGCTGGGACAAGGGTGGATCCTTCCTTCAGACGGGCAGCGCCCAAGAAGACAGCAGCAGACGAATCATCTAGTTAAACGGACAGAGCAATTTATACAGGTGCAGGCACGCTCCTCTGCAGAATGGAGAATCGGGCTTACGGCTGGACTGTGTGGCTCCAAGCGGACAGCGCTGGGACAAGGGTGGACCCTTCCTTCAGACGGGCAGCGCCCAAGAAGACAGCAGCCGGCAATTCGTCTAGTTAAACAGGCAGAGCAATTTATACAAGGCAACACACTCCTCTTCGGTATCAGAACGAGAACTTATAGCCCGAGCGGGACATGCACGTCTAGCACTGAGGCTTTGTTCAGCAAACACTGGGCGGAATTATGCACTGGGGAATACTGGCAGTTAAATATACATATCCACCCACACACTGCAACCTCACGTCAAGTCCAATACTGTGTGACACTTCAATTCAGGCACTGCATATCCACTCTCACTCTCAGTGCAATAAGGCCAGCACTCACCCAATAGTCAATCCTTCCACTGTTATGCTGAATCAGCACTCAGACGATAAAGAGATGCAGATGACTTCTCACAACATGGAGAACAGCGTCTTCAATACTCTCTCACTCTCAGACGGAGATACCAGGATTTCAATGATGACTCAGTCCACACTCTTAAGTGGCAGTTACACTCGTGATCAACGCACTTCACAATTCTTTGTTCAACTCAGAAGATGAAGATATCAGAATTTCAATGGTGACTCAGTTCACGCTCCCATGTGACAGTTACACTCGTGATCAATACACTTATCAATTCTTTGTTCAACTCAGTGCAGGACATGCATTCACACAGATTCGATGTTTTATTACTTAACTTCCTCTCAGGAATGATGGCGTTCTCCAGTCTTGACTGTATCTCCCCACTTCTCCAACTTTCCATCCAGTTCACGTTTCCAGCGTGTATTCACACAAATCACCGTTGCACCCTTCAGCCAGCCAAATCCTCACAGCCTTCTCCAAAGATCCCAGCGAATTCAGCCACAGTCAAAGAAACTAATTCTCCCGGGGGAGTACCACACCCAATTCCCTCTTCCCTTTCCTTTTAAATGTTTCCTCCAGCCCCGAAGCCCTATCGCTGATCCTCAGTTCAATCGTCAGCACCTGTTACCACTTGCCTCATCAGCTGCCGCTGTCATGGCAACTGACAACAAGTGAACCAGCCCGGTGTGCCGGCGAAATCGTCCCGGGGGGAAACACACTCCTAGCGGAAATTGGTTCCGCTAGACTTGTCACCTTGTGACATACACATTCAATATTAGGCTTTTTCAAGAACTCATGAAAAGATGAGCGAGAAGGAGAAAAAGTGCCATAGATCTACATCTGAGCCTACGTCACCTTTCCACAAGGAGGTAAGTGATCGCACAGGTGGGTATAGGTAGAAGTTCAGTCTAGAACGACGAGACCAGACAAACGTGTGTTTGATGCTTGCTTTCATGGAGGAACTGATGAGGCTGATGGCAGACAGGTGTGGTGATTGTTGAGTGTGCACAGGTGGTAGCCAGAGAGGATGATGGGAAATATAGTGTGCTGAGGTGACTGGTCTGGTGAATGAGGATTGTGACATGTATAGGCTACTAGGGCTTCGTTCCAGTCCACTTTTAGACACACACTTGCGAACTTCCCTAAGCACTTCCCCTCGGGGCAATCCTTGCCACCATTTTGAAGTGCGTTCTACTTTGTGAAGTGAACGAGGGAAGTTTATATGGACAGACCCGTGTTCCCTCGATTTTGACTGAGGTAGCGAATCTACTTCATATGTACACTTCAGGCACCTCCATATACCACAATGCAACATGATTGTGACGTCACCGCAGATCTCATCTAATCACCACCACCACAAACAACTATATGATATATTAATTATATATATTTTTTCATTTAAAACAGTGTTTCTCAACCTCTCCTGCAGGGACCCCCTGACAGGCCATGTTTCTGTTTTAACCCTGAAATGGCACACCTGATTCAAGTCATTAAAGGCTTAATGAGTAGTTGACTAATTGATTAATTGAACTATTCCTACTCTAATTACTTATTAAGCCTTTAATTACTTGAATCAGGTGTGCCATTTCAGAGTTAAAACAAAAACATGGCCTGTCAGGGGGTCCCTGCAGGAGAGGTTGAGAAACACTGATTTAAAACAACCCAAACACACCATACATTTGGATGCTGCATTAAACAAATTCTAAAAAAAAAATCAGGATCCAAAAACCAGTCAGTATCTGGTGTGACCACCATTTGCCTCACGCAGTGCAACACATGTCCTTCGCATAGAGTTGATCAGGTTGTTGATTGTGGCCTGTGGAATGTTGGTCCACTCTTCTTCAATGGTTGTGCGAAGTTGCTGGATATTGGCAGGACCTGGAACACGCTGTGATATATGCCATTCTACGAATGGGTGATATGTCTGATGAGTAGGCTGGCCATGCAAGAACTGGGATGTTTTCAGCTTCCAGTGTGCAAATCCTAGCAACATGGGGCCGTGCATTATCATGCTGCAACATGAGGTGATGGTCGTGGATGAATGGCACAACAATGGGCCTCAGGATCTCGTCACAGTATCTCTGTGCATTCAAAATGCCATCAATAAAATGCACCTGTGTTCATTGTCCATAACATACGCCTGCCCATACCATAACCCCACCGCCAACATGGGCCACTCGATCCACAACGTTGACATCAGCAAACCGCTCACCCACACAACGCCATGCATGCTGTCTGCCATCTGCCCTGTACAGTGAAAACCAGGATTCATCCTCGAAGAGAACACCTCTCCAAAGTGCCAGATGCCATCGAATGTGAGCATTTGCCCACTCAAGTCGGTTACGACGACAAACTTCAGTCAGGTCGGGACCCCAATGAGGACAACAATATAATGATACGACAGAGAGCGTATTTTTAGGTTCACCCAATTGTTTTAGTCATACTGCACAAGCCTTTCAACCAAATGCCTTGAACTGATTGTGAAAATAAATTTAACTACATAAACAGGATTGTACAGTTGAGCAGAGAGAGTGAGAAGGAAGAGAGCCAGTAAAAGAGGATGCTGAGGGGCTGGGTCGTGTGTTGTCAGTGAATAAAACATGCTATTCCTTGCTGTCCTGAACTGACTTCTGCTCTAGTTTCAGTCTAACCTTTCACAATAATTGTTGGCACCTGCATTTATTCATAAAACCCTTAGATTATATGGAGTCTCGTGCAAATCACCTCATTCTTACAATAATTAGGTTAACAGGTCTCCTTGATATCTGTGCATTAAAACAATTACAAGCAAAGCACACATATAATAGCCTCGGTTTTAAGTACAAACATATATTACCAGAGTGTATATAGCCACATGTTTTTAATAATTATTTACCGCTCAAAAATAAGCATAGCTACTTGCATTCACATACACTTATCTATGAATAAATTACATTAATGGATATCTTGAATATGCATAAGTGCACTAAATTCAGAATAAACATATTGAAATGATTTAGTTATGAGTGCGTATACTAAAAATAAAATAAAATGGCAGGAATTTAATTCAAATTAAAGTGCACACTGGTAAAAAGGGATATGCTTTCCATCCCTCATGAGACTGTCGGATATTATCATGCTCCACAAGTACAGGGTCTCTTTCTCTCACTCCTCTAATATGGAAATGAGTCAAACAGGCCAGTCATAAAGCCATACTTTTCAAACTATACGTACACTGGCACATGCTTTTGAAGGTTACTGATAGAAAGTTGGGTATGGAGACACAGAGCCTATCATGAAAATGTGTATGTGAATAAAAAACCTTGGTGTGTGAGCGTGCTAACATTAAAACCTTAAAACAACAAAGTGGCTGGTCAAGCATTGTTTGGACATTCTCCTAATGCCAGTAATACCAGTAATAACCTCGATGTGAAATATAAAAATAAGAACAGACGTATAGCTTTTGGTTATCTTCAAAGATTAATCCTTCAAATAATTCCAATTTAATCTGATGGAAATGAGAAATTGAGTGCAAGACTAGTGTGTGTGAGTGAGTGAGAAAAGAGAGAGGAAGAATAATCTGGTTATTATTTTCGAAACGACAGGGATATAAAATACCACCTCGGTTACCAAGTGCATTAAATTATTGCTGCATATGCAGTGAATCCTTATCTATTTATAACCCTTGGGCCATCATTCAAAAGCGTTGTTCATTCATACACTAAAAATATCATTACAACTATCTGTCTAACAAAACGTCTATCCTTACATCCACGGAGGAACGTTTAAACTACTCTCATATCTTTCGGAGCAAATGCATTTCATTACATGACAGGCTGATCCGATACTATTAACATCTTTATATCACCTAGCTGTTTGTCAGATTTTGGATGTGTGTGTGCCTATGTGGTTCCAGAACGAGTGAATTGTGTTGGTTGTACCACTAAGAGCACTACTGCCAGCTCAACTTAACATCAATGCTTCACCAGACGAGCAAGCAAAAATAATAAACATGCTGACAAACAGAGCTGGTGTAGGTGACAAGATCAATGTAACACCATCAAGACATGAAAGCCACCCATTCCTGCTCTGGGGTTTCACCATTTCCAATGGCAATTTTCTGAATCACAAATTTCCCTAAATTATTCACCTTTCTTCTTAAGTACTGCTAAATATTTACTTGTCGATTAATTTGTAAACACGTTCTCACGATCACAGCTCCTTCATAATGAAAGGAGACAGAATGAAATGTGTAACTCATGATTTGATTGTGTAACGTTATTAATTTATGATCAAGAAGGCAGATTTCAATACCTGCACTGATTTGGTATCCGACAAGGAACATCTAAATAATTATTCTTCGAAAAAGAGGCTTTTTTTCTGAAAACTGGGTCCCAATTTGTACATGTTTGCTGTCATTTGTAAAGAAAAGATTACAAATTCTATAAAATTCTATTTTTTTTTATTTATAATAATATAATATAATAATGTATTAAAAACTTGAATTTTACAGTGAAATATTACAACAGTAATATTTCTTATTTAAACGTTTTTGTTTAATAATTATTATATTAATGGTAATAATAATTATTAATATTATTATTAATAATAATATCAGTAGTACGATTATAAAATACATTTATAATTTCATTTCATTTTTTGTCATTGATATACAATATAACCACAAAATCCTGGGCCAAATTTCACAGCCATCCAAACAACCACAACAAACCTTAAATAATAATAATAATAATAATAATAATACAATTGCATTTTAAATCACAATAAGAATTTTTATCCGAAAAATCACATGTATACTGTATATATATTTGCATTTAAAAACCTAATAAAATATTTGAACTCAAGTCAATATTTTGTCTAATTATTTACTAGCCGTGTACTAAGTAGGATAATGTACATCCAGCTGGTTGTTATCGCAGATTAAACCCAGACAGGTTAATCAGGACCCCTACACGAAGTGGATATATATGCATCATAAAATATAATAATAATAATATTATATTATATATATATATATATATATATATATACACTCACCTAAAGCATTATTAGGAACACCATACTAATACTGTGTTTGACCCCCTTTCACCTTCAGAACTGCCTTAATTCTACGTGGCATTGATTCAACAAGGTGCTGAAAGCATTCTTTAGAAATGGTAGCCCATATTGATAGGATAGCATCTTGCAGTTGATGGAGATTTGTGGGATGCACATCCAGGGCATGAAGCTCCCGTTCCACCACATCCCAAAGATGCTCTATTGGGTTGAGATCTGGTGAATGTGGGGGCCATTTTAGTACAGTGAACTCATTGTCATGTTCAAGAAACCAATTTGAAATGATTCGAGCTTTGTGACATGGTGCATTATCCTGCTGGAAGTAGCCATCAGAGGATGGGTACATGGTGCCCATAAAGGGATGGACATGGTCAGAAACAATGCTCAGGTAGGCCGTGGGATTTAAACGATGCCCAATTGGCACTAAGGGGCCTAAAGTGTGCCAAGAAAACATCCCACACACCATTACACCACCACCACCAGCCTGCACAGTGGTAACAAGGCATGATGGATCATGTTCTCATTCTGTTTACGCCAAATTCTGACTCTACCATCTGAATGTCTCAACAGAAATCGAGACTCATCAGACCAGGCAACATTTTTCCAGTCTTCAACTGTCCAATTTTGGTGAGCTCTTGCAAATTGTAGCCTCTTTTTTCCTATTTGTAGTGGAGATGAGTGGTACCCGGTGGGGTCTTCTGCTGTTGTAGCCCGTCCGCCTCAAGGCTGTGCGTGTTGTGGCTTCACAAATGCTTTGCTGCATACCTCGGTTGTAACGAGTGGTTATTTCAGTCAAAGTTTCTCTTCTATCAGCTTGAATCAGTCGGCCCATTCTCCTCTGACCTCTAGCATTAACAAGGCATTTTCGCCCACAGGACTGCCGCATACTGGATGTTTTTCCCTTTTCACACCATTCTTTGTAAACCCTAGAAATGGTTGTGCGTAAAAATACCAGTAACTGAGCAGATTGTGAAAAACTCAGACCGGCCCGTCTGGCACCAACAACCATGCCAAGCTCAAAATTGCTTAAATCACCTTTCTTTCCCATTCTGACATTCAGTTTGGAGTTCAGGAGTTTGTCTTGACCAGGACCACACCCCTAAATGCATTGAAGCAACTGCCATGTGATTGGTTGATTGGATAATTGCATTAATGAGAAATTGAACAGGTGTTCCTAATAATCGTTTAGGTAAGTATACATATATATATATATATATTGACGGAGTAGAATAACTGGATTAAATTGTCAGTTCTCCACTGACATCAAAGAGATTGTGTGTGTGTGACTTTAGATCAATACACACTGGAGAGTAAAGGGTCTGAAAAGTTCCACGATGCACCTTCAGTAATCTCCATTAGCTACTCAAACCCACTTTGCATCGATTCCCACCCCCACCCCCCTCAACCATCACCAGAGATCGATAACACACACACAAATGCACACACACTCACAAAAGGCCAACAAAAATAAAACCAAAACTCTTCCCTAGCGTCTAAAAGTGATTCCTTCATTTGAAAGCCACAATAAAGCACTTGGTTTTCCTAAAAGGCAGACTAAGGTCGATATAGAGACAAATGCTGCGTCTAAATTCTGAATATGTTCAAAGAATGGACTGAGTTTAAAGAAAAATTCACTCCTTGACTCTAGAATTCTTCAAATACGTTCTGTGGGTATGCTGGAATGTAGTATAAATACATTGCCAGACATCATGGACTATTTCCGTCTATATTCTGAGTATGTTCAAAGTATAGAACAATACATTTATTGACTCTTGAATGTTTCAAGTAACTTCAGTGGGTATGCTGCAGTGTAGTACAAATACATCCCCAGAAAACATTGACTACTTCCACAATGTTGCCAATTTACATCACCTGTGTCGTTTAAACTACGCCATACACTAATAATAGCGAGGTGTTTTTAAAAAGTAGACTTCAACAATTAACTGCATTTGGTGCCCTTAGCATATCTTCATATCTGATGGCTCCTCAGCTCCCGTAATCTCATGAGATATCAAAGTTTCCACCGGTTGCACACTTCAGAATCTCGGTGTATGCATTCGCTAATACTCGCCTACATTTTCTGCCATCCTCATTTGACATATTACTTTTTGCATAACGTGTGGCAGGAAAGTATGCATCTTATTTACAACTGTTACATTTGATCAATGACCCTGAGTGAACACACCGTGCATACACAGCCAGAAATAATATTTTCTGTGTATTTTAACAGACATAAAACTCCCCAAACATCAGCCGTTTTTACTGAGCTTGCTTTATGCTCTAAAAGGTCACTGTGCATCGCTTTTTGTATGTTTCCTGGCAATGATCAGTTTAGAGTGAGTTCAGAGAGATCAGGCATGTGGAGGTAATTAGCTACTTTTCATACAGCAGTGAAGACTTAACATTATAAACACAATGTTACAGCTTATGCGCTGCTAGATAAGCAGAGTGTACAGGAAATACACAGACTATAGCATTAAATTGAATGATAAAAAACAAACAGAACCTTACGCACATGCAAGAAATATAAACACAGTGATGAAGTGATGTTCATCTTATAGCAACAAATAGAAATAATATAGATAAACCAATATCTTCTATATAAATTAAATGTGTCCTGATTTTAAATAAGATTATTTGTCTAATTCTGATTTTAAGATGAGATTCCAAGATTCAATACTTAATTAGTTGGAGAGAGGTTGACAAGCCTACAACACACTGTCAGATGTCATAATACAAGATCAATATGAGCTATTGATGAATTATGATCACGTGCATGTGCATGTCAGTTAATCATGTGACCTTACATGAATCATCATGGTAATCAATAACAACATATCTCCTCCATTGACAGTTCTCAGTTATTATTTAGCACTGCAATGATGAATGAAGAATGTATGATATTATTACCAATACCATAATCTCACACAGAATTTCATTTCTGACAATAAAATAAAATGTTCTGATGTTAAAGGTGTTTGATTTCAAGGGGATTCATTTTACCAGCTGCTATTGATGCAGTTTGATGGAATGACATTTTACAAGATAACTACAAATGTTAGAGGACTTAAAATGTTAGAGAGGGCTTTTCTAACTTATCATTATCCCTCAAAATCTCTGAAAATATCCCAAAGGCCTAATATCTAGCAACACACACACACACACACACACACACACACACACACACACACACACACACACACACACACACGTTTCACACTATCAGTCACACACACTGATCTATATAGAATGTCATTATATAGATCAGTGGTCACACATAAGCTCTTTGTTACAGAAGATGAAACTCTGTACAGATAGATCCACATGTAGAAAAATAGTCAAAGGACAAATTTATCTATATCTGTAGCAAGTTAATTGGACCAAGAAAAAAGTGCTGTTTTTTTCTGATTAAAGCACATCTATAAATTAGACTAATTTACATATAGAAAGAAGGCATGTTTGTCCTAAAAAAGAATAGCACGTAATCATTTAAATAGTTGCACTTTATAGCGACGTTCAATTTGTTAACAGTTTTTAATCCATCATTAACTAACAATGAACAATTTTAAAACATGTGTTAATTACACACACATAGGTCCTTAATTACCTGCAATCCAGCCCGTTCTCACCCCAAAGCGTAATATATTGACTCTTTTGACAAAGCGTCTATATCCAACGCACATGGCACCCTTTAGCGTCATATGAGACGCAGATATATGGCGCCTCCTAGTGGTCTAACCCTAACACTACCCCAGACCTAAACCTACCCAAAACCGAAGCGTGTTATATTGACGCTAAAGGGTGCCATGTGCGTTGGATATAGACGCTTTGTCAAAAGAGTCAATATATTACGCTTTGGGATGAGAATGCGTTGTGCAATCACATCATTCTATAGGGCACAGCTGATTGGTTCCTTCTTGCTGCTCAACTTTCAAATACTTGTTCAGCGTCTGCATAGCAATTTCATGTACAGCAGCAGCTTGTCTTACTTGCTCACAGCAATGTGTCGTGTATGTATTGTCAGTAGCAGCCATAATAACAGCAGCATAGCAGATCTATTCCACCAAGACCAAACACATTAAAGGGTTTGTTCACCCAAAAATGAAAATTAGCCCATGATTTACTCACCCTGAAGCCATGTGTATATGACAGTCTTCTTTCAGACGAATACAATCGGAGTTTCATTTAGTTCCAAGCTCTATAATGGGAGTCAATGGGTATATTTTTTGGAAGTCCATCGAAGCGCTATAGCCTGACTACGTCAGACTTCATACTTCCGCTCAATTTCAGTTCGCTTCTGTACTCAGTCTGAGAAATCTACACGTCTCTCAGTTTTCCTCCGGCCTGAAAACAGCCGGCCAATCAATGAACAGGGCTGAGAGCCGTGACGTAGACGCTAAGCACCGAGTTTAAGATTGTATTTTAGGTTAGGGAAATCGAAAACAACCGCGGATGTGGAGACACGGGAATGCAATTCGCGCTGTTGTGGAGAATATTTCCGGCATTTGCAAACTGAAGCCCGAACAAGAAGAGTGTTTGTTAAACATTTTGAATGAAGGTGATGTTGTGGCCCTACTCCCGACAGGTTTTGGGAAAAGTTTAATTTATCAACTATTACCGATCGTCAGCGAGAAACTGGGCAGGCCAAAGGCCGGCAAGGCGATAGTTGTGATTGTGTCCCCCTTGGTTGCACTCATGGAGGATCAGCTTAAGGAGGCAGCAAAACTCGGTCAGCCATGTTCACTCTGGTATTTCGCTCGATGGTTTCGTTTTCGCATCATACATGTGTTTATAGTGGAAGTTCGATGCGGCTGAGCTGGCGAATAATACACGTCATAACCAAACATTATGTGATTGGCTTATGGGTAACCAATGATTTTATACTTCAGACAACTTACGCCAAAAGAGTAACCCTTGAACTTGACGCACAACGTAAGGATGAACGCAGTTGACCAGCCCTGTTTGTTTGAACCGCAAAAGGCAATGAAAGCTTACGCTACTCCTACATCATACTATCCACTTGGTGGCGAGTGTGCTCTTGTTGACTATCAGGTTAATGGTCAACCGTCAACGAATGGCTTTTCTGAGTTACATGACATTGTTTACAACAAGCTGTTTTATTGACGTCTTTCGGTTGAAACACTGATTGAGCGATTACTTGAGAGACATGATAAGGATTTCGGTAATTTGGACTGTATCTTGTAACATATTTTTGATGTTCATTCATGTTTATTTAGTTTTGTAACGCAGTAAAGAGGAAGGAATTACTCGTTCACCCGCGCTCCGCTTGGCTTGGCTTGAACTGCTACAGTGATCTCTGGCGCCACATTAAGGAGCGCCAAAACAGTATTTATGTATTTATTTATTATTTGAATTTTGTGATAAAATAGACAGAATTTGAAAGCTGAGTCTTTCTTTCATATCAAAATTAACAAAGCACTATAAGCTTATTGCGATTTATTGGACAAACATTCATGATGAAACCTGAATAGTGACGCATAGTCTCTGTTCAACTCTCTCTTCATAAATAAATAAATGCATGATCTAGCCTATTGTCTGCAAGTACGTTTGTGAATAAAAATAAAAATGTGAACAAAAACAAAGCTTATTAAATGGCTTATCATTCAAATGTGAAAATTCAAATGATGGGTAATTATGATCATGTCCAGACAATGTGGGTCTATATATATATATATATATATATACATACTGTCCAGTGAATTTAGCCCTGCATGGAAGAAAACAGGTCACGTCACGGCATCAGTGTGTGTCTTTAAATAATGACTTAGGCCTATGACTTTTCAGGAATGCCATGGTCAAATTGCTATCTCCTTACACAAACAAATACTGTTTTCGGTCACCACAGGCAACATATCAGCATCAGTGTAGTAGGAACACTAGCAAGTCTACCGGGGCATTTCTGTAATATTTCCCAGTTAGTGATACAGGCCATTTATCACCGTCATGCTCTAGTCTCGCTTCGCGTAAGCAGCCGCCGAGATAAGGCCGTGGACTTATGGAAGCTACGGACTCATTTTATTTTTAGTCAGATGCTGGTTCAGCTAAAATCCCTCACAATGGCTAATGTTTGGACTATAAAAACATTATTACACTATACATTAACATTATTAACTGTTATTTAAACACCATGTAATGAAAAGGTCCACAACAAGTAGGTTATTCCTCTCCTGCGGATGTTTACAACAACATCAACAAAAAAATGCAGTGCAAAGAGTATGTGGCATGCAAATGTATGTGAGGACACCCCATGTAAGGCAATTTCTTCCCCTCTCAGCGCTCGCGGGTCTGTGTGTTTAGAAATGAATAAGCCCTGCATAATGTTGTCTTCCTGAGAGCGCTTGTAGTGTGTTTATCCGTTCTGATGAATCATTTGGCACAGCTAGAGTAGCGAAAAAAGGCCATAGCTCCTGTTTTTCCGCTAAGTTTGATGCTCGGTACGTTGGTTTCAGGCTGCACTAGTAGCTGGCGGCCTCAGGATCGAATATGCATATGTTAAAATTATGAGTCATCTAGCTAACAGCGACTCTTGCGATGCTTAGAGGAAGTTCCAACATGTTATTCCGCGATTTAACAAACCACCTGCCCCCGTTTCTTACTTTTTATCAAGGATAAACTTCAGCAATCCATTTCAAATAAAGATCTGCTAATCACATGTAGCTCAATGAGGAGCGGAGCCAAAAGATACCACTGTATGTTTCTCCCAACGTGTAGTCGTAAAGTTCTGACGCTTGGTTTATAAGTCATTAAACTTAATGATTGGCATAATGAGGTTGGGATTCTGCCAGAGGGGGGGCCAGGACATCAGGTGGAATTACCATCAGAAGTTCTCCAACACACAGTCACACATCCCGCTCTCTCTCACATACACACAGACACACACCTCGGCATCCGTCGATAGCTGGAGTCGGTCTCGTCAGGATGATAGCGAGGGCTATCATTACTCGTCAACAAACAAACGTAAAGGGAGTAGAGCGACAGGCAAGAGTGAGGTAGAGAGAGAGGTAAAGAAAGCGAGACGATTCGAGTGGACAGCGAGCTCGCAAAGCACTGTCAGCTTTGAGGAGACGTGACAGATCGCCAGATATCAAAGACACGTGTAGATGTGAACATCTCATTACCGGATCCATCTCCTCCTGTGTCTTTCTGCTCAACAGCTATTAATACCGAATTCTTGTCGCTGTCACCAGTTTTGTTTGTTCCTATTGTCTATTACTGCCTTTACTGCTAATTTTGTCTCTGCTTGATTATTTTTCTATGGCACCGTTTGATGTGTTTCACAATAAATGAAATATGTCTCGAACGTGTCTACCGAATTTGGAAAAGAGGGCCGAATGCGCTTATTGTCATTTTTGAGGTTTGTTTTATCGGCGTGATATGAAATGTGCGACGAACAGACACCGCTATGTTTGTGGAGACTTTTTGAGGAGCATGTTATCGAGTGCAGATTACAATTCGTGAAAAACAGTTTTCGGTTTGTAAGCATCACTATTATTCTTCTTACATCCTAAACGTAAAACGATGGTTCACCCACAATGAAAATTATGTAATTAATCAACTGTGCAGAACTGTTTCCATGAAAATATTAAGCAGCATAACTGTTTTCAAAATGTACAATAAATATAAAAAGATGTTTCTTAAACACCAAATCAGCATGTGGCACTGAAGACTTTTAACTTTTAAAGTGTACATTTTTTTTTTCCCTTATATGTCTTGTTTCACTCAGATATAACAAATTACAGAATTAAAATCAGCTGCAAATGGAAATTCATGTTGACTGTAATGGAATATCATCTGAATCTCTAGAAGGTCCAAGCCACATCTAGGGACAAGGAAATCCTAGAGAACAAAGGAAATCATGACAATCATGGTATACAGGCAAACAAACACCCACATTTTCTTCACAAAAAAGAAAAAGAAAATAAAAGATTAAATAGTTATATCCTATTATTATTCAAACTTGGAGGTTATTAGCATGTATAATAATTAAGGGGAAAAAACATACAAAAGAACAAATATAAATAGCCAATGTAAAATCAGCACAAGCATGTGACAAGTATAAACCTACACATACACATACAGGTTGTTAGTATATAACCTCTGTCCTGTGATTAATGATGTAATTAGCACTATCCCATGCAGCGCATACACTAGGCTTCTCAAAAAATGTCCTAATAGACCAAATGCTACATCAACACACACATTAAGAATGTGTCTTGTAACAGAACCTGCATATACAGAAAACATACAGTCATTTACAGGACTAATTGCATATTTTCTTTATTTTTGTTCCTCGGGTGAGAAAAGAAATAGCCTAATGAGGCAGAATTGCTCCATTTCTTGGCTGGTTCTCGCTCATAAGGCTGTTTTCATGCTGGTCCACAGCAAATGTGTTGGTTTGGTTTTAACATCGGTAATGACATAAATCGATCAAAGATGCACCATGTCTCCGCCTCAACATCAAAACTGCCATTTACAGTTGATAAGCTGTTCTTGTTTACACTTAGTATTTATAAGTTATTTTTTTTTCATTACCTTCTTGCACACTTTTTGTCCAAACAATACACTGGAGAAAAGAAATCTGTGGTCATTTTTTCCCCATACAATAAAAGTGGGGACCACTGTTGTTGGATCTCAACGTTCCCCATTTAAACTCATCGGTTGTAATGATATAGGTGAGTAAATTAATTTTCTGATAATTGTTTTATATCATTTAATTTTGTGTGTGTATCCCTTTAAGTATGTGTTTAAGTGCAGCATGGAGCTAAAAATATAGGCATATTGGTTGTTACAAAATATGCATTCATCTTCATGTGTCACTGAATCATTCATTCAACCAATTCATTCAAAAATTGTTTATTCTGATTCACAGATGAACTAAACAGTACCTGTTGAGCATTGTTTAGAAATACATTAAAGGGATACTCCACCGTTTTTTCATATTAAACTGTTATTCCCTTAACTAAGACGAGTTGATACATACCTCTCGTCTCAGTGCGTGCACTAAATCGCCCTGTCTTGTGGCGAAACTTTGTTAGCACTTAGCTTAGCCCAGTTCCCCTTCAGGGACTACCGCTGCGTGTAATCGCAGTGGGAACGCCCCCAGCGTGACGCGTCTGAAGCATGAATGAAATCAGTCAATGGAGAGAATGAGCGTACGGCGAGTGACGTCATAGACCAGGAAGCTATAAATATCCCCTGAGCACACCACACGCCAGCTTTTTGTCACTTCAGCAGCTCTGTGCGTGTGTCTGAATCTGTCGATTGTGTTTGTCTGTTCTGTCAGGAGTTTATCACTATATATAGATATATATATAAAAAAACCAATATGAGCGAGCAGTATAGAAAGTGTGTTCCCCCCTGTACTCGATATATCACGGGTGGGGATTCACACGAGTTATGTGTGGCTTGTCTGGGTGTTCAGCATGCCCAGTCGGCTCTCGAGGGAGTCGACTGTCAGCATTGCGAACGCTTTCCTCTTAGAACTCTGCGCTCGCGGCGATCGCTCTTTGAGGAGAGTGGTTTGCTGCGAGCTCCCCAAGGCTCGGGTCCCGCTTCTGTTGAGGCAGAGCGGCGGCGCTTGACTTGGGGTTCGCAGATGGATCTCACCGGCGATGTTGAGACGGGCCCCGCCCTATCTCAGCTTTCTCCGGCGGGATCCGGTGCCTCTCACCCGGCTTCGGAAGCACGCGCTGCGGCGGTTACTTCTGCCCAGGTGGAGGCATATGACGATGTTGAATTAAGATTATCCAGTTCTGAGGATCTGGATGTCGAAAGTTTTGCATCAGAGGGTTCTAGTGTCACACATTATACTGCAAATGAAGAAGGTTTGATGGATGTGTTATCTCGGGCTGTTGAAAGGCTCAGTATCGAGTGGCCAGCTGATAGACAGGATTCTAAAATTAAAAGCAAACTAGATGATAGATTTCTGTCTGCACGACCTCAACCTTCTCGCCGGTGCTTGCCGTTCTTCCCAGACCTTCATGCTGAAGTTTCAAAGACCTGGGTTAGACCGGTTTCTAGCAGAATTTACACGAATCAATCTAATGCTTATGGTAACATTTTTGGTGCAAAATCTGCTGGTTATGTGACGATGCCGAAGGCGGAGGAGACGCTCGCGAGCTATCTCTCTCCTGCTTCTTCGGTTTCACTTAAAGCGCCGGCTCTTCCATCTAGACCACTAAAAAATACCTCGGTGCTGGTGGGGAAGGCTTACTCGGCGGCTGGGCAGGCGGCTGCGTGTTTGCATACGATGGCTATTATGCAGGCTTATCAGGCCGACCTGCTCAAAGATGTTTCTGAGGGGGGTGAAATTTCGGCTGATATGATTAGCGAACTTAGGCAGACTGCTGATCTCACTCTGCGTGCCACCAGAGAGTCCGCTAAATCTGTTGGTCGATCTATGGCAGCCATGGTGGCCACAGAGAGGCACTTATGGTTGAGTCAAACATCGATGAAAGAAAAAGATAAGTCTCTCCTTTTAAATGCTCCTGTTTCGCCTGCGGGCCTCTTCGGTGACGCTCTTCACTCGGTCACGGAGAGGTTCCAGGAAGAGAAAAAACAGGCGGCTGCTTTTTCTAAATTTATCCCTCTCAAGATTCGTGTCACTGGGGCTGCTGAGCGAAAAGGGCAGTCCCAGCCGTCGAGTTCTTCCTCTTCAAGAAGAGCACAGCAGAAGCGGAGTGTCGCGTCTCGTGCCCCCCCGCAGGGAAACTGGAGGGACGAGGCGGGGCGCTCCCCGGCGCGGCCGTCTCGGGGCAGGACTGATCTGAGGACAGTCATTGTCGCCAGGAAGGCCGCGTCGAAAAAATCCTGACGGGCTGAACGTCAGGACTCTGAGGGTGGTCCCCATCGGGAGAGACTTGAGTTCACCGCACAAGAACACGGTGCCCTGTCTTTCCCGATGCCCTCAGGGGTCTGTTCTACTAACCCTGCCTACACAGGGCGTAGAGAGACTCGGCGAGCGATTTCCCGAGGGACGCTCGCCCCCTCCGAGGAGGGTTGTGGAGTGTTCAGACCAGCTGTTTCCTGCCAGTATGTTACAGGGCGCTGTGTCTGTCACTCGGGATGTTCATCCAGAGGCCAGCCTCGAGAGGCTGGTTCCCTTAGTAGAGTTCCTGGCGGAATGGGAAATGCTTCCCAATGTTTCTCAGTGGGTCCTGAATATTATAAAGAACGGGTACGCTATTCAGTTCAGAACGCGTCCACCTCAGTTCAGAGGGGTTCTGCCCACGGTGGTGGGCCCCGAGCAGGCTCTGGTATTAGAACAGGAGGTAAAAACTCTGCTGCAAAAAGGGGCTATAGAACGGGTTCCTCCACCCAGCAGGGAGTTAGGATACTACAGCCGGTACTTCATCGTTCCGAAAAAAGATGGAGGGCTGCGTCCCATTCTAGATCTGCGTGTCTTAAATCGCACTGTAGGAAAGCTCAAATTCAAGATGCTCACTCTCAAACAGATCGTGTCACAAATCAGATCCGAGGACTGGTTTGTCACGATAGATCTAAAGGACGCTTACTTCCATGTATCTATCCTCCCTCAACACAGGAAGTTCCTGAGGTTCGCTTTCGGGGGCGAAGCGTACCAATATCGGGTTCTTCCGTTCGGCCTAGCACTGTCACCCCGCACGTTCACGAAGTGTATGGATGCAGCTATAGCTCCGCTCAGGCTGCAGGGCATCCGTATTCTGAACTATATAGACGATTGGTTAATCCTAGCTCAATCGGAACAACAGGCGGTTCGGCATCGAGATGTCGTTCTGGCTCACATCAAGAGGTTGGGGTTGAGACTCAACGCCAAGAAGAGTGTTCTTTCTCCATTACAGAGAACCACTTTTCTCGGTGTAGTGTGGGATTCGACGACGATGCAGGCACAATTGTCACCTGCTCGTGTTGCTTCGATTCTTGCCACAGTAGATCAAGTCAAGCTAGGCCGGTCATCCACTGTAAAACAGTTCCAGAGACTGTTAGGTCTCATGGCAGCTGCGTCCAACGTGATACCTTTTGGCCTCCTGCACATGAGACCGTTACAGTGGTGGCTCAGAACCAAGGGATTCTCCCCGAGGGGAAATCCGCTTCGCATGATCATGAGTTCGCGACGGTGTCATCGCGCCCTGGTTATGTGGAAAGATCCTTGGTTTCTGTCCCAAGGCCCTGTGTTGGGAGCTCCTTGTCGTCGCGTTACGCTAACGACAGATGCCTCTCTCACGGGTTGGGGGGCGATCATGAGTGGTCGCCCGGCTCAGGGTCTGTGGGGGGACCATCACCGTCTATGGCACATAAATTGTCTAGAGATGTTGGCAGTGTTTCAGGCCCTGAAACATTTCCTCCCAGACCTAAGAGGCCACCATGTTCTTGTCCGGACAGACAACACATCGGTGGTCTCTTACATCAACCATCAGGGGGGTCTGCGTTCTCGCCCGCTTTACAAACTGGCACGTCAGATCCTTCTATGGTCCCAGGGGAAAATTCTCTCTCTCAGAGCTATTTATCTCCCGGGGTATTTGAATCAGGGGGCAGACATCCTGTCGAGGCAGGGGCCGAGGCCCGGGGAGTGGAGTCTTCACCCCGAGGTGGTGGAGCTCCTATGGGGACATTTCGGTCGTGCCGAGGTAGACCTATTTGCGTCCCGAGAGACATCACACTGTCCACTGTGGTTCTCTCTCAGCCAGCCAGCCCCACTGGGGTTGGATGCTATGGTACATCCGTGGCCGAGGTCACGCCTGTACGCTTTTCCCCCGATCGCTCTGCTCCCAGGAGTTCTGGAGAGGGTTCGCCGGGACGGGCTCAGTCTCCTGCTTATAGCCCCGTTCTGGCCGGCCCGAGTATGGTTTTCGGACCTAGTGTCTCTCCTCGACGGCTCTCCCCTAGAGATACCGATCAGGAGAGACCTGCTCTCTCAGGCGAGTGGGTCGATCCTTCACCCCCGTCCAGAGCTATGGAGGCTGTGGGCTTGGCCTCTGAGGGGGCCCAGCTCATAGATTCTGGTCTCTCGGCTGAGGTCGTTGAGACCATCCTCCAATCCAGAGCTCCCTCCACGAGGAAGTTATATGCCGCGAGGTGGAAGCTTTTCACCTCTTGGTGTGGAGAGCGCCAGCAGGACCCAGTTAACTGCCCGGTTGGTACAGTGCTGGATTTCCTGCAGGACCGTCTCTCCACAGGGTTATCCCACTCCACACTGAAGGTGTATGTGGCGGCCTTAGCTGCTTACCACGCCCCTTCAAGTGGAGGTTCCCTCGGGAAACACCCACTTATATCTCGCTTCCTTCGTGGCACCCTGAGGCTGAGGCCTGCAGTTCGCACAAGGGTACCAGCTTGGGATCTGGCCATCGTCTTAGAAGGTCTCTCCCTTGCTCCTTTTGAGCCCATCGAGGAAGTTTCGGAAAAGTTTCTTACTCTTAAGACTATCCTTCTTCTTGCTATTTCATCTCTAAAAAGGATTGGTGATATTCAAGCACTTTCGGTGGCTCCCTCGTGCCTGGAATTTGCTCCTGGTATGGTTAAGGCCTTTCTCTGTCCGAGACCAGGTTATGTTCCTAAGGTGCCGACTACTTTGGTTAGACCTATAGTTCTGCAGGCTTTCTGTCCTCCGCCTTTTCTGACGTCAGACCAGAGGAAACTTAATTTGCTGTGCCCTGTTAGGGCTTTAGATGCGTATGTCCACAGAGCTGCTCTGTGGAGGAGATCGGAACAACTGTTTGTCTGTTTTGGGTCACCTAAGAGAGGGTGTCCTGCATCTAAGCAAAGGATGAGCAAGTGGGTGGTCGAGGCTATCTCGCTTGCTTACGGTTCGGCCCATCAGCCTTCACCTTTGGCTGTAAGGGCTCATTCCACCAGGAGTATGGCTGCCTCTACAGCTCTTCTTTCAGGAGCTTCTCTTCAGGACGTTTGTGATGCGGCAGGCTGGTCCTCACCGCACACTTTCGTCAGATTTTATTCCCTTGACCTTAGCTCCACTCCCGGGGCTCAGGTTCTCTCGTCGGCTTGTGTCTCCTAATGACACACGACGGGGATTTGGTCGTATGGGGATGTGGGTATTGCGTTCCCACTGCGATTACACGCAGCGGTAGTCCCTGAAGGGGAACGTCCCGGGTTACGTATGTAACCCTAGTTCCCCGAAGGGACGGACGCTGCGTGTCCTGCCATACTCTCGGCATCCCCTTGGGTCGCTGCTTCAGTGACTTTTAAGCTGGCGTGTGGTGTGCTCAGGGGATATTTATAGCTTCCTGGTCTATGACGTCACTCGCCGTACGCTCATTCTCTCCATTGACTGATTTCATTCATGCTTCAGACGCGTCACGCTGGGGGCGTTCCCACTGCGATTACACGCAGCGTCCGTCCCTTCGGGGAACTAGGGTTACATACGTAACCCGGGACGTTCATTCATTAGGATCCAAACAGAGAAGCGACCAAACACCTCCACGTTTTGCCCTATTTAAATACAGTTACACGAGTAGTGTAACTCGACCAAGTATAGTGATACAAAATAAAACGTGGCGCTTTTCTAAGCGTGTAAAATGGATAACTTTTCAATTACTTTTTTGTGGCCAAAATCAAGTCATTTCAATGGGAATCTATGGGATTGCGAATTTCGCATGTGGTCAACAGATTTCCTCATTCAGATTTCACAGCAAAGTTCAAGTTGGTCTTGTGGATGCACCGCATTGACCACAGAAACTTGCTTGGTTTGAAAGTGATTCCTGTGTGAGCTGTGCATCATTGGTACACTATTGACAATAGATATTTTAAATGAAATTGACAGTTTTATTTGTTGTTGAAATTTTGCTGATGTGACCATATCTTAACTGTTTTTTGGAACTATTTTCATTGGCAAAGCAAAAATACACAAAACAAATGTCAATACTGCTTCTCAATTTTAACTTTTTATAGAGTCATACAAAAGCAGTAGCCTATCACATTTGAGGTTGTGCTGTTGTTCTGAATATAAATACATACAGCACTCTTGCTTGTGTGATATTGCGTAACTCTTTCCCCGCCAGCGTTTAAAAAAAAAGTTGCCAGCCACTGTCAGTGTTCACAATTTTCACAAATGTTCATGGCCCCCTATTTTGTTGTATGAATATCTGAACATGCAATATATATCGAAAGAAAGAAAAGAGCCTCTGATTAAAAAAAAATTTAAATAAATATTATAGCTATTATAGCTATTTTTTGCATCAACACTTGAATGTGGGCAAGTTTCATAAAAAAAGCAACATTTTGAGCAAAAATCTGGGAAAATCATATTTTTGTCAAGTATTTTTTTACTACATCCAGATCGGATTCAGAATGACAATCAAAACATAGTTGGAGTAGATCGAGTCCATCAACACCCCTAATGCTTACACAGTCATAGCTCGTCCTGGGTCGACATGTCATTCAGCAACATAGGCAGTTTTGATTTATATGCTGTTTAATGTTTGTGATCGCGTTATTTTACATATGCATTTGATTATTTGATCGCTTGTTTTGGCATGTGTATTGATCAGGAGATTCAGTACTCTAGACTGAAGATACAGTTAGAGATGGCTGAAACTTTTATATATATATAAAAACCCACCATGGCAAGACAGGCATAGTGAAACGCTCCAATAGCTTTTCCCATTACCCCCTCACAACAAATTTACCCTGCCTGGCTCTCACACATACACAAAGTCTGCTTTCTGTGTAGAAAACTTTGCCATCTGCAATTTGTCCATGCAGTGTGTGTTTGACTGGGTACACTGTGTGACAGAGCGGTCTGTGACATGAGGGTGAATGCTTTTGACACTCATTCAACCCCAAACTACTGCTATTATCCTCACCGATGTTTACAGCAACATGACTTTACGAACCTTATTTACCCATCAGCCACAATTCAGAAAGAGAGTCAGACAGGACCAATAATTAGGTCTATGTGTTTTACATGTTCGCTTTGTGCATATATGCTTGTGTCTCAGTTAGTTGATTCGTAAATTATGTTGTTGCTGTTTGTTTGAGTGTGTGAAAGCAGACTGGCATTGATTGTCTCTCTCACACCTTGTATATCCCCTGAATGAAGTGAATTGACTCCGTGAACCCACTCAAATGAAACGGCCATCATTCCTGACGGCTGAAAACAGTGAGCTAAGAGTGTGTGTAAATGTCTGTGTGTTTGTGTATGTGCTACAGCAGAACCACAGCAGATGAGAAGCTGTCATTTTGACACAACCATGGCAAAAGTCACCTGAATCAGCAGTCATGCCAGTTTAACATGGCTGCCATGCTATTCTCCCTTTAAAAAAAAGGTAGGCTACAGCTCAGAAAACAGTTTAATTCTCCAAAACTGAACAGAGATTTAGACAATAACAAAATCGAGATGGATTAAGAGAAATAAAAAAAAATGTAACCATACATTTGCCAAAATAACATTGCAGTTAGTGTTACTGTAAAGTAAAATTGTTACAGTAATTGTAAAACCTTAAAAAAAACTGATTGATATATAGTGGACTCTGCATTCTATCTATGTGGGTCATTCATTGACATGTGGTCACAAAGCAGAACAAAACAAGTAATTCATTAAAATCAATACTTCAAAAAGAAAATGTGTCCCTTTGGTTCATGTTATTGCTGTTAAAACCAGAAGAGATTTTGCGGAATGGTTAGACTGTTTTTGTCCATACAATGAAAGTCAATGTGGTACACATTGTACTGATTTTATAACACTGTGCAATCATAGATAGATAGATAGATAGATAGATAGATAGATAGATAGATAGATAGATAGATAGATAGATAGATAGATAGATAGATAGATAGATAGATAGATAGATAGATAGATAGATAGATAGATAGATATTACAAACCTATATGACTTTGTCTTCCATGAAACATAACAATGGAAATAAAGTCAGTAAAACTGTTTGGTTACTAACATTCTTCAAAATATCTTCTTTTATGTTTCATAGAAGAAAGAAAGTCAAAGATTTGGAACCATATAAGGGTGAGTACATGACAAAATTCATTTTTGGGGGAACTTATGAAAATTTTGACTATAGACAGTTACGAAACTATTGCACATCCCTAATAATTGATTTAAAATGTGTCGGAGGCTTTCTGATTTTTGGTGGCAATGTTGACAAATATCAAGTTAACACAGTTTTACTATAATGGCAACAGTTGTAGTATAGTTATAGGTGGAATTTATATGAAGGATTCATTCAGATAAGGGACAATAAGGCAACTCAAATGCAATACAATAAAAATGTGTATATCTATATTTAAATTCAGTCTGATATGTATTAATATGAAAAGTATGGAAGTTTGTTTCCGCCACTGAATAAAAAATAAAAAATAAAAATAATTGTGACTTTTTATCTCACGATTGCGAGATATGAAGTCAGAATTGTGAGAAATAGTCGCAATTGCGAGATATAAAGTCGCAGTTCTGAGAAATAAAGTAACAATTGGGAGATATAAAGTCGCAATTCTGAGAAATAAAGTCGCATTTGCGAGATATAAAGTCGCAATTATGAGAAATAAAGTCGCAATTGCGAGAAAAAAAGACAGAATTGCTACTTTTTATCTCACAATTCTGACTTTTTTTCTCACAATTGCGAGTTTACATCTCGCAAATCTGACTTATAACACATAATTGCTAGTTTATATCTCGAGATTCTGACATCTTTTCTCAGAATTGTGAGATATAAACTCGCAATTGCGAGTTATCAGGCCAATTCTAAGGGGGAAAAAAGACTAACTTTTTTCCCCTCAGAATAGTTTATATCTCACAATTCTGACTTTACAGCACGCAATTTCGACTTTATATCACGCAATTCTGACTTTATAACACGCAATTGCGACTTTATATCACGCAATTCTGACTTTGTATCTCGTAATTGTGAGAAAAAAAGTCAGAATTGTGAGATAAAAAGTCGCAATTACCTTTTTTATTTTTCATTCTATGGCGGAAACAAGCTTCCATAGAAAGGAGATCTGCTGGCACTTTAAACAGGTTTGTGTCATGTTTGTGTATGTGTGTTTTGGGGCAGTGCCCATGCTGAGGTTTTGGCTTGTTCTCAGTTACTAAGGCTGATGCCAGTCGCCCGCTGGTTATGGCACATCGAAGGGGCCTAATGGAATGGGAGCATATCCATGACGATTAACCCAGGAGAGTGGCTCTCTGGCTGGGCCTGGACTGGCTCTTTGCCTAGCAGTTCAGTCAGAGCATAGCTCAGCTACACAAACACACCAAATCGACTGTCCTACACAGACACGATCATCCAAACACAGCACTCACATACACATTTATGTCCAGACACAAGCCTCATCTCTCTGCCCATCGCAACAGCCAGTGGCAGCAATGTTGAAATTTTGCAGTCCACAACCATTAGTACAGCAGGCTCTACACAATGAAATACATTAGTGTGATTGCTCTGTGTGCAGACAGGCAGCGGGACGGTTTGCTGGATTGTTACTTCCCCCACCCCCCCCTCAGTGGAAAGTCCAAAAATACCTCTGTATTATCAAATACATCAGAGATCCTTGACATAACAGCATAAGTTAACCATAACATTGACTACAGAGTAAAACATTTACTGGTTTAATAATCAAATCTATATATTTTGAAGGTCAGTGATGATTAGCTTCGATTTGAGATAGCAATCCTGAATAAAAAAGTAGGTGTTCAATGCTGGTGCATCCTTGACACTTCCAGTGCCAATTTCAACACATTTAATGAAAATTTAATTTAAAAGCAGTCAATACTTTGTCATGTCATCTCATAGATTCAAATCTTAAATTTGAATCTATTTTACATTTGTACTTTTACTGAATTACAATAATAATGAATGACAATAATCAGCAAAATGACTTGTTAACTGCAACAGACCATACTTAACCCTAAAAATATACCTTATTCATAAACATGTATCAACAGTTAGCAGTATAAACAAAATACAGTGTTTGAAAGCTTCTGAAATAATATCATATAATTGTAAGGTGGAGTGTTTCAGAAATGAGAAAGAGGAGGATCCAAGTGCAGTAAGCCGTTTATTAACAAAATAACAAGCGACATTCAATAACCAATAACATCAATAACATTCAAGCAACAGGAAACTTAGGCAAAACCCATAGTAAATCCAAATGAGGGGCGAAACAGAACTGAAAACAACTCAAACGATACATTCACTAATGACAACACCAGACGTGAGAAACACCGGGGTATTTATACACAATGGGTGATTGGCAAACAAGATGGGAACAATCAGGAACTTATCAACAAGAACAACTACAAAGGACTACAATACATGGCACAAAAAGGAAACAACATAAAAGTCCACACAATTGGTTTTCAGTTTAAACCAATCAATATCCACAATACTCTGGATTTTTCTTCTTCCAAAAAAGTACCCAGATGACTACTTCCGCTTACATTCGACGTAAAAACAACATTAGGAAACTTTAAAATAGCATAATAGGGGCCCTTTAAAGGAGCATTGCGGAAGTTCTGAAATTTCTTACCGTTACTGACACCAGTGGCTGTTAGAGAAACTGCAGCCAGTCTCATGCTCGTTCTTGGTGCGCACGCTTGCACACTCGTTGGCCGCGCTAGATAAGGCTTTTTTTTTTTTTACTTACGAGGAGTTTCCGTGGGTGTCTGGATTGTGCTGGAGGCTGGTCGCTTCTTTCCGTCCGCAGAGTCCATTTGAAACACTACTGCTAGCGATCGCCGCTGCTTACTAATGGCTGCCGTACGGATGTAAGCCCAAGTAGACGAGAAAGCGCATGACGTCACATTTTGTGAATTTTCACGCCAATTCGGACCTGACTCCTCCACACACAATTGAGCCTACAGGCTGATAGAGACAACCGTGGTGGACAGTCAAGGTGTCATTCTTTCTATTACATTATGTTTGGCTCATAAATGTACAAAATTAATGAAGACTCTATCTTAAAGATTTTTTTAAGTAAAAACCTACACATAGCCCCTTTAATTATATATTTGTCTTAAAGACATGTGTTTATGAAAACTATATGTGCAACTGAGTTTTATCCAAACATTTCAGTTTGTATTTGAGTTATATCTGAAAATGAATAGCAGTTGAATATATTTTTGGCTCTGTTGTTAATTGTAACCTCTAATATTATAGTAATGTACCAAATGAGAGGGTTCCCTGTGTAGTTTTTTTTTCGGTTATCAAAGATATCATTCTGATTAAACGCCCATCGGTATCGGCAGAGGAAATAAGTAAATGTGCATCTCTAATCATCATAATGTATGTTTTGTCTCACCTTGTTATTTTTTCTTGAGAAATATTTTCATCAGTATTTTCTTTTTAAGATTACACTGTACGGTTCTTAAGAGATGTCCTCTGTGGGGTTGCTGATTGCTTGGGTATGCTGACTAAATTAAACCTGTTAGACTGACACTAACTAGCACAGAAGTTCATTATGATCTGAGTGGGACCTTTCAGCAAGGTGTAGATTTAAAACATACTGGTCTTGTCCAAAATACTCTTGCTTCAGTGGATGGTTTTACTGGAGGAGCATACATTTATTTCATGTGAAGTGCAAATATTCTGCTAAGGAAGCAACATTGCAGGCCTTAGACAGCAGTACGACAGCAACTTCAGGGAGAGGAGTCAAGCAGACAGTCAGAAATTTGTTAAGTGCAGTACGAGTCAGCACTGAAATCGAGAAGTACGCCACAAAGAGAGAGAACATCTCCACTGCCATTCACATTGTTAGAGGAAAAAAAATTGAAAAGAACATTTCAGAAGGTTACCGTCTCCACATCCCACTTCTTTTGTCCACTGCCCAGCTGAGTTCTTTGTCAGAGAGATTTTCCTTTCCCCTCTTTTGTCCTGCTCTGTTTCTCCTCTGTCTCTCTCACTCGCTTTTCAACTGCAGCCTTCACAGGTGCCTCAGAGAGTGATGGGATGAGAAATGGAGGGAGAAGGAAGAGAGCGAGAAGGATGAAACATCTCCAGACCGGTCGGTCTGTCAATTAGACAGAACACACATAGAACAGAAACAAGGGCTGAACAGAGAAAAAAGAGACAGAAAGAGAGAGGTATGCATTTTGCCCAAACTTAAACCATCCAAAGATTTTAAGAACAATGAGATATAACATCGGAGATTTAATTGGAATTTTACACTTTTATTGAAATTGCAATGCTTGACTTTTACAGTGATTTTAGAGTTATTTTGTACAGTGTCCCAATGCGAAGGAGTGTGACATATCTTCTATCACAGAATGAGTAATTTTATTGCATTATTCAATTATTTTTTAGATTTTCGATACCCTAAAAATCAGTGGTTATGTATTTTCATACTGACAGAAAAAGCAGCTGCTGTAAACACATTTTAGGACAGTTCATTCTGAATCCTCCTCTATCATTAAATATTATTCTTCCCTCATTTTACTTCTGGATCCTGGCATATGGAACACATTCACCCCTAGAGTTTAGTAGCAATGTTCTCTACCACAAGAAGCAGTAAAAACAAAAACAAAACTGATACACTTCAGGTCTGTTAGTCAGTAGAATGTCTGTGCGGGGACCATCACAATAAAGTGATAGCAGAAATTAAGCAGACAGTCTTAAATGGTAAATGGACTGCATTTATATAGCGCTTTCACAGACCCAATGGCCACCAAAGCGCTTTACAATTTGCCTCACATTCACCCATTCATTCATACACCGACGGGCGACGGCAGCCATGCAAGGCGCCATCCAGCTCGTCGGGAGCAGCTGGGGTTAGGTGTCTTGCTCATGGACACCTCGACACTTGGTCAGGTGGAACCAAGGATTGAACCACCAACCTTCCGGTTTGTAGACAACCCACATGAACCACTGAGCCACTGCCACAGTCTTAATCTAATGACTGATAGTTGACATGTAGTTACTTTGTAGTATGTGTAGAATGTCTGAAGTGGACTAAAGTGTTACCAAAAAAAAAATAAAAAAAAAATTGCTCATCATTTACTCACCACATATCATTTTAAACCTGTATGACAACATAAAATATATTTTGAGAAATGTCTAAGTGTTTTTTGTTTGTTTTTTCGTCTATACAATTATAAAGTCAATGGTAATCAAAACTGTCATACAGGTTTGGAACAACATGAGGGTGAGTAAAAACTAACAGGATTTGCATTTTTGGATGAACTAACCTTAGGACTAAAAGTCTAAAACTGCCCCTGCCAGACATATTTCCTTGCATATCTATGTAGTAGTAATGCATATTTCTGATAATCCATTAAATGTAATAGCCTACTTAACAAATGAAGGGTACTTCAACTTTTTTGATTATTTTTATGCGAAACTTGATTGGCACAAACCAGTGGATATTTTTATTCAAGATAAATGAGTGATTAGTCTGGCATCAGAGCAAAAACAGCTGCTTCTCATCATAAACACTTGAGATAAAAACAAAACACTTAACAGTAAAACATAATTTATAAATCTGATTGAATGAGTCTTGTTCAGAGGTGTCACACCTGTGACTGCACAAGTTGCAAAGTTGCTTGACAACTAAAAACCCTGCTGCTTCACATATTCAATAAATACTGTTATAGCTCCTGTCCTTAGTGGCTACTACATGATCCATTCAGGTCTGTTAACCCTGGAGCTTGTAAAAGGAGCGGAGGATTTTCCCCTCTGTAAAGATGAGGTTAGCCTCACTGTGAGCTAATTGATTCACTTTTATTTCCTCAACTAAGCAAGCAGCACACAGCTTTTAAAAAGAGCCCGAGTGTCTCTGTGATTGAACACGCTTGAAATAATTGAGCTGTTGTTTGGTTTGACGTTGCTGAGTGACTCAGTGGTTCGGTATTGAGAGACGAGAGGTAATTGATATTGACTTTTCGCCTGTGCTTTGTCATCAGCTTCCGCAACGGGAACCGTCCCACCTTCTGTGGCAAAAGAGCGTGACTATTATCTCCTGCAAGCTTGTCCTCACACACACACCGCTCTTGCTTTACAACAACCTCACAATTAGCAGACAGAACGACCATGTTTGCTGGCAATAGATGGAACAATCGGACTATTGATGCCCTGAGTGACAGTATTGCGGGTTGCACAGGATTTAGACATACATTCAAATAAAATCAAGGACTTTTTAATCCAGATTTCTAGATCACATCCCATTCGTCCATGGCTTACAGGGAACGGTGACACTTCACTGATTAAAACAATTACAGATCGACAGCAAATGGTGTTTAGAACAAAATACCATTATTTGTTGAACAGCACAAGACTTATTATTAGCATCTTACTCACAGCAGAGGGCCTGTGAAAAAGACTGAAGCTAAAGTAAAAGTTATTTTTTGTGGCATTGTAATAGAGCATATAACCAGCAGAGACAAGCACCAGCCGTGTGTTGAAAGCTAGGGGATTTTCATAATGTGACGGAGTATTAAGCAGCTATGGTATGGATTGGACCTGTAATCCACACTCATGCCAAAACCCACCCGCTGTCTCTGTCACTACACCACACTGATCTGCGCCGTTACCTGCCCTGCCAGGAGAGAAGAAGAGAGAGGGAGCAAAATGAATTGAAAGGGATAGAAGATAGTGAAGGAATTAAATGAATTATGTTAGGGGGAAAAAAAGAAAAGCAACATCATAAGTACTTAGAACATAAAGCACTGTAAATCTCCAAAGGTGTAGAATAATAACTCTCATTGAAGAAAACCAATCTCATGGGAACAAAAGAGCTCAGCATTGTGCATTTCTGTTTCGCTATTGTGCCTAGTAATTGTTCTCTTTATATTTAATTGATCTAGATACAAGGTCCAAATTTCCCCTCGGGTTTGCCCTTCAGTGGAAAACAAAAATCAGTATTTGAATTGTAAAGTAATTTATGCTTAGATTGAATAGAGTTAGTCAATTTGGTTGCAAAATCTATTTTAAGATGTGAAATATGAAATATGCATTTAAGACAACAGCTTATTGATATCAGTGAAAAGCACAACTCAATGTTTTGAAAGGCACAAACACAATCATGTTAGCACGGCTCCTTGTATTATATGTAGAACAGTAATTTTCTATTTTAATATATACGTAATTTATTCCTGTGATGGCAAAGCTGAATTTTCAGCAGTCATTAGTCCTGTATTTAGTGCCAGTGATCCTTCAGAAATCATTCCAATATGCTGATTAGGTGCAAGAACTGTCTTACTATTATCAAACTGTTTTTTTTTCAGAATTCTTTGTTGAAAGGAAAGTTCAAAAGAACAGCATTTATTTGAAATGTTGTGACAATATAACTGACACTTCTGATCAATTTAATGCATCCTTGCTGAATTAAAGTGTTTAATAATAATAAAAAAAAAAGTTAATGGTAGTGCATATTATAAGACTTAAAGGGATAGTTCACCCAAAAATTAAAATTATGTCATTAATTATTCACCCTCATGTCGTTCCAAACCCGTAAGACCATTCATCGTCGGAAAACAAATTAAGATAGTTTTAATGAAATCTGATGGCTCAGGAGTGACAGCTATTTAATTAACATTTTGAAGGCCCAGAAAGGTAGGAACAATGTAGTTAAAATAGTCCATGTGACTACAGTGGTTCAACCTTAATTTCACGCATGCGTCATGGTGCTCTTGTGAACGCGCGTCAGAGACTGATACAGAAGAGAAGAAATGACTGAATAAAGTTGATATTTAGTTTTTTTGATGCACAAAAAGTATTCTCGTTGCTTCATAAAATCAAGGTTGAACCACTGTAGTCACATGGACTATTTTAACGATGTCTTTCATACTATTTTGGGCCTTCAAAGTGTTAATTAAATAGCTGTCAATGGAGCCCCTCCTGAGCCATCGGATTTCATCAAAAAAATGTTTTATTTGTGTTCCGAAGATGAACGAAGCATTACGGGTTTGGAACGACATGAGGGTGAGTAATTAATGACATAATTTTCATTTTTGGGTGAACTAACCCTTTAACACATGCATTTAAGACAATATATCAATGCCAAGCACAACTCTGTAGTGGTGGAAACAAATAAACAAAACCATGTTCCCAAAGCTCCTTGGGTGTCATGGTTATTCCTCATACACTTTTGCAACTTTTCAGACAGGGTTGAACACACCAAAAATTTTGCATAACCAAATTTTCACGGCTGACAGTGTGGCGTTATTGTTATGGAAAGGGGTGGATTTGGTATACTGAGTTTAGCATCGACTGCCGGAAACATTACAGTGACTTGAAATCTTTCAAAGCGCTTTTTTTTCTAAACCACATCATCACAAGTAGTCTACACGTACCTGAAACAAAGATGTTTGAGTCCTAATTTTACTGCCTCTGTCACACATGCTTCATTTCCTCTGTAGTTTGTTCCTCTCTACAACTCAAGCTATTCAGTTGCTCCCAAAAGGTAATGAACCAGTTAGTGTCTACTCTCTCATAAATTAAGTTTTTAAGCAGCTCTTGTTCTCGGTTTAGGATGCTAATGGATAAATGTAGAGGTCATGTTCGATTACAGTCACAGAATGAGGGAGCCCTTAGTGGAATTGAATGAAAGCGTAACGAAGTAGTGTTTTAAGGGATCAGAAGCCAGATCGGCTTGGTCCTAGGGCTCAGCACAGCATGTTCGACACTGGGGAAAGCACGAGCTGAGGCTTATCTTTAATTGATGCGCTAAACCCAGAAACTCCGCCAACAGTAAACACAACAGCTGCAATAGAGTTAGCGAGAGAGAAAATGGAGTCAGAGAGGCGATAGCAGGAATGTAGCGGAGAAAAGACGGTAGAGAATTAGACCGGAGAGTGTGAGACGTAAATAAATAGGTTAGGTAGAGAATAGCATTTCTAAGGATCCACACTGACAACTCTGTCGTGTCAGATTAAGTATGTGGGATGGAAGATTCATGGCTGCGTGGTGATCAAGGCTGAGATTTGTGCGTTAATGTGCGGCTCAGCGGGACCTGCTCGTTCAGGTTGCTGTGACGGGGCTCTGATGAAGAGCCACTGTGGCTGATGGGAAGGAGTGAAGATGGCCGCCCTGGGGCATACACCAGTAGCATTAAGGCTGATGGATATGGTGCCCCTCACAAGCTCTCAGAACATGCAGGAATGCCACAGGCCACAGCTAATGCAGGGAGCCGAGGGAACGCAGAGAGGTTTCAGACGTACTAGTACTGTGGGCAGATGCGTTATAGCGAGAGAGAGAGTGCAAGAGACAGATTTCTGCTTCATTTCCATTTTCATTGTCTTGACAACGTTGAAATTAACGTTATAAAAGAGAATCCAGGCTGGTTTAATAAAATCTATAGTATGTAATTTTTGCACCACATTCTTGCGAACTGGACGCGCGAATGAGGCAAATTCGCGTCTACCGCGCCACCCTAAACGCCTCATTCGGGCAGCAGAGTAAACGCGTCTTTAAATTGAAATCACTCGCGCCAGACGCTCTATTCACGTTTGGTGTGAGGCTGGGTTGATGAGCCTCTAGTGAATAAAGAACTGATATGTTCAAATCAAACTTGAGAAAAAGAAAGTAATAAGCCATGGTTTAACTGCACTATAGGCTGAGTCCTAGTTTACCTTACATGTGCACTTCATAATTGTGAGCGAATTGAAGCGAGTAACCGTGTTTTAATATGTTCAGAACCCATTTCGGCATGCCGGGGATATTTTCCCAAGCTTTCGCTCGCACAGATATGGGCTGAATGCTGGCTGGGGGCGTGTCGTAGTGACGTATGGCTCCCGCCGGCAAATCGCCCTGTGCTAATACTGAGCTTTCAGCTCTCAGAGGCGCGGGCGCGCGCTGAGCAGCTTTGTTGAATGCCGAGTGCACAGGGGTGCTTGTGAGATTACAGGCACGCTCGCCACATCCGTAATGCTCACAGTGTGAGTTGGGGAAATGTTTAAGACTGTATGGACAGTGCTTATGGGTGGGGATGCATAGACTGTGGTAGGCACGCGCGCCACTTTCATAAAACTTCCCGCTCATGGCGGGAGGTCTTTGGCCATATAAACAGTGTTTGTGAATTGGGGTGCGTTCATAACAGCGGGCACACACACTACTCTTATAGAATTTCCCGCTTTTACTGGGGAAGTGTTTATAACTGTGGGAACAGTGCTTATGTGTAGTGGGGCATAAATGACAGTGGGCACACAATCTACATTTATGGGGCGTCCAGCCTGAGCTGGGAAAGTATTTGGCACTGCTTTGACAGTTTTGATATGTGGGAATGCGCACTTTAGTGTGGACACGTGACCCCTTAATGACACAGGCAGAAAATGGCTCTTTATGTGATTTCTGTGTGTCGCCGTAAAAACAGCGTTTGTTTGCAGGTGAGCGAGCTGTGTGGCTGGCCCATTGGCTGCTGTACAGACATTTCCAGCCGCCTGTAAGGGGACTGGGTAATGCTTTAAACGTTTTGGAGAGAGCGGTTCGGCTTTTGCGAGACTCGCGCTCTCTCTCTTTCTCCCTGTAGCTAGGAAGACTTACGAGGCTCTGGGTTCAGCACAATCTTGGGCCGAGGTCCCCGTCGCTCGGGCGGTTGCTTCCTGTTGGCAGAGCGCGAGCGGCGTCGGAAGTCAGTTTCAGGTCTGGGCTGAGAGACGGGAGGTGCCGTCTTGACTCGCTGCTGCTGAGGCGGCTTTTGGCGGCTCTGCGATGAGCTAGATCGCTTGGGCAGGAAGTGACGCATAGCCTGCGAATCCTTACGGGCTTCGGTGAAGCGCTCAGCGAACTCCTTCACCGCTGGTCCGAACAGGCCGCTTTGGGAGATAGGCGCGTCGAGGAACGACGCCTTATCTGCGTCCTTCATCTCTGTTAGCGTCAGCCATAGATGGCGCTCAAGGACAGTTAGGTTAGCCATAGCACGGCCGATGGATTGGGCGGTGGCTTTTGTGGCTCGGAGTGCTATGTCGGTGGCGCTGCGCAGATCCTTGAATGCCTCAGGATCAGGTCCAGACTTGTCCATGGTGTGGAGAAGTTTGGCTTGAAACACTTGGAGGACAGCCATAGAGTGAAGCGCTGACGCAGCTTGGCCGGCGGCGGCGTATGCACGACCGGCGAGAGCTGAAGTAGATCGGCAAGGCTTCGAGGGATGAGAAGCTTTGGCTTTCCATCCAGCGGTGGAGGGTGGGCACAGGTGATTGGCCACAGCCTCCTCGAGGGGCGGAGTCCCCTCGTAGCCTCTTTCTTTCGCGCCGTCCACAGAGGAGAGCGATGAAGAGAAAGAAGGCTTTAGGCGACAGAGGTGCGGGGCTTTCCACAACTTCGTGAGTTCGTCGTGAACTTCCGGGAAGAAAGGGGAGGGCCTTTGCCGAGGAGCCTGCCGGCGCCCCTGCAGGAACCACTCGTCCAGTCGGCTGCGGGCGGGTTCTTCCGGGGAAGACCAATCGAGCCCGAGGTCTTCCACGGCCTTAGACAGGATGCGGACGATCTCCGAGTCCATACTAGAGCCCACGCTCGTGCCTGCTAACGTCGATGGCGCGGGGTCGAAGGACGAGCCCGGCCAGTCGTCGGACGCAGCATCAAAGGAAAAGCTGTCATCCTTTTCGTCGTCATCCCCTCACGCGCCAAACGAGACGAGACCCATCGCTCTGCTGGAAGGATGCTGGTCCGCCTGTGTGAACTGGACTGGCGGCGGGAAGTCTTCGGGTGGTGGTGAAGCACGCGAGGATTGGCCCGGCGTGACGTCACTGCAAACCGCGTACTCTGGCGGCCTCTGTGAGCGGCGCTTCTTCTTGCGCGGCTCGACCAGAGGGGATGGAAGCACGGTGGTGGTGGGCTCTTTCGCGGCGAAATCGGCGAAGCGAACGCGCAGCTCGGTGAGGCCCAGGGCGTCACACTCGGGGCATCCGCCTCGAGTAAGGGCAGCCTCTGCGTGGTCCGGTCCCAGGCAGCGGGCGCAAATGATGTGACGCTCCCCGTCCTGAAGAGGGCCTCTACACAAGGCGCAGGAAGGCATTTGAAACAACGGCCAGTTAATTTGCTCTTTTAGAAAAGTGTCGCGGGGGCGAAAACTGGTAGCTTTGAAAGGATATTGGTGATGCGCGCTGGATGGCTTAGCAGAAGGCGATCGAAGGCGGCTGAAGGCGCCGGCGTCCTCGTAGCAGTCCTGCTGTAGGCTTGTCGACGGCGGCGGCGAAAAGACTCCAAAAATCCGGAGGATTCAGCGAAGAAAAGGTCTTTGCTGAAGGAGATTAAATCTAAAGAACTCAGACGACGGGGCGCCCAATATATAGCCCTTGGCCACGCCCATCTTGGCGGGCGCGAAGCACGCTCATTGGAAGCGGGTTCAGAGTTGCCCCATCATAGGTTCGTGCAGTTGCCGCAGCACAGCCAATGACCGAGCTGCCTCGCTCATTGCTGTATGCTGTGCAGCTGCAATGCGTTTTACATAAAGACTTCAATATTTCTCGAGAAAAGGAGTTTTCCCATAGCGTAAGCTACTTACGCAATAGGAGGAACCTCTCGAAAGGGAACTTTGCATTGCTGCCACACTACCATTTTCTGTCCCCATGTCCGCGCGGAGCTCTCGGGACACCCTCCCATGCCAGTAACTGTTTTTATGAAGTAGCTAACTGGCTATTACTCTAGGATCGTTATTGGTTGTGTACGCCTCCATCCACAGAATGTAACGACTGTAACCATCTATACAGCCATTAATGGCAATGCCGTACATACGGTGTCGGTTTTAATATCATAGCTGTCCATATGCCAGAGTGCATTTGGGCCAGCGCTGTTCGTTGTTCATGCAGCAGTTGTTCAAGTGACGGCTCAAACGTCTTTTATCAGTAAAGTTCTGCACGGGCAAATTCAGTGACACTTTTAATGCAATACATTATTGCTAAAGTTGATAGTATTTCTTTGTTACTGAAATAAAGTCTAAAATATAGCTTGACTAAGTGATCCAACTCTGCCATGTCCTCTATGACTAGGCTATGCAATGAACACTGATCGAATGCGTTATTCTCTACATTTCATTTCAACTTTTTTTCTCGAAACACAACGACTTTATTCTCGAAATTTAATGAGTTTATTCTCAAGATTGTATTTCGACTTTTTTCTCGAAATTTAACGAGTTTAATTTCGCATTATAATGACTTTAATTTTGAGATGGTTTTATTTTTTTATTATTGCTTGGCCCTAATCCTCTTCCGTACAAACATTATCTGTTATGTCTTAAATAAACGTTTGGTGAACTGTTGGGGAACATCCGTGCTGAACACTAGGTCTGAATATATAGGCTGTCTGTTAAATATTTTTTTAAAATAAATAAATATGAATCAAACAAGTGTGGTATCATGGGAAAAAAGTTAAATACAGGTGAAACTCGAAAAATTTGAATATCGTGCAAAAGTTCATTTATTTCAGTAATTCAACTTAAAAGCTGAAACTAATATATCATATCGACTCATTACATGTAAAGTGAGATATTTCAAGCCTTTATTGGTAATAACTTTGATGATAATGGCTTACAGCTTATGGAAACCTTTTCATAATATTCTAATTTTGACTGGGGATTTCATAAGCTGTAAGCCATAATCATCAAAATTATAACAAATAAAGGCTTGAAATGTCTCACTTTGCATGTAATGAATCTATATAATATATTAGTTTCAGCTTTTAAGTTGAATTACTAAAATAAATGAACTTTTGCATGATGTTTAAATTTTTCGAGTTTCACCTTTATATATATATATTTTCATAGATATTTGGTTTTGACTTGGTGTGTGCCAAATTTGGTGGTATTATCAGGGATTTTAAGGTATGGTTGATTCAAGGTGATTTTGTTTTAGAACCTTCAGACAATTTTAACTATTTTTTTCTCAAAATTGACAGACTCTGCAACAAATCATACAACAAATCATTTTGAAGGTTTTTTTCATAGAGAATGTGACCAAAATTTGCTAAATCCGACTCCTTTTGCCAGCACAGGTCACACATACACAATGTCTTAAGGTTGGCCCACACTAAAAAAGATTTGAAAAATGTGAAAGACCACAACCATGATTATAAAAAATCCATAGATTTAACAGTTTTGTTCCTATAGTGTGAGGAGTGCCGCGATGTGACCAATACAGCACACCATAAGTGACTCCTGGAGTGTTGGCAATATATTTTTAGCATGTATTGTACACGTAATGTTAAAAAGGGTCCCAAGGTTACCGAATCATTGCCTAACATGAACTCACAGTGTGGGCCGTCTGGCTCCTTGAGTTGACTTTGCCTTGAGAAAATCTTCCATCCTCCTAAACAGACAGATTGAGCTTATGAGCAGCTCAAGTCAAAATGAAGCGCAGACAAGATTAACCCTAACCACCACAGTACCACAAAGTCATATCCCGAAAGACCGCTGGCTAATCGTCTGAGTTTGAGTGTGTGCATGTACCAGCAAGCTAAATAAATGAGGATACTGAGTGGCAGATCGCACTCGCGCTGTATCTTTCTGTCTGTCTGCTCAGCACAGATTGTTTGTTGGAATTGCTGTCACACCCGTTTATTCTCTTTCTCTCTCTCTCTCTCTCTCTGGGCCGTGTAAATGTGGTATTTGTCTGTGTGTTGACACTAATTGGAGAATAGCTTTAGGCCTCCCCTGAGCACGAGCCTCTGGAGCACAGCCTTGATTTGTGGCATCTTAAGAAAGTTAGAGAGAGGGGGATATGGGAAGAGAAAGAAAGAGGATGAAAAGAGGGGGATAATAAAAAAAATGTAACAAATGAGAGGAGGGGCGATGAGAGACTAGAGGTGAAGGGTTGGGGGCAAAAAGGAGAGAGGATGAAAAATATTATTTTTAAAGGCATGTGTCCGAGTAGGCCTACCCTTATTGTTCTCTGCATAAGGGAAGACTATTTCTATACAAATTGGTACATTTTATACTTATGTTTTGATGCTAAAAGTGTCAGTGGTTTGTATTCGAGTGTGTGTGAGTGGAGTAGTGGAAAAGAAAAGAGATCAAGAGATTTGAAATGGGCACTTGAGAGAGTGAGAGGGAGTTATTTTGAGATGAGGGAGGTCTTATGTAAATGCCTGTGGTGTCTATGCCTAATTTATGATAGGGGATGTCTAAGAGGGTGAATGTAGGCCAACATCTCTTCCACATGACCAAACCACACTCAAGACCACAGAACCACATCACACACACACAAACACTTTGTTTTCTATCATGGTGAAGAGACTATGGCTACGTCTATAATAACCTGGATGCAATTGAATACATTTCAAAATGCTCTCTGTCCACACTACACTCTTAGAAATAAAGGTTGTAAAAGGGGGTTTTGTAGCAAGGCAATAGAAGAACCAATTTTGGTTCCCCCACAAACCTTTCAGTGAACCATTTTTTTCTTAGAGTGAAGAACCTTTTAATAAGCTAAAAAAAACCTTTTCCTGCTGAACCTTTGGTATATTGAAAAGGTTCCATGGATGTTAAAGGTTCTACAGCATAAATGTCAATAAAAAGATTTATTTTTAAGAGTGTAGCATTTTCTAAAAGTTTCTTGTCCACACTGAATTGTCAAAAAAAAAAACACAAAAATAATCTTACCATGCATTGAAGGTGATACAAGCTCAATGAGATGATATTGAGAGACCAGACATAATAAAGTTTGCACACTATTTTTTTTTTTTCACAATAATTGTATTAGCAAAAAATCTTACCACTTACTGGTGCATCCAGTTCGCACTCAATCGCCATACATGGTATAAAACACAATTGTCCTTATGTTTTGCCTCAGGACAGCAATTGTGAGTACATTTTCTGTCATCTGGAATGTAATATGAAGATTGTACAAAGTAACATTTATCTTTAACAACACTATGAAAGTAAATAGCAGCCATATATCAGAATAAACATATCAGTCACAACAAAACATGAGTCATTGTTTTCAAATACCTCCGTTTTCACACTCCAATGCGAAAGCGCAGTTTTCAAATGTATGCACTTGGGAGAGCTTCATAACAATCATGTGGAAGAAAGGCCGAAACGTACAGAAAAAAAATGAGTGTTCAAAAATTGGATCCGGATTAGTGCAGACGTAGCCTAAAAAGAGCTATCATTGATTAAGACAAAGAAAGTACATACATGAATGACTGGGAGAAATCATAAAGATCAACTGTGTCGCTTACAGTAAAAAAAAAAAAAAAAGCTAATTGTAACAAAACGCTCAGTATGGTGGCTGTATGAATGGAAGCCCAGTCTTTAAGTTAAAAGAGAAAACTTAGCGGTTCACTTGGAGTCCATCTTGGTAATGTCTCTGGGCGCTATTTTCTTGGTATACAAGTATGGCTCCTAGCCTCCCACTGTACCTACTTTAATAGAAAAACAAATTAATTTTTATCAAATTGGCTGCCCAATCCAGACACGGTACAACAAATTTAAAGAATGCATCAGAAAAGCATCAATTTAAATCACAGACATTCCCAAAATCCCAAAGCACACCACAAACTACCTCACCACTGCAATGGTTTCATAGACGGGACTTAGATTAAGCCAGGATTAGGCCTTATTTCAATTAGGACATTTAAAAATCTTTTATAAACGTGCCTTCAAAAAAAAAAAAAAAAAAAAAAAACATTACTGCTGTGCATCTTGAGACAAAACAATGGCACTGACTTATTTTAAGATATGCAAGTTGCTTTCAGTTAAAACAGTTTAAACATGCATTTTAGTCTGGGACTATGCTTAAGCCTTCTGTGAAACCGGGGGAAAGTGTATCTCATTACTAAAATAAGCCACTTCATCAGTAAATCAATAAAAGTGTGGCCTTTAGAAAATAATGACATTGCGTATGAGGGCAGAGGATACAGTTTGAAGGTTTCGGGTTTTCCACTCTTTTCCCTCTTTCTCTGTCCTTCGTTCTAAGTGTGTTCCCCTCAAGGGACTTTTCTTGCTCCTTGGCAAGGGGCTAATTTAGACGCCTCTAATCAATATGCTCACAACTTATTTAACTAATGAGCAGTGCTTGCCATTGGGGAAGACGTTTGGAGGACCTGCTATGCAGTCAGACTTTCCAGTGCTTAACCACTGCATGTCTGGGATAAAACAACTGTTGCCAAGGGAAGGATCAACTAGGTATTAAAATTCTTCTTCTCTGTATAATAAATATATAAAACACCACACTGCCTGCGGTATTTTAAATGATTTTGTTAATTTATGCAGAGCACAAATATTTTATTGACTTTAATAGCAAGAGAAATTGACAATACTGCAGGTCACTTATAAAAGAAAATATTTTATTGTAAATTTTAAATGGTGGTCAGCATTTGGATTACCACCGACTCCTTCCAAGAATTCCCTCAAAGTCTAGCCTGGGAAAACCCAGACAACTTCCGGCAAATTTAGATTTGCTCTGAAAGTTAGTCTGGCAAAGAGCTCATTCGAGCCCATTTCCAATCCGTCGAAATCGCGACACCAATCAGAAACGTTGGGGCGGGCTTTACACGATGACGACAGCGCTGGGATTTTGAAGCAGATTTTGTAGCCTTCATTACAAAGATGGATGCCGCCGTCGGAACATCACTCGTTCGAATCAGCTATCGCGTCTGTTTTAAGCGATTTGAACGTTTCCTTTTTGTTAAAAACCGAGCAAAGAACAACACTCAAAGATGTTTCTCCGCCGCTCTGCATACGTCATCTCCTTCATCGCTCTGATTGGTTTTAGGTCTATCCGCGACATCCGTTGGTGATGCCCCTCTGGAAATGATTTGTCTATGACGCTTTGCCAGACCATAACTCAGTTACAACTGAGAATGGTCTGGTTTTAACCAGGCTACTCAAAGTCTTCATTCTATGAACTTTCAAATGAGTTCAAATGAAATCAAATGATTTTCCATTTTTAGGTTAAACTGCCATTGTCACACTTTGTCTCTATACACACATTGTCTCTATACTGTCACACTTTTAAATTACAGTGAGTTAGACTCACTTTATGATGCCAATCCCAAATTTTGTTATTCATAATTCATGTAATTTAATTATTAGTATTAAATACCATGTTTTTTTCCCCTGTGTTTATGTACAGTAATTATATACAGACATATGCATTTTATTCCCATACAGTATATTCAAGTACGTATTCTGTTTAGCCAATTTAAAGCCCATGACATCACAGCCATGAAGTTAATAATAATACAAAATCTAAAATAGTCTCTTCAGAAAACAGACAATGAATGAGTGAGTGAATGAACAAAGGTAAGAAAAAAACAAGCGAACAAATTAACTAATGTGTTTTTGTAAACAAGTGCAAGATGAGTCTTTAATATTTTATGTTCAATTTAATTTTAATGTATGCTACAGCTTACTAGCATATGTGGCCTCAATGCAAATAAAAGTTCAGTGCCTTTGTTGTAAATCTCTACTACATGGACCTTCTGAAGTACAAGTGTCCACGCATTCTACAGAAAAATGTATTTTCTAAAGAAAAAAAATCTTCAGGTGTGATTTTTTTTTGCTTCTGAGCAGGGATGTAGTGGAGGCTAAACGCACGTAAACGCCGTTTACGCACCTCCCAATATTCGAAAATAGCGTTTACCCACCTCCAAAGTGCGTTTATCCACCTCTAAATAGCTATAAATTAAGCTTATGTCGTTTTAGTTTCATATTGTTCATTATTAGTTTCATAGGTTGTTAAACCTAAGACGAACTCTTTCATATTGCGCTGCATTACTGTCAGTGTTGTTGACTATTACTGACGCTTCTGTTGCGCTGTTGGCGCTCGCGCAGCCTCTGGAGGAGAAATCTACACAAATGAGCGCACACACACACTCAGTTAACAACATACTGCCTATAAAAAATCTAAATGTGGAGTTTTTATATTTTTAACACATGTTAGCAACCTCAATTATTTTTCCTGAACACCATCACGATTGAAAATGTGACATTGATTTCCTACAACAGTTCAATAAACAGTTAAAATTAAGTCACTTACATTTTAGATGCAATATTGGCTGTTTTTGTTCTGTTTCAGCAGCGAAAATAGTTCCAAACAAAAATCACAGCAGAACCACGGCGCATCTCACAGGAACACTCGACCTGTTTTCATTACTGAATGATTCAGCATTTTGAACAAATCGATTGAGTCAAAGATTCAATGACCCATTCATAAACATCTGTCTCATTCTTGAATGAATCAGCCGTTTGAACAAATCGTTTGAATGAATGAATCAGTGACTCACTCATTAAGACGGTCGCCTGCCGCCACCTACTGGCGGTTTCGTGTTATGTTTAAAAGTAGATCATTCTTTCCAAAGTTTCTTATTTGTAAATTTAAATCAATTTCATAACATTATTTTATGCAATTGTAATTTTTCAGTGTAAATGATTTAATTTGATCAGCCCTATAGTGTCTTATTATTCGAAATAATTGAATTTATTGATCAAATTTAGGAATTTAAAATGAAAGATGAAGCATACATTTAATAAGATTGGGGGAGGGGATGCCCTTTAAAGGTGCAGATATTACAATATGCCGATTTAAATATCAAAGCTGATTGAACACTGATGAGAATATTGTTTCAGAATAAATTAACAAAAAAAAAAAAAAATCCGGAAGAGAAACTTTTTTACTCGGACAAGTGAGTGACAGATTAAGCGTATGAAAGGGCTTAATGTCGAGCCCTCCCTATATAGCAATGTCATCAGGAGATACACATACACCGGTAGGCAGTGGCCCACCTTACCGGGTGACCACGTCGTGGTCCACCAGAACTTATAGTTTACCCACCTCTTTTTTTACCACTACACCTCTGCTTCTGAGTATACACTCACCTAAAGGATTATTAGGAACACCATACTAATACTGTGTTTGACCCCCTTTCGCCTTCAGAACTGCCTTAATTCTACGTGGCATTGATTCAACAAGGCGCTGAATATGATAGGATTCAGCGCATATTGATAGGATAGCATCTTGCAGTTGATGGAGATTTGTGGGATGCACATCCAGGGCACGAAGCTCCCGTTCCACCACATCCCAAAGATGCTCTATTGGGTTGAGATCTGGTGACTGTGGGGGCCATTTTAGTACAGTGAACTCATTGTCATGTTCAAGAAACCAATTTGAAATGATTCGAGCTTTGTGACATGGTGCATTATCCTGCTGGAAGTAGCCATCAGAGAATGGGTACATGGTGGCCATAAAGGAATGGACATGGTCAGAAACAATGCTCAGGTAGGCCGTGGCATTTAAACAATGCCCAATTGCCACTAAGGGGCCTAAAGTGTGCCAAGAAAACATCCCCCACACCATTACACCACCACCACCAGCCTGCACAGTGGTAACAAGGCATGATGGATCCATGTTCTCATTCTGTTTACGCCAAATTCTGACTCTACCATCTGAATGTCTCAACAGAAATCGAGACTCATCAGACCAGGCAACAGTCCAGGTTGTAACGAGTGGTTATTTCAGTCAAAGTTGCTCTTCTATCAGCTTGAATCAGTCAGCCCATTCTCCTCTGACCTCTAGCATCAACAAGGCATTTTCGCCCACAGGACTGCCGCATACTGGATGTATTTCCCTTTTCACACCATTCTTTCTAAACCCTAGAAATGGTTGTGCGTGAAAATCCCAGTAACTGAGCAGATTGTGAAATACTCAGACCGGCCCGTCTGGCACCAACAACCATGCCACGCTCTAAATTGCTTAAATCACCTTTCTTTCCCATTCTGACATTCAGTTTGGAGTTCAGGAGATTGTCTTGACCAGGACCACACCCCTAAATGCATTGAAGCTACTGCCATGTGATTGGTTGATTAGATAATTGCATTAATGAGAAATTGAACAGGTGTTCCTAATAATCCTTTAGGTGAGTGTATAATCTATACAATGATAGCTATGTGTCAAGCACCATAACATGTCGGCCTTGGCGACCCAAAAAAAGGTGTAAAAGGGGAGGTAAATGAAAGAGCAAGATGGAGAGAGGAAAGAAAGAGAGTGCACAATAAAGCTGAGAACAGAAAATAGTGTTGACAGAAATAGAGTCGATAGAAAGTGCTGACCATAAGACATGATCTTTTTTTTTTTTTTCATGGCGCACACGTCGGCAATTTTTTCAGCCTTATGGATCTGGTGCGTGTGTGAAACGCAGAGTTATATCCTTAAAGTTTTCGCTTCCAATACAACTCTAGAGAGAAGTTTGAGAGAGTTATCCGCACTGAGCTCATGCAATCAACTACCACACACAGCGCCACAAAGAGGTGTAGGCAGGTAAGGAGGACACAAGATATGAAAATTAGGATTACCCACCTGCCGAGACCCCTAATTGCCATCCGTGTGCCACTCAAAGCCACAGTGCTTTTCTTCTTTCCAATAAATGTAACCCTCTTGAATTAGACATTAACAGAAGGGAGTTCGTTAAAGCCCAAATTAGCATTTTAGGTCATTATGATCAAAGAATTTTAAGATATGACTAAATTCTGAAGTTTTTCAACCTGGCTCAGTCTCCTTGATTAGAAGAAAGAAGACAAAATAAGTCAACTTGTTATTTTACATGCAAATAAATGCAAGATGTGTCCGAATGTCTCTTTGAACGCATGCTTTAAATGAGTTATATACATTTTTTTTTGCTTTAAACTTAAACATAAGCAGTTTTAACAGGATGCAATTTCTCATCAACGCCAATTTCAGACATATACATCCATTTCTACAGTCCCAGAATCAATTAGATGCAATATATACGCAAATACAATTTACTGTCATTCCTCCTATATGGCACTGCTCTCTGTGAATCTACATGTTAAGACTTCAAGAAAATGAACAAGAGTCGTTTCTAGGCGTGTAACAAAACGTGTCACAATACACTCACCTAAAGGATTATTAGGAACACCATACTAATACTGTGTTTGACCCCCTTTCGCCTTCAGAACTGCCTTAATTCTACATGGCATTGATTCAACAAGGTGCTGAAAGCATTCTTTAGAAATGTTGGCCCATATTGATAGGATAGCAACTTGCATGTTGATGGAGATTTGTGGGATGCACATCCAGGGCACGAAGCTCCCGTTCCACCACATCCCAAAGATGCTCTATTGGGTTGAGATCTGGTGACTGTGGGGGCCATTTTAGTACAGTGAACTCATTGTCATGTTCAAGAAACCAATTTGAAATGATTCAAGCTTTGTGACATGGTGCATTATCCTGCTGGAAGTAGCCATCAGAGGATGGGTACATGGTGCCCATAAAGGGATGGACATGGTCAGAAACAATGCTCAGGTAGGCCATGGCATTTAATCGATGCCCAATTGGCACTAAGGGGCCTAAAGTGTGCCAAGAATACATCCCCCACACCATTACACCACCACCACCACCACCAGCCTGCACAGTGGTAACAAGGCATGATGGATCCATGTTCTCATTATGTTTACTCCAAATTCTGACTCTACCATCTGAATGTCTCAACAGAAATCGAGACTCATCAGACCAGGCAACATTTTTCCCGTCTTCAACTGTCCAATTTTGGTGAGCTCTTGCAAATTGTAGCCTCTTTTTCCTATTTGTAGTGGAGATGAGTGGTACCCGGTGGGGTCTGCTGTTGTAGCCCATCCGCCTCAAGGTTGTGCGTGTTGTGGCTTCACAAATGGTTTGCTGCATACCTCGGTTGTAACGAGTGATTATTTCAGTCAAAGTTGCTCTTCTATCAGCTTGAATCAGTCGGCCCATTCTCCTCTGACCTCTAGCATCAACAAGGCATTTTCGCCCACAGGACTGCCGCATACTGGATGTTTTTCCCTTTTCACACCATTCTTTGTAAACCCTAGAAATGGTTTTACGTTAAAATCCCAGTAACTGAGCAGATTGTGAAATACTCAGACCGGCCCGTCTGGCACCAACAACCATGCCAGGCTCAAAATTGCTTAAATCACCTTTCTTTCCCATTCTGACATTCAGTTTGGAGTTCAGGAAATTGTCTTGAACAGGACCACACCCCTAAATGCATTGAAGCAACTGCCATGTGATTGGTTGATTAGATAATTGCATTAATGAGAAATTGAACAGGTGTTCCTAATAATCCTTTAGGTGAGTGTATATCGCAATACAAAAATGCAACAATATGTATTGTGGATAGTGACAATATCACCATATCACCACAGTGTCACCATTGTCATGTGCATTGGGTTACCAGCACCAGGTCCAAGCCTATTCATTTATACCCACAATGTAATGCCAAATTTAGCATTTTAATTAACAGTACAATTTTGGTTAACCTTTTATAATATGTTTTATAGTATCGCAATAATATCATAATGTGAGTTCAGTATCGTGATATGTATTGAATCGTGACATGAGGTATCGTTACACCCCTAGTCGTTTCACGTTAAATTGATAATATAGATTTCATATACACTCTATGGAGAGGCTATAGACCTCTTTTGCGCCGACGTCACAATTATGTCACAGCGTTAGCTGGAGGCAAAACAAACGGACAACAGGAGGCGGCTAATACAAACCAGCACAGATTCAGCTACATAATAAGGAGCTTAAATTATTATTATTATTATTAAATGTCATCTTGTTGTGTTGTTGGGTGCAATTACCACTGAAAAATGAATATGCTGTATCTGTTTTTTTTTTTTTCTAGAAAATATTCACATCATTAAAATTGCACCGTAATGTCACTCTTTACATTGTCGTCTTCTTTGCGCTGGCTAGGCAGAACTGCGGCTCGTACCGCACAAGTCTTGTACATGACCATTTATCACATAGTTATAGGCATCTAAAGATGTATATGCCCTCAGTACGCTTGGTTTCTCTATCGGATAGGTGTAGAAGTCAGGCCACTCAACCGGAGGTAGCATTAACGTTAATCCTGTCAGATCGTCCATCCATTGAGTGAGTGTGTACGGGCCTGCCAATCTGGTTCCGTCCGTTAAAATTAACTTTTGCAAATAACAATCGCGGTCCTGGACACTGAGTGACCTTACACATTAAGATAAAATCGGATTTGGTAACACTTTATTTTAAGGTGCTTGTAATAAGCAGTAATTAACAGTTAATAAGACACTTATAAGACCTTATAAGATGCATATAAGATGCATATAAGCATTAACTAATGATAATAAATAAATTAAATAAAATAATAAATTTCTCAAGTATTAATACATTGCACTTTTAGAACAGCCGAACAAACATAAATGGTAACACAAACTCCCAGTCCCTTAAAATTTGACCTTCCCAAGAGGGAGTAGTTTCCCTGATCTCTTCAGGGCCTGGACCTTTAATTAACCCTTATATGAAGTTAATGCTTATATGCATCTTATATGCATCTTATAAGGTCTTATAAGTGTCTTATTAACTGTTAATTACTGCTTATTACAAGCACCTTAAAATAAAGTGTTACCGGGGTCTATAAAATCAGGGCACAATGTACTGTTTTGTAATTTTTTTATTTATTTTTTTATGTATGAGTGTAAGGAAATGTCAGTTAACGTAAAATTTCCAGGGAGAAAATTACCTGTACTTTTTAAATTTTTCTACAGATTTGTTTCTTTCAGTGTGTTTCTCAATTTAAGACAGTGGCTGCGCTCGGAATCGCATTCTCAATGAGTAGGTACTTAATTTCAATGAGTACTTACTTAACGAGCGCTAAAAGAGTAGGTACTTTATAGCCAAATCACATTGAGTATGAATGCGATCCGGACATCATATGCCATGTTGACGTTATCATGTGACCTACGACGCGTTATCACACTTAAAAGATATGACCGACACATTTAATTCATCTGTAAATATCTTGATATTGATGAAACTTGCTCATTTTGTGGTAGCCTATTGTTGAAGAAACAGCTGTCCATCATTTTGTGAATACATTTAGGGTTGATTCAAGTTGTTATATTTTAAACCCTACTAATGTGACCCACAGTTTTATAGGGCCTAACGATATAACTTTTTATTAAGAAACCCCAACATCGTCATCTCTTGAATATGTTGTTAATTTCTTTATTTTATACCCAAAAAGTTTCTCCTTTAAGTTTTCCTTTTTCTTGATGAATGTACCTCTTGTTTGATCCCTCAGAATTTTTTATGTATTATGAAAAACTATTTAAAGATATTTAGCCTTGTTGTTCTTTTTTTTCCTGTGTAGCCTATGAATATCATTTTATGATAACCAATGATCTTTATGCTTTCTGTTTTGTCATTATGATTGTTCATTGTTACATACAACTATGGTATCTTTCCATGATCTTGTATGTAATAAGTTTAAATTATATGAGCGACAGGTGCACTAACACTTCATAACATCATAACTCGACAGCACAACCTAGAACAGTTTTCCTCTGCGTTTGTAATGTCTGCACAAAGGAGACGGGCAGCTGCTCGAAGATCTCTCCTTTGGAGAAAACTGTTGATTTTATACTCGAAAAATTTAAGTATCACTCCTTAAAAATTAATATTACCTCAGGATGAATTGCATTGCTAGCCCACCCCAAAACTTAAAAAAAAAATAATAATAATAATATTAAATGGTGACCAATACTTAATTATATTACTTTTTTAAATACTAAAAATGATATAATTTAATAAAACAAGCAAAATGTTATTTGTTTTGTCATATGACATAGTTATGCATGAATACACACTAGATAAATGCAGTGAAACATCTCAATTGTCAGTCAAGCACTGAATTAATGAATGCATACATTAATTAAATAATTATATTTTATATACTGACAACAATAAGAAACATGAATAAATTAGTAAAAGAACAAATAAAAGTAACCATCACAATAAACAAATGCATATACAAGTCAACAACACATGAAACAAAGCTTTATTCAAACTACAAGCATGTATTTACAGGCGCTGAACCCCACATACTGCCATCTCAACACAGCGGTTCCCATTCTGCAGCTTTATTCTGATGAATTCACCAGAGGTGACCGTGCCTTCGTGCCCAGTGGCGTCATGCCCATTCAAAGTGAGGGGGCACGTGCCCCCTCAGATTTTTCCTCCCTGATCATTTTTTTGTCACAACTTTATTCCTATTATGCTCCATAATTACCAGAGCCTACAACGACTCAAATGTATTCTTCTGGATGTGTAATAAATCGGTCAGCATCAGCCCGCCACTTTTTCCTAATATGGTGTCTGTGTATATCAAAGAGCGCTACGCGTGTTGCGCTCTAGAATCTTTGCTGTGTATGTTCAAGCAACTCACTCGTCTCGCACGTTGAGCTGGCAATGTTTTACAGATGGTCTTGAAGTGGTAAGTGGGCAAAGCAACAAATCGGCATTGAATTAGTTATCGGATGATATTAAAAGGTAGTGGGATTATTTGTGGTTGACCTGGAAATTTTTACTTGATCAAAAAGTTATGGATTTGATATTAGCTGCGAATTCAGAGCATTAACTTAAGTTGTGTCAGTGTAACGTTATCGATAGCTAGCCTAGTCTAACCGTAAACTAGTTGGCTAACGTTACTGCCTGCCATACAAAGCCAATAAGCCATAGTAACGTTATCTGATTCAAATAAACGGGGTAGTGTTAATCTTATTCAGCACTGCAATCTGTCAAACTTCTTTCAAAGTCCTTAATCACATTAATATTAAAATAACTTAATTTCAGAGCACCACAAAGTCAGACCTCAGCACCTTTATCATACCTTTAATGTAAGATCGTTCTTAGGTCACATACCAATTTAAAATCATAACATAAAAACTGCAATGGTACTGTTTTTAAAATCATGTGGGCCTAAGTGTACAGTACAGGAAAGTGTGTGTGTAAACATGCTTTAATGAAGTAGACTTTAAAAGCTTTTGAATTTGAGCTTACAGTTCTTTCATCAACCTGTCTTACAAAATAGATACTTTAACTTAGTCCTCAGATAGAGGAGGGTTGCTGCTAGCTCCGTTAAGGTATTTCTGTCCCCCCCAAACTGCATTGAAATGGTATGTTTAGCAGCCAGAATTTAAAAATGTTCAGGGGGAGAAACCCCCTGACCCCCCCTAACATGATCCATATCACCCATCAGAAAACAATTGCAACGTCTCAGATTGTGCCCCCCCAGAATTTTGGCTTGCATGACGCCCCTGTTCGTGCCGGAGCTTGTTGCTGTGCTGCGCTTCACAATAAGGGCAGGTGGAGTGATGGAGGGACTCATAAGGGCAGATGGAAAGATGGAGCATCTCATCCATGGGACCGTTTCCAGGATTCAGCTCTGGGCTCCTCATCCTCGGTGCTCAGACCAGTCTGCAGACATTTCAGATCCTACAAAAATGCACAAACATTATACAAAAGCAGTCATCAACAGTAATAAGGAACAAATAAAATATATAACATGTTTAGTTACTTTATAGATTTGATTATTTACAGCACATTTGTCTAATGTAAACAGTGTTGACAACAGTGAATTATCCTACATAATAGCACACATACATCATTCGTCTTTTTCATGTTGTGATGTGCTCATCTGCAAAACTTATACAATATTTTCCTTTCAGATGTAAATAGACATTTTAATAAGCGTGTTTATGTAAATCCACTTTAGAGACGTAACGTTACGTGTGCTTACTGGAGCTCCCCTGTTAGCTAGCTATACATAAGAAAACGTGTTTTTACAGCAAAACCACAACTATACTATACTGTCTAACTCGTTTACACCTTCAACAGTTAAAACGTTTACTCTATAGTAGTTTAACACATACGATTAAACACAAGGAACCGTGTTTACTCACATTTGAAAACCCCCGCGTCGCTGATCTCCGTGATGTTTGATAATGACGTACCCTCTCGCGTGGCCTCCTGGGATAGAAGAGTATCCATCGGTTGAAAATCTGGGCGAAAGCAGTAAGCCATCCGGGAACTTCTCGCCTACTCTCTTATGAATACTGATGTTTCGAACGTACTGCTTCTTTCACGTACTGTTTTCGCCTACTATATAGTAGGGAAGTAGGGATATTCGAACGCACTATCGTCCGAATCTCGCGATTATTAGCACGTCACCCAGGTAATTCTCGCCTACTCTTTTATGATTCGTACATACTTTTCGCTCGCCTACTCTCTTTCCCCTACTAGTAGGGGAGTATGCGATTCCGAATGCAGCCCGCGTTTTCTCATTGACATTAAAAGAATAATGGCCTCTACCAGTGGCGTAACGAGCCAACACCGGGCCCTTATGCAGGATTATCAAGGTGGGCCCCCCTACTACAACACGTGATGACGCAATGTCCACAAGCAGTCTAACATGAATAGGACAGGACAGGATCATAGAGACACAGGCAGCATATAAGAGATGAGATGACTGACAAAATCAGAAGCTGACAAAAAAAAAAAAAAAAAAAAAACACTGCTGGTGACGGCGCACCTTGACACATTGTTACTCACTGCTATGACTACACACACATAGGCCTAGGTCCAAATACATAAAAAAGATGCTTACTTACATTATAGCGGCATTTTACGGGTTTCCTCTGTGCAAAGTTGTCAAATTAAATCCTTAAGATCTAGGTGGCGCGCACAGGCATTCTCAATTGACAGTATGGCAAGTCGCTTCACTCTCTTGCTCCATCTCAATCTCGATCTCCCCTTCCTGTGTCATATTTTTAAAGAAGCTTCCTATTTTTGGTAATTTATAAATTAATTTGTCAAATTCCTCTTTTCGTTTGCGCTTTTGAAAGCCACTTTTGTGTTTGTAATTTGCCGACTCCATATCTGTCTCAAGCTTTTTTTACTGTTTTGCACGCAATACTCATGTTCACCCGGGGATTCCCCAGTCCCAATTTGAAACAAATTACACCAAAATCCATCATTGTTCGTTTTAAACATGTATTTAATGATCAGTAAAATATGTTGTTGTCATTATTTATTCAAATAAATTCGCGAAAAATTTAAATGCGATCAGACTAAAAGTAGTAAAATGCGATAGGGGGCCCCGCCCCCGGCTGTCAATCAATATCTTCCAGTCACGCGGGCCCCTGATTGGTCCGGGCCCGTAAGCAACCGCGTACCCTGCTTACCGATAGTTACGCCTGTGGCCTCTACCAGATTTTTCAATTGAAACATCTCATCAAATTTAATGAGAGACTAGTGAAGATTACACACTTTTTTTGTGTCAGATTACTGTGCTGCCATACATATGCTCAGAGTGTGAGCAGGCCTAAAACACGCATACGCATTTTGAAGTTTAAAATTCAGACGCACAGCTTGGCAGCACTTTAAGGATGCCATTGCGGCTTTCATTACCAGCAACGCTCATGTAAAGAAAATCTCCAACAAAGAGGGAATTTCTTCCTTACATATCCGCCTGTGATAAAATATGTGTTACAATATTCTCTGGTCTCCTCAGCGGTGCAGAGACACAGCGCTGTCATTTATCCAACACAAACGGCATGCACTCTGTTTTAATCATAGCTTTCTCCGAGCAGGTCTTAATGCACAATGTTCGAACCCTTCCTTGACTGGCATGCATGTCGTGGGGAGAGGCAGCTTAGCAAGTTCAGAAAGGCCAACTATTAAGTGTGACAGGCTAACTCTTCAAAGAGCCTGCATCTCGTTAGAGCTCACCACAGGAGTCGGAAATAAATAAATAACCTTTTTATGAAAAAAATATTCAACACTCTGACACCTAGTTTGTCTAACAATGTGCCTACTGCCTGGGTTTTAAAAGATTAAAATGTCTGCCTTTTGCCTATTTTTTTGTTCCTATCTCATTAGCACACGTCTTTCGTGACTTATCGCTGTCGAGTGTATTTGGAAATATTATATTTCATCGAGAGGGTTAGTAATTTGCAATCCTTTAAGAGAATCCTACGCACAAAGACATGTGAAATGCATATACACCTTTTTCCACACTCAATCTTTTTCCCTTGGCGGTAGCCGTAAACTCAATTTTAACAGCCAATAACTCATAAATGAATGACATACAGAGCAAATATATTGCTCCTCTGCAGTAATTAGAGGGCAAGAGCCCAGATAAGCGGCATGCTGACCTGACCCTCCTGGGAGGAAAATATGTGTTTTTCCCTTTTATTTGGCAGAGGAGTCAATCAGTGGCCCAAGTCAGAAAAGAAGGCGGTCAGCAGGGCCACTTCAGGTTAGACTTGTGGGTTTTTTGCTTCGGAAAACAAATAATAAGAGCTGCTGATATAAGATTTCACCATTGCACAACTGGCCAATAAACATCTAACTTATTTAGCTATTAGCATTCACACTGATTCGAATAGGAATCTGACCGCATGTTCAGCATGCAAACTTAACTCTGTAATAATGCTCTAACAAGCTCAAATTTCAGCGCAGTCAAAAAGTCAAATGCCACATCAGCGGCTGATGGTGCACTGAAATTAAACGGCTCACAGCTGTGCTTAGCAAAATTATCGCTTTCTGTGTTCATAGCCTTGCTAAAGGACACACTCAATGGGAATAGCCAGCACATGTGGGGAATTATTGACTGAGCGATGGTGACATTTACCTAGTTTTATTTCACATTAAAAATGGCAACAGACCATGTTGGACAGCATGAAAGTTAATCCGTTTTAAGAGGGTGGACCGTGAGGTAGTGTGTGTTCGTGTGCGAGTCGGATCGGCAGTGTGTGTTTGTCGAGTAAATTATTGTCCTCCTGTCTGCGAGGTGGGAAATAACTGGTAGCTTGTATCCGTGGTGTGCATCCGGGGTAGATGGAAAAAGGTCTTGTTGCTCTTCAGAGGAAACTGCTAATGCCAGCCATGTGTAAGAGAGGACAAGGGACCAAAATGATGATTAAGAAAATGAATGCGGCAAGATGGCAATAAGAAAGCTCAAATCGAATGTCAGTGCTGTTTTAACGCTCCGGCACACATGCTGAAAATTACCAAGAATTGTGTATTGGAGATTTATTTAAGTTCTTGTTACCCGTATGTGTGTGCTTATACTGTGTGTGTGTGTACTGTGAAGAGAGGACAGACTGAAAGTGTGATTACAACTTTCCTTGCAAAAAATAAAATAAAAAGGACGATAGTGGCACCATGACAGTATCGGATGCTATTATACGGTACTTTGCAGTCTTGGAGGATATAAAGTATACTTTGCATCCCAAGGTAGTTTATTTATTTTTTACTTCATCGGAATGGTATACAACGTAGTAAAGGTTCTGGCACTAAAGCAGGGGTCTCCAACCTTTTTTCATTTGAGAGCTACTTTTTAAAAATTAAAGTGGCCGAGAGCTACTCATGCAATACAATACTTAAATCTCTTAAATAATGTCTCATAACTCTCATATTAACAACTATCCAAACTGTTTTAGACCTGAAAGAGTTTTTGTGTCAGAGAAAAGAACAGAATCAGAGATAAAAAAAGAATTATAGAAAATTGTACTTCGCATATTATACTGTAAAAACCAAGCGGCAACATTCTAATCTGAAATATAAAGCCTACCCGGAAGTGCGAAAAACTGCAATACATCGAAAATCCGCTAGAGGGAGGTCCCAAAAAGGAGGCAAATATCCATAGACCCCATGTTAAAATGTCCGTTTCCACAGCATAAATTCATGTTCCCTTTCGAAGGGAACTCAACAATACGTCATCGACGCTATGGGGAACGCCTCAGGCGTGACAGGTGTCTGAAATCACTATCAAATCACGTCAATCACATTGACCGGCGACAGCCCGTGAACCATTAACGTGAATGATTAACGTGCGACCTGGAAGTATATAAGGGCGCCTTGCAAACATGGCAAATCATATTTTTGTCTTCAGGGACTGTTTTGTCTGTAACTGCTTTGAAAATCAGGTAATTATGAAATGCTTTCAGAAGTGTGCAGACCCGTGCTCAAGATATCTGAAGCCGGGTGACACACGCGAACTGTGCATTTTTCTGTCTGGGAAGGAAGACGCGCACAGGCAGTTCTCGAGGGAACTGCCTGTACAAATTGTGATCGCGCCTGTCCCTCTTCTCGAGAGAAGAGGGTTCAGCATCTGGATGTCACAGATGAAGCTCGCCGATCGCCTTGAGAGGGGTGTAATCCTCTCAGACGATGCGGTGGCTGACGAGAAGCTGCAATTGGATTTTTTCAAAAAAAAAAAAAAAAGGGAAAACTTAGTCCGGCAGCAAACGCTCTCCTGGACAAACACGAGATGGCTGATGAGGGTGGTAATAATAAGATATTTTCCTGTATCTTCTCAGCCACCCTGCCCCGTGTATGCTGAGCTGGTTGGTATTATAGAACGCGCCGCGGACAGGCTGCAGCTGCCGTGGCTGCTCGTTGGGGGAGAAATCGCTCGCGATGAGAGCGGTTTTTCCCCGGTCATAGAACCACCAGCTCAGGTGAGCCTTTCATTTCTTCCCGATCTCATACTGAGATCGAGAGGACATGGAACAACCCATACTCTTCCTGTATCCACCAACATCAGCAGGCTAGTCTCGCCTTAAACAGGCCTCCTCGGAGGTGAGTCCCAACATTGTGGGACATACTTTATAGCCGCTACAGGTAGCTAGCCGTACTAGGCCGCCTGTGGGTGGGCCCAATATTTATGTTGGTGTAGTATGGTTCCCAACAGTGTTCCTTTGTAGCAAAATTGACTTGCTATCAGCTAGTATGCCCAACCAGGCCTCCCTGATAGGCGAGTCCCCAGCTGGCTGGCCTTAGCAGGCCGCCTTGGAACTGTCACCCGGACTCAGCTACCAGTTGCTATCAGGTGGTAGGCCCCTCAGGCCTCCCTGAAGGTGAATTCCCACTTAAGATGGTTATCAGGTAGTAGGCCTCACCAGGCCTCCCTGGAGACAAGCCCAAGGACAGACAACTGGACAGCTAGCCTGACTTTCTATCGGGTTGCAGAAAAAGCTCCCAGATATTATGGCTGTCAGGTAGTAGGCCTCACCAGGCCTCCCTGAAGACGAGTTCCCACATGCTGTGATTATCAGGTAAGAGGCCTCACCAGGCCTCCCTGAGGGTGAGTTCCCCACGTACTATCGTTATCGGGTAGTAGGCCTTTCCAGGCCTCCCTGTAGGTGACCACATACTGTTGCTATCAGGTAGTAGGCCTCCTTGTGAGTGGTTCCCTAGCGGTGGTGGGTTCAGGAAGCTAGTGGCCTCTTGCTATCATTTCAGCTGGCCTTATCAGGCAGCTGCTGAATGCGAGCTTGCGCCCTGGCTCGACTAAAGTGTTCATTCTCTGCTACTGGTTCCCTCTCGGAACCTCTTTCCTGCCTACAGCCTGGTTTTGCCTACCAGGGGGACCATATGCTCCCCTCATTGAGGGTCACTGTGATCACGCAGACTCCTGAGTCTGGTCAGATGGTCGTAGGCCTCTCGTGAGGCCTCCCAGTTAGATCAGTCCTTAGGCCTTCACAGGCCTCCTCAGTGTTTTGAAACACAGACACTGGGTTGATCCGTGGATCGAGTAGAGCAACTCCCCTCGCTAGCAAGGGTTGGAAAGCACTATGCTGAGTCATACTCTCCGGGATATCCCGTCTCTGAGATCCGGGCCGAGTGGTTCACTGCCAGCTTCGCAGTCCCTCGGGTTGGATGCCTTACCTAAGGCAAGTGTCCAGAGGCTCTGTCTTTGGACAGACAGGAAGTGGCCAGACTAAGTGTCTATGTATCTGATGCCGGGTCAGGCCGTCCTGGTGGCATTTCGGGGTGAGTACGGTCCCCTGAATAGTGATTGGCTGGGGTTCCTTCGGGTTCCCTAGCCACATTCCCTAGAAGGGACCCCTTCTAATTGAAGTTGTGGTCCTAGGCCTTTGAGCAGGCCCAGGTAGGCCTTTCATTTATCCATGTTTATGGAGGTTTTCCTGTGAGGCTTATAGCTTGGGCTATGACCGTAGGGAATGATGTCACTGACAGCCCAGTGTGACCTGAGGGTGAGTGGTTCTAGCATTTCATTTGAATTTGCTGGTTTGGACAGTTGTCACTGCCTGAGGGCATGCACTCCCCTCAGCATGGCGGAGTGGGTATTTCGTTCCCCATAGCGTCGATGACGTATTGTTGAGTTCCCTTCGAAAGGGAACGTCTCAGGTTACGACTGTAACCTTTGTTCCCTGAGAACAGGGAACGAGACAATACGTCTCCCTGCCATGCCTCGGGGCCCGCTTGCCGTACAGTCCCTTCAGACGATAAGGTGATTTGTCATGTTTGCAAGGCGCCCTTATATACTTCCAGGTCGCACGTTAATCATTCACGTTAATGGTTCACGGGCTGTCGCCGGTCAATGTGATTGACGTGATATAATAGTGATTTCAGACACCTGTCACGCCTGAGGCGTTCCCCATAGCGTCGATGACGTATTGTCTCGTTCCCTGTTCTCAGGGAACAAAGGTTACAGTCGTGACCTGAGACGTTTTTACAGGTTGGTCCCATGGACTTATATTGTATTTGTCGATAGGTTCCGAGTGCCTTACAACAGTGAGGGGGGTACATTTTTTTCTAACTCGTTAGTTTAGATCGTATTTAGATATAAAATGTATGACAAATAAGGGCGTGGTTAACTTTGATTGACAGCTTGATTGACAGCTGATAACGGGCTGCGCTGAGTGGAATTCCTGAAATTTGACGTCTCGGCCATGATCTGACACAACACATCATACCACCTCTGTATCCTTTCTGAACATTTGTATTGAAATATCGTACATAAAATGGGTTGCTCTGCTCTAAACTGCACTAACCGACACTGTAGGAGTTCTTCGCTCCATTTCTTTCGGTAAGTGACATTCCACTACTATTTCACGTAGTTAGCATGATTTAGCATCAATGTTTGTGGGCAGTGGCACTGCAACAATTAGCATTAAATTGCCTCAGATAATTTAGCGTCCGAGGTAGGGACAGGTGGGGTTTTGGGGGGCTAATACAATGCTAAATCATAAATCAGATGTACCTAACATACCGATGTCCAGCAATCAATTTAAATAGTACATTGTGTTTAATTTATCGTTTAACCCTCTGGGGACCAAAAACGCACCGGTGCGTTTTGGCAGATTTTTTTTCACATAGCAGAAAAATTGACTTAAACTACTCCATCATTTCTGGTCATACAGAATACAGGCAGTGGCACTGCAACAATTAGCATTAAATTGCCTCAGATAATTTAGCGTCCGAGGTAGGGACAGGTGGGGTTTTGGGGGGCTAATACAATGCTAAATCATAAATCAGATGTACCTAACATACCGATGTCCAGCAATCAATTTAAATAGTACATTGTGTTTAATTTATCGTTTAACCCTCTGGGGACCAAAAACGCACCGGTGCGTTTTGGCAGATTTTTTTTCACATAGCAGAAAAATTGACTTAAACTACTCCATCATTTCTGGTCATACAGAGTTAAGACATATTAAAAAATAAACTATTAAATGTCTACTTTTTTATGTGCCCACCTACAATCGAAATAAAATATTGTGCTTTTGTAAAATAAAGAAAATAAACAGGGTGTGCGTTCTGCCTCTCCGTGTCCGTGAACTTTTTTTCTGGAGCACGTCTCTAAACTTAAACAAAACTCAGCGAATACTATTCACCCAGACATGAGCAATATATGTTTATGATAATTTAAGTTTGTACTTTTAAATTATCTAATTTAAAACTAAAATAAATATTCTCTGTTTATTTAATCTATATAAAAAGAGAGGTGTCAGCCGTTCTCATTATCGTTCTCGCATCTCATTATTCCGCTAATGTGACACGCCCAGGGAGAGTGCGCGCTATTCAAACGCTAATGATCTGAAGCAACACATTGAGACGTGTAAACGCCCATATAAACTTTGTAAACACACTATATTTAGTCAGATTAATTACACTGTCGTCTTGCGCGGCTGTGAGGAATAATCCTGGGACATTTACCAACCTCAGAACAAGTGCTGGTTTATTTTCACTTCGAGGATCGAGCTGAGCTGTAAGTGCTTTGTTCTAATCGCGATATATAATAACGTTAGTGTCTGTAAACGCAAAAATAGCCTACTGTTTAAATTTGAATCATGTTTCTGTGTGTGTGTGTGTGTGTGTGACTAGTTTTGAATAGATTATAAAGTTTTAACTCTAAAATAGACATCAAATAAGCTTTTGTTAGCAGTTTCTGCTCATATGTTAAATATATAGTATGTTTTGTCAATAAACTAATCAAGTAAGATGTTATAGGCTAGTGTTACATTTACATTTACATTTAGTCATTTAGCAGACGCTTTTATCCAAAGCGACTTACATCTGAGGACTAAAGCAAGCGAGTCATCATGAAGAGGGAAGAACGACGCAAGAAGTGCTCAAAATACAAAGTTCAGGCATTGCTCAGAGTAGCAAAAGCCAGACAAGGGAAGATTTAAAAGGGAAGTAAAGATTTAAAAGAGAAGATTTTATTTTAAAAAAATATATATATGTTAAGTACTCACAGAAGAGATGAGTTTTCAGTTGTCTTTTGAATGCTGTCAGGGATTCTGCATTACGGAGGAGGGTGGGGAGTTCATTCCACCAGCATGGAACCGTGAATGAGAATGTTCTGGAGAGTGATTTAGTGCCTCGCTGTGATGGCACCACGAGCCGTCGCTCCTTGGCCGATCGTAGGCTTCTGGTAGGGACGTAGACTTGTAGTAGGGAGTGAAAGTAGGACGGAGCTGAGTCTGTGGTAGATCTGTAAGCAAGCGTCAAAGCTTTGAATTTGATGCGAGCAGCGAGTGGTAGCCAATGCAGGGAGATGAACAGCGGAGTGACGTGGGCCCTTTTGGGCTCGTTGAAGACAAGGCGGGCTGCAGCATTCTGGATCATTTGTAGAGGTTTAGTAACACATGATGGAAGTCCAGCCAGAAGAGCATTGCAGTAATCAAGCCTAGAAATAACCAGGGCCTGGACGAGAAGTTGTGTTGCATGCTCAGTTAGGAAAGGGCTGATCTTCCTGATGTTATACATTGCAAACCTGCATGATCGAGCTGTCTTTGTAATGTGGTCTGTGAAGGTCAGCTGGTCATCAAATATTACTCCAAGATTTCTGACTGACTTTGATGGGGTGATTGAGGATGACTCTAGCTGGACAGTGAAGTCGTGCTGTAGAGACGGATTGGCAGGGAGGACGAGAAGCTCAGTCTTTGCCAGGTTGAGCTGCAGGTGATGTTCCTTCATCCAATCTGTAGCGACTGACCGAATCCTGTTTTCCTTTCACTACTGAACAAATATGAACACATATATGTTTAATTCACAAAACCTTGAATCATGTGATATGGTGCCCCAATGTCTGCCAGCAGGTCATTGATTAACTTCATTTATGACGCATTGCGCAATCAAGAAACAGGTCCCCGTTGTTCTCAAACCCTTACACTGCTTGCAATTTGCGCTCAGTCACAAAGAATAAGAACTGATCCATTCAGGGTCTCAAGCTAGAATTCCCAAAAGGAATTCCAAGGGAATCACAGTTCCCACGTGAATTCTGATGGAGAAAGAGGAATAGACTCTGCAATCTTATATTTTCTATAAGTATAACCACTTAAGAAATGTATAAACATGAATTTGATCTTTCCAAGGTCATGGTAGCCGGTATTATGGCTTTATAGTCGTGTGAGTGAACATTAAATGCTTATAAAATGCAAATCTTATGTAACTCTGTATTCCGATAATCTTCATGACATGTTTTATATCCCTGTAAATCTCTCAATCTAACAGAGCCGAATTCCGATAGCATAATGCAGTAAGGTGCATTATTTTATGCATTTCATATTTCAGGAGCCGAACGGCTCAATACAATCTACTCATGACTCAGTCCAGTGGGCATCCCCCACAGGACAAAGATAACTTTGTCCGCTTCAGATTCGCGGACGGTCATGTGTGGTTCACGCAAACAGAGGCGTGAACCCAGTTGTTCCATAAAAGACTGACCCCAGGAAGTTCCTATAGAGAGCATTTTCCCTGTGAGAGGTTTCCGGTTCGATGGTTCCTTAGGGAGATTTTCGCCGTGTTTCTCCGTTTTCTTTAATCTTTCTTTATTTTCGTCTTCGGACTTTTTCTTACGTTCAGTTTCGGTGAAGTGAACGTAATCGGCAACTTCAACTTTAAAGAGAATCTTTGAACCTTCAGCGACTACGCTCGCCCGGAAGAGCTGAGAAAGCACGCACCCGCTCTTAAGGACACACGCAAGACGCGGTTTTCCTCAGCAACACAAAAAGAACCAAAGACCTTTAAGCCTTCATTCAAACTAACGCGCTTTGCCCGCTCTGAAAGACCACGTGAACGCGTGACACGAGGACAGAGACACACACACACGCTTTCCTTCTCAACCCCACGGAGAACCATGCAAGTATCGTAATTCCTATCGATCTAAATGCTTTGATCTGTCACCCCATTCAAGGGATTTGATCTTTGGGTCTCTCAAGGTTCATTTTGTCTGTGGTTTGTGCCGTACTGCAATCTCTAATCCTGACCTTTAGTTTCACTTTCTCATCCTCTCTCTCTCTCTTCCCAACTCTCTCCCTCATTTTTATCTTCCTCTCTCATCCTATTTTAATTCATGTTTGTAATGTTTTTCGTTTTGTTTGTTTCGGGTGTATACTGTACATATATATATATATATTCTGTGTGAATTGTAGTTCAATGTATTATTAGTCCCATTATTAAAGCCATTATATTCTTGATTGCTTTCTGTCTAAAAATGCTCATATTTACAAGTCAATGAAATGATTGGTCTAGCTACAAAGCTTTACAATTTGTTACTATTTCAGTAACCTAAATTTTATAAACACAGGAAAATTAATGTTCACGGCCAGAAAATTGATATTTCTTGGAGTTTATAAAAAGGGATAACTTTGTTGAGAAAATGATAAGTTAATCTTACGGCCGTTTGCTGGACAAACCGATTGCTTGATAACTAAATTAATTCCCTTAAAGTTATCTCATATAATCGATCTGTAATGAGACCATTGATATATGAATGAGGAATTACAATTCGTTGTGATTTATCATTCATATATATATATATATATAATCGATCTATTTTCAATTTTGATAATTTAACTGTAACAGGCAAGATATTAATCATATTCATGATTAATTATTACAATTCCCTATAAATAATTTGAGCTAATTAATGCAAAACTCAATGTTGCTACAATGCCGAGATGTCCGCCAGACAGCTTGAGATACGTGCAGCTACTGTGGGATCATCTGGTTGAAATGAGAGGTGGAGCTGTGTGTCATCAGCATAGCAATGGTAAGAGAAACCATGTGCCTGTATGATGGGTCCCAATGATGTGGTGTAGATGGAGAAGAGGAGTGGTCCAAGAACTGAACCCTGAGGAACCCCTGTGTTCAGTTGATGTGCTTTGTATACCTCGCCTCTCCATGAGGTGAGGTAGTGTTTGAACCCTGAGAAGAAGAACAAGAACTGAACCCTGAGGAACCCCTGTGTTCAGTTGATGTGCTTTAGATACCTCGCCTCTCCATGAGGCGAGGTAGTGTTTGTTCCAATGCAAGCTATATCAAAATAATGAATCCTTAACTTTGAAATATGTATGATAAAATGTATTGGCCTACTAAGACATTTATGGAAAAAGACAATTTTCTTTTCAAGATGTTTCCAACTCTAACTTTGAACCAATTCTGTAGAATGGCCCATATAACCTATTTGAACAGGATTTGTTTCCAGGTATGACTAAAAATGTGCTTTTGACTTTCATTTTGATTTTGATTTTGAACAAAAAATGTTTTTCACAATTTAAAAGAATCTATTGTGTTATGTGAATGATTTAGACAGGATGATTTTCAGATCATTTTGAAGCAAAAACTCTAGGCCACAACTTCCATTAGTCAAAAGTCTTGTGGACACATATTTAGTATGTGTTTTGTGGCTTTATTTCAGAAACTTTAATTTTTAGCTTTTTCAATAACCATGCATAAACAATATTCTCTCAAAAATGTACATACATGTTGCTCACATATTATGGTAGCCCTTTTTGTGCTAAATAGAGTGTAATTTCACCTGTGCCATTAATATGTTTATAAGCAACTGAAAAAAGCACAAATGTCAGGGCATGTCAAAACATCTCAAGGACCCCAAAAACACCTTGGTCCCCAGAGGGTTAATGAGATCTAATATGTCGTTGTTGGTGAGAATTTTCACGAGAAGAAGGCACTTTAATGGTCCAGTGGCAGCACTTTTGCCAAGCATTTCAGAGGTTCTGGGTTCTAATCCGCACTCGTATAGTTTTTTTGTTTTTTCTCTCTCATTAAAACCGATTATGTTTATCAGAATCAGAGCCGGCCGAGCCACTAAGCGACCGTTGCAATTGCAAAGGGCCCCGTGGCCAGCAGAGGGCCCCCTAGAGTCACTGCTAGCTGGTGGGGGGGGGAAATCGCACAACAAAAGTAACATAAAATAAATAAATAAAAATAAATGGACCTACAGCGCTCTTTATCAGGCATCATGATAAGCACAGAATTGTTATTTATTTAGTTATGGCATATCAACCGGGAGCTACCCGCAAAGGCGCGCGCGCTTCTTGATCCCGACTGCCCCTATGATGTCACTCGTTCTCACTTGGTCAGTCAGTTAGCGACTCCGACGAATCGACGATGTCTGACAAGAAACGAAAATATCTTTCTGGCCAAGAAAAACGACAAAAAAGAGCCTGGAAGAAGAGAAGAAGCAAGAAGATAAAGGTACGTAAGCCTGTAGGCTTGATTTTCCGATTTCTGTAATATGGATAATCTGCACTAAAAGTCTTATATTAACATTAGCCTAAATCGTGTTTGTATTAATTTTCTACAGTTGTTTAACTTACATGCTAATAACATGCTGCATAAAATTGGTTTAGTATTAGGCCTATACCATTTGCTGTGGTGCAGGGCTGCCAACTCTCACGCATTCAGCGTGAGACTCACGCAATAGGCTTTATGCACAGCTTCACTACTTCCTGAACTTCAGCCAGCCCTTTGTTTCCTGTCTGTCATTATTGGACAAACTGATTAATCCAGGTGTGCCTGATTATTGTTACTGAGGCCAGGCACACCTGGATTAATCAGTTTGTCCAATAATGACAGACAGGAAACAAAGGGCTGGCTGAAGTTCAGGAAGTAGTGAAGCTGTGGCATAAAGCCAATTGAGCCAATTCTCACGCTCTCACGCCACACCCCCGATTTCTCACGCTGAAGTGTCAACCCGGTCGGTCAAATGCCTGAAAGGTAAGTTTATATAGATCTACCAGTTGAGCCATTCGTGATCGACTAGTTTTACCGCAAATTAGTTAAAATATCCTGTAATCTATAGCGAGCGAGCGTGCATGCGAGACAGATGTGTTGAGCTCCTAAACGGCGCGCTCCTAACCGCGCACGCACACGACGGCAGAGAGGTAAGCGAGCTTGCGTGTCTTTCGCAACACAACCCAGTGGACAGTTACACTGTATTGAGACAGTTGAGAAATAATAATATTTTTACAGTTTTCAACAATAATTGTCATTGTTGAACCCTTGCTCTTATTATGTTTCTGATTTCTCAGTTTTGTCATTATTTTAGCAAATTATTTATTTTATATGTTTTGAGACAGTTTGTTTTAAGAAGTTTCAAAGAGTTAGTAAAAGAGTAAAGTAAAAGTTAAAACTTTTTTATTTAAGTAGGCATCTATTTTTTATTAAGTAGGCCTATTTATTTTGTATTAATACATAACCTTACTGTATTCATTCATAATGTATCATTATTGCGTGACATTTGTGTCAATAATCGTCAAGCACAGGGGACTTCCCGTAGTGGGAGGGGGCCCCCAAATCAAATTCTGCTTAGGGCCCCCAAAAGGCTCGGACCGGCTCTGATCAGAATAGACTGATATGTGCCACATTGGAGTGTTCTTCAGCAGCTTTGCAGTGAATGTAGTAGCCATAGATTGTAAAAAGTAGCCTAGTCTGCCTGTCGATCTTGTAACGTTACAGATAGCTGAGGCTGCTTGGCTGAAGAGGCGCGTCCACCAGCCGGCTCAGTCTCACACAAAGCCCGCCCTTTTACCCATATATGGATTGGCCAGAATGTGGGCGGGGTTAGGATTTCCCAAGATTTTCAAAAGATGGCGCCGCCCATACCCCCCATAAACGGCCTCAAAACCGTTCTTCAGAAAGTCTATGGGTGACGTCACAGACGCTTTGTCCATTTATTTTTTTACAGTCTATGGTATAAACACATAATTATAGTTGATTTTAGTTGATCATAACTAGAGATGAAATGGCATAAAAATTTCATTTCATGATTATAGTGACCAAAATGATCACGGTTATCACAGAATCCTGTTCAAAAAGTACTAATACTACACAATGAAATCAATTCACCAAGTTTTATGTTGAAAAACAGGATCAATATGCACTTTTTGTTTACATAAACATTAAAATAATAACATTAAAAATGATGGACAGATTTTAAAGGAGTGTCTTGCAACATGTTATCTACTAACATGTACAAGTTCAAATAAAGTTTTGACAAAAAAAGGTTTTATAAAAAGATAGGCTAAGCCTCACATATTTCAGCCTTTAAATCATTTTTATAAAAAGAATGAGTCAAAAAAAAATTTACAATGCACATTAGCTTATCTTTTATTATTAATAATACAATTCGGTCCGATTTTCCCGTGGCGTCTGTCGTTGCATGCACTGCGCTCTCTACAACGACAAAGAAGTTTTAGTAGCTAATGGGTTTCCACCACCGAAAAACGCTTGCTGTAGCTCTGCTACAAGATTTATTTATGGAGAAGAGAAAAACACCCATAGTGTTTGGGTGCACCCCCCATCCTTCATGTTGAGTGAGCTTTCAATGTTGTTACGGAAAGGGTGAAGCTGATTGGTTGGTTCTTGTCACATGAACTGCGGTGCGTTTGCGGCATTCTGAAAAGTTGAGATTGTTTCATCTTGCTGCGCCTGTAAAAAATTAGCGCGTCGCTTCAATTATGAAATAACGAACTTGAGCGCGCAAAAGACGCGATATGTGAACCTTGGCGAGCTAGCTTCAATCAGGCCACGAGCTACTCGTAGCTCGCGAGCGAGGTGTTGGAGACCCCTGCACTAAAGGTTAAATGATCCTGAAAAAAATAGTCACACTTGTACTCATTGGAAATTATTGGGAGACGAATTTCATCTAGTGAAAACTTTTGGTGCTGCGGCCAAACACAATCTTACTGAGAGATATTCTTAGTTCAAATTTGGAACACAACTTGTTTAGATTTATATTATTGATTTTCTTGCAGTTTTAGAGTAAAACGGGTTTTTGAAAATATATATATTTCATTTCAAAATTGAAAATAGTATTTTTGTGCATTTTTCATAACAATAAGCGTAAATTTCTACACGCAAACTTTTTCACCTCAGGAATAATTTGCCAAGTGTCATCTTTAAAAAGAGACCAAACTGAAGTATGTGCTCTAAAGCATTCAATATTTATGACAGTTTAAGTTTAACGTTACCACCTGTGTGTGAGTCTATCATAAAAATTTTCACATTTTTGGAGCCGTGGTGTGCCGACTTTTTTCCCCTTTTTGACAGTTTAAGTTGGAAATGAAATTTTGCTCAAAAAGTGAATAAATAGATTATACCTACAGCGTAAATATAATTTAGTGCCATAAAATCCCCTACAAATACAAAATATTAAATAAAAAATATTATCGAACTAAAATATAGTACGTTCATTCCATTAATGTACAGTAATAACAAAAAAAAATCTGTCATTTTTGACCGCCACGTGAAGAGCAAAGTAGTTAGTTACACAGAATGTTACTAAAAATTCTAATACATATATCAGTTAATTACATAAATTAACATACATTATTTTGTAATTAGCATTTATGTGATTAAAAAAACATAGGGTTTTTAATTACGATGACTGCATTAAACTTGCATATTAAACAATAAATAAAACATTGATGGACAGCAGCATTGCTCAAAATAATTTGATACAAATATTTGCCCATATGTTATGTTCATGTTTAGATTGCTGTATGTTTTTAAAAATACAAAAAAGACTCTAATTCTCACCAATGCTCCTTTCATTTTGTCAACAATACAGTAAATACAATAATACTAGAATATTATTAAAATTTAAAATAAGTTTTCTATTTTTATATATTAAAATGTAATTTATTCAGCATCATTACACCAGTCTTCAGTGTAACTTGATCCTTCAGAAATCATTCTATGCTCATTTAGAGCAAGAAACATATCTTATTATTATCATCACAGTTTAAAACAGTTGTACTGCTTCATATTTTTGTGTAAATCATGATACTTTTTTTTAGGATTCGATTCTTTATATAATAATAATAATAATAAAGGGTGTACTAGCGAAATGTGCTGTGTGTACACATCATTTGAGTAGTGATGGACAGGTCTGTCGGGTCTGTCATCATTCCTGGACACCTTGTCCATGCACTAGAACCAGGTTAACTATAGGCTAAAAAAGGAACAGTGTATACAGTAACAGTGACAAGGTACAATAGGAACCAGGTGTGCATGACGCACAGCTTGGATTGTTCCGTTTAAAGGCAGAAACACAATTAAAGACAGGAGGAGGTCTCTATGTCACAGTTCCCATAAATGTGTTACCGCCGTAATGCTGACTGCAGTAATAATAATGTCTTTTCTCTGCATTCACCATAAAAAGCCCAAGCAGTAGCAATATGCACCCTTCTGAGCTTCTACTGTCTAAATCTAAATTCAATCTGAACTTTGATCCATTTTTTAAAGTTCCAAAATCAATCAGTCTTCCTGGAGTTTAATAAACTTCAGTCGCTCCACTGGAGAAAAAAAAAAAGCAATGGAAAATAAATCTATGGCGAGTCATTTGCAATGCACAACAATATCAATTTCGAGATCTACGGTGACGCAGATTCAAAGTTAATGACCATTGTGACCTCGGAAAGCAAAGCTATAACATTGCCGCCAAATTGTATTTGAGAGGCGATAGTATATTACTTGTGAAAACAGCTATATGCTTCCATGCTTCCACCCTGTCATCTTTATGTGGCCTTTTATCTTCAGTAAAAGAATGTTTTATTCCATTGTTAAGCTCTGACACCCTTCACACACACACACACACACACACACACACACACACACACACACACACACACACACACACACACACACCGTGAAAGGCAATGCATTCAGCTAAAAAGCAAAGTCATTATCCTCCAATGGTGACAGCACTGTTTGAAAATGACATTGGATTTTAATGTGGTGCAAGTCAATTTCAGCGTATGAAAGGACTTGTGGAAAGATAATGCAGGGCCAATTTACCCTCAATTGAAATGTGTGTTTCCTTTTGAATCTGCCCCAATTCCATCCTGGCCCAATGAACAGCTCGAGCTGAATGTGGGATGTTGTGCCGAGAGAATATCCATTGCGCTGTTACAAAGCCATTTGAAGATCATGGCATAGACTAACTAGCCTTCCGAGTCTTGTTTACTTCACCAGGGCGAATCTTTAAATGTGATTTTCAGATTTCACAAACAATTACACCACAGTGGTTCAAAGGTTCCACTGTGTACAAGTTGGTTGTACATCTTGTCTACCCGGCAAATGTTAATAGCATACATAAAATCACGTGCCAAAAATATGCTTATAAAATCAGACCAAGGGATGTGTTTACCAATGCAAATTCCAGTGCTTAAGGGTGTTTGCGTAGGTGTGTCTTATAAAAGCTGTCAGCTGCCTTTCTAAACTGCCTATCTTTTCTGTCAGAAATATGCAATATTCAAACCTAAATAACACCAAAGTCAGTTATCAAGACTCTTTTGACTTGATATGTAATAGCAGGCCATTTCTACACAAAAGTGTTTGCTTCATGGAAATTGATACTAATCTAGATGCCAAGGCCAGTACAAAACAGTTAGAATATTTGTGGTTCTGATAGTGAAGAAACTTCTTTCCCCCAGGGACTCGTGTTTAGTTCAGATGCATGGTGAACAGAATTCAGATATTTTTTTCTTTTGTCTTTTTTTAGACTTCTGATCAACAGCAGATACACCGTAGCCCGTCTCAGACCAGGTTTAAACTCTTTGATATCTGTGCCGAGCTCATGGGGGCTCAAACAAGAGACCACCCACACTACAATGAGGCACAGACTCCTGAAGATGGTAGAAGATTACAAATGACATACACTCTTGTGACTTTTATGTCACTTTTGATCATGCCAGAGAATCAATGCACAGTGTAGTGCTTGACAGCCTCTTCCTTCTAATCAAGAGAAGAGAGTCACTCCTCCACCCAGTTCCCTTTCCTTCTCTCTACAGTCGTCTCTTTCTTTCCACCATGTCCTTGTTCAATCCCCAATCCTCTTTTGCTTTTCTTTTTAATGTCCCCCATCTGCTTCTCTCTGTAATGCTTCATATTGGACACTTTCTTTGGGTCTCGTCCTTTCTGAAATGTATGTCCCCATTGCTAACACTATTTCCCTCATTATTACCATCTCCATTATCTCTTTCCTCTCTGTTCTGGCTCTCATTGTCCCCCAGTGATGTTGTGTGTTGAGCCAATGAGAGTCAGGGTAATTAATAATTACACAATAGACAAAAACTACACTGGGAATGGAAAGTTATAATGAATCCTACCATTGCATTCACCTAGAGACCTTCCATCTGCAGTTCCTGTGTGAATGGGAGAGACAATTTGGTTGTTTGATAGAGGTTATGGAATCAAATCAAAGGACAGGATGTAAATGGCACCATTTTGAAACCTAATGCCTTAGAAGGATAATTCACTATAAAAATGAAACTTCTGTAATAATTTAGTAACTTCCATGGCATTCTAACTTGGTCACTTGCAGGTCATTCTAGTTTTTACTTTCTTCTGTGAAACACCAAAGGAGAAGTTTAGCCGAATGTCTGAGCTACTCTTTTGCATTTAATAAAAGTGAATGAGGACCTTTAAATGATTCTTCCGTGAAGCAGATTCATGGAAATATTGTTTTCCAGACTCAGCTACTCAAACTGATAAGCATAAATAACAGTTAACAGTAGTGATGGACCAACAATATTTGGTTGAAACGTTGAAAAGTTTCAAACTAAATAGATTTGGAGGGCCAAAATTATTGACAGATACAATGATGTTTAATTAGCACTTCTCCGATGACGATTGACTGTGGCAGTGTCTCGATTACCAGTGTCTTTTTCGTGCGAGCAACATAGATAGGCAACAACAGGTAGATATGTCAGCGGTACAGTCGCACTTTACCGTGACCAACAACTAAGCTATAGAGTTGAAATTTGCCAAAACCTGTGACTGGTTTAATTTATCACCTGAGAACATACTGAAGAACATAAATTACCAAAGCTGAATTACACAAACTTTATTTTCAGTTTAAGTTTTCAGTCAAACTTTAATTTCTGTTTTGGTAAAAAAAAATAAAAAAAAATGGATTCATCACTAGTTACCAGAGAGAAACCAAAGAAAAGTCCATATCAGTTGAAATTTAGAAATTCTGCTATAAGCTAAACCTCAGAACTCATAAATAGTGCACAAACATTCTGGCCAATCAGGAGATAGTTTGCTAACATATGATTTTTTAAAATGATGGCTTGAAAATCTTGCTTGTCAGCTATGGTCGCCATTCACTTTCATTGTATGTATTGAATGCCCAATATCATCTTTTGTGTTCCACAGAAGAAAGTCGTACAGCTTTCAAAAGGTTGCGTAAATGATGAAAATAATGTGATTTTATTAATTGCTCACCTTCTAGTACCGCTTCTGAACGTTGAAATTAGATCATTTCATATCTCCAATTAGGTTGAGATAAGAGATCTGTGACATGTTTCGGGCTGACATGTGTGTTAGTGCAAGTGTTAGTGCATTAGTGCAAGATGTAGTTGAGACGGGTCATGAATTATACGGACAATCTTTGTCATTACTGTCATCAATTACACCAGCTGTTCTCATGTTGGTGAGCAGTGACACCAGCCCCCATTTGTACATCTTCTCTCATATTTAAACAGTCACTTAACAGGGCGGCTAGCATTCAAGGAGCATCATGTACATGGAAACCTTCTATGGGTGTGTGTACCTGTGTGTGTGTGTGTGTGTGTGTGTGTGTGTGTGTGTGTGTGTGTGCTCTCTGGCTGCCAGCTCGGTTAAGTGCCCAGCGGTGGCGTGGATGAGTGGTCAGGTGTGAAATTACAAACTCTGCCCAGAATCCCATCAGCTGTTAATGCACACCCACACAGAGCAAGCTGAACTACGCGCTCCACTCGCAGCTAAACCAATATAACGAATCAAGTGCTAAAATACCAACAGCACTTCGTTCTGAGACTTGTATAGCAAGACCACAACAAACACAAATACGGAAAGCTGCGGGTAAAATGGGTAAAGCTGATACAGGAATTAATTTGAAAAGCATAGATGGATAAAATACACTTGTTCAGACTTGCCACAAAGAGATGATGTTATGAAAAGTATAAAGACATATCAGTTTGCATATGTGACATGGTGTAGGCGAGGAAACCCTTGCACCTGCTTTTACTGCCTTCATATCATGTCGGAGCCCACATATCAAAATGAACACACATGAACGCCAGCACAATGTAAATAAACCCAGATTTTTTCCCCCAACTTTCTGAGATGGGGATGTCATTTAAAGCAATCTTTGCAGAAATTGATATTCATAAAATTTTAAATTGATGTTGACCGTGCAATTTAGTTGATGAACCCCCAAATATAATTTTACATTTATGCATTTAGCAAATAGCTTTTATCCAAAGCGACTTACATTGCATTTCAAGGTACACATTTACATTCTTATCAGTTCTTGCTTTCCCTGGAAATCAAACCCATGACCTTGGCTGTGCAAGCACCAACGCTCTACAGTTTGAGCTACAGGAAAGCTCATAAGTGTTCACTAATAAGTAACATATTTGCTAAAAAAATGAATAGGCTGATAAACAGCAAAGCAAATAATACTGTATGTACAAAAAGTTGATATATGATATTATAAAAAAATTTGTTTCCAAAATATAAAATACATTGTATTCTAATTTAATTTATTTAATAATATAATATGATATTTTTACATATAAAAAAAACTGAAAACAGTAAAACAAAAGAAATAACTCCACGATCCCGGTGACGGGATCAAAAATCTTTGTTATGATGTTCGTACGTTCTTTTTATAGACTTCCATATAAGGTATCAGCAAATTATTGGTATCATTTGAAAGCTTAAAATCTATACTTTACAAAGAATACCAGCACTTTCGGTTTTATGATACATATCAAATGAAATATTAGCTTAAATATGCATTGGTCCCAGGCAAATATTTCCGCTTTATGATTGCGAATAAATCTTTCTAGAAATATTTATTTTTTTATATATTTCACAAAACAGTCAAATCATATATTACAATAAAGCTCTCATTCTAAGGAATGTGCCAATATAGGTTATTACATTGTGAGACAATCATAGATCGAAATATCTTCAAAAATATAGAAATACAATGAAATACAATCAAACAGAGGTACAGATAAAAGTATCACATTCCTGCTCCGATGTCGGCTTCAGTGAGCCACAAACAGCCACATAATCTATATCACCTTTTAGCTTAGGATGTTATCTTTCAAATGAGACCATTTTCACGTTTCTGTGAGCTTTCGTTGTTAAGAAAAAGCATTTTCGAATGAACTGAGAGGAGACGCGCTCTGAGCGCGCAAGACCCCAAATCTCCAAGTCATTTACACAGAATCGTCTAGCCTTAGCTTTGGTACTGTTACAGGCAATCCAGATAGTGTATAGATCACTAGGAACTAAGCTCGCGTCACATGTAAAGACGGACCTCTCAAAAGATGCGATTCCTGAGACGCGCAGCTGCTCCGTGGATCACTTCCGGGTCACCACTCCGGCTGACTGAAGCGACCTCGCGTCTGTCCATCTGCGAGTTCGCGTGTGTTATTATAGTTTATGAACTGTTTTGATGTCTAAAATTGCATCTAGAAAGATAAAAGCATTGGCAATTCTTAGACTATGGGCACTTTCATGTCCTTTGATCATATTTTATGAAAACACATTTAATTTTGAAAAATTCACACTTTCATAGTTAACTTTACAATAAAGTACTTTAGAAACTTTCACCTTTTTAAACATCATTATAGATGCAAATATTGCTGTTTTGTGCTTGTCCCACACCCAGACTTCTGACCTTCAATAATGAAAAAGAAGTGTAAAAAAAGGATTTATCTATTTTTTTTTAATATGACTGTATACAGTATCAGTAAAATAATCAAAACATAATTGTGGTATTTAAGGTCAGACAACTATTAATGTGATTTTATATACAAAATGTAGTTGTCCCACAGTATTGCCGTCATTTCCACCACAACGCTGTAATGTCCCTTTTAAAAGGTTTTTTTGAAAGATTGTTTGGGTAGTTTCTATGGAGATGAACAATGACATCACAGCACATGTCTGACATGGAGGAAATTTTTCATTTCTTCACCAACTTGGAGAAGAAAACTCAAGGTAAATATTGCTTGAAATGAAAATATTTTTATTGTATGTCATTTCCAAAAATGGCGTAACATCAATTGAGTTTGTAAATAAATAGATTTTTTAACATAAATAGATATATTTTGCATGCATGCATGCTAGCTACCAATTCATAGCTAATCTGTAATACTAGCTTGGATTTTTTTACAAAATACTGCAGGATTGTCATTTCCACCACTGTCATTTCCAACACATTCCTTCTTGGGTGGAAATGACAAAGGTGAGGTGGAAATTACATTTATGCTTACAAGGTGCAATTCATAGATTGTGGGGCTACATATGTATAGTTTATTTATTGAAATGTACAATGCTAATGTATTTATTCAAATAAATATTTGTTGAAATGCCTTTTCATCTATTTTTAAGATGCCGTGGAAGTCAACTGCAGAAAGGTCTCAGTCCTATACCAAAACAGAACCAAACAAACTAATGACTAATGAGATTAATGATTTGTTAAATGGAATTGTCTGTTTCAGAAAGTTTCAAATAAATGTCTTCTGTTTTTCTACATGGACGTCCATTCATTGTCATTTCCACAACACCAGTCATTTCCACCCCCTCATAACATTTTAAAAAATATATACAAAATTCTAATCACTCATTAAAAACTTCTGCATATTTTATGGGATAATGGTCCACTTAATGTAATAACACAAGTAGTTATTTTTCTTAAATGTATCTAACCAATCCAATATTATATTTCAGGTTGTGGTGGATGTAAGCTTTGTGTTTGGGCCTCATGACAATTAATTTACTTAATCCACAAATCTATGGTAATTGCAATATAGGTATAAACTGGTAATACTATGTGTGAAAGTGGTCTTACACTGTTAAGAAATGATCTATATTATAATATTTTAAAATAATAATCAAATATTTACATGTGATGGAAATGACATTTGTTCAGTGCGGATCGGAAAATATGCAAAAAAACACCCATTTGTCTTATAATGTAAGTGCGTTCTCTTATGGATCATTAAACTAGACTAGTTATATTTAACTGTTAGACTGTGACAATTTTGATTTGAACACTTTTTTCCCCCTCAAGTTCACAAGGCCAAAAGTGCCTGTAGTTGAAGAACCGATCTTTGGAGGTGAAACTGGTTTGTAAATGGACCATTTGGAGAAGTTTGGAGAGTGCGCATTCTCAAGACTGCGTTTGGGTAAGTGTACACCCCTATGGGTTTTCAGCATTTACAATGTTTATATACATTTTTACTAACATAAAGTTATTGTTAATTTGAAATGTGAAAGCACAGCAACCAATCTGATAAACTATTATTTGAAAATAAATGTCAAATGTTTTGGATATGGAAAGTGTGATTGCGCAATACTAGTTTCCAAGTTTGCATAAGTTGAATAAAATAGTAAATCTACATATTGATATTGTGAAATGGATATTATTACAGTGCAGAAACTATGTATAAACAGTGATTTCTTTGTTTCAGGTTCTATTGGAGATTGAAGATGTGGCACTGTTGGCAACTTGGCACAGCTGGCATCACATCCCCAGGAGGCTGGCCGGTGATGTTGAGGTGATGCACAACACAGGTGACAAAACTGATGCTCATATAATGAATGATATAAATCTGGAGGATGATGATCCTGTTCTAGATTGTAATAGACCACAGATTTTTGCCAAATAATGTGTCAAATGATAAGTCTTGTATCTTCTGAAAGAATAAAATGATCAAAATCATAAAGCGCCTATTTTTTTCTTTTTGTTTTCTATAGCACAGACAACATATACTATAACACTTATCACATTCAGCAGTGTTTTTTATAATTTCAAAGGGTTTTCTGTCAAATTAGACTGGAATATTGCATATATACCACTGGATATGGGTATGAGCAGAGTTTAGATTTGGGTAGGTGGAAATTACATAAAAAAAGGGAAATATTCCTCCCTTCAGAGGCGCCAAATCTTATTTTGGGAGATTTTAATCACGTGTCACTTAAAAAGACTCTGCCAAATTTTTACCAATACATTACATGCCCAACAAGACAATATAAGACACTTGATCTCTGTTATGGGAACATAAAGGGGGCATATAAGTCTGTATCACTGTCAGCACTGGGATCTGCCGATCATAATTGTGTGCAGCTCCTTCCTATTTATAGACCCTTATTTAAAAGAGAAAAACCTCAGATAAGATTAGTCAAAATGTGGTCAGAAGACTCAACCGCCCGTTTGCAAGGGTGCTTTGACTGTACGGACTGGGAGGTCTTCAAAGACTCTTGTGAACATATTGATGAATTTACAGATGTTGAAAGCTCATACATAACTTTTTGTGAGGATATGATTGTGCCTACACGTAAATTTAAGGTTTTCCCAAATACTAATCCATGGATGTCAAAATCAGTCAAAACAACTTTGCTGAATAAGAAGCTAGCCTACAAGCAGGGGGATAACCTAGAAAGGGTAACAGCGAGGAAGGAAGTTAGAACGGAGATCTTCAAAGCCAAACAAGCATATAAAGTTAAGTTAGAAAAAAACTTGGCAAAAAACAACTTAGGCTCAGCTTGGTCTGGTATGAAGAAAATCGTGGGAATACAGGATAATGTAAATAAGAGCACTGTGTGTATTGGTGGTTTTGGATCAAATGATGACCTTTCAAATGCTTTATGCACGATTTGAAACTTTTGATTTTAAAGATGAAGTAGAAGAATTACGATGCCTGTGTAAGGATGATTTCCACATAGTCTTAGAACAGGCAGCAGTGGAGAAAATGTTTCTCTCCACTAGGGTGAATAAGAGTCCTGGTCCAGACTAAATATGTGGGAGAATATTAAAGCACTGTGCAAGGCAACTAACTTCTATATTTTGTGATATTTTTAATTGGTCATTACGTGAACAAAAGGTACCTTGCCTGTGGAAAAAGTATTTTATTACTCCAGTTCCTAAATGCAATAAGCCTAAAGTGTTAAATGATCTGAGACCAGTTGCCCTCACCTCATTGGTAATGAAATCATTTGAGAAACTGGTGAAGTCTGAGTTAAGTAAGACTGGACAAGCCCTCGATCCTATGCAATTTGCATATAGAGCGAACAGAAGTGTTGAGGATGCTTCACTTATGTTGTTAAATCTACTGACTAAGCATCTAGAGGGGAAAATACCCACGCAAGACTGTTGTTCATAGACTTTTCTTCCGCTTTTAACACTATACAACCCCACATCCTAGCCAGAAGATTGTTAGAGTATTATAAGTTGAACCACAATTTAGTGGGATGGCTACTGGATTGTTTAACAAATAGAATGCAGAGGGTAAAAGTGAATGGTTTTTTCTGATGTATTATTTTTATCCACAGGATCACCACAAGGCTGTGTTCTTTCGCCCTTATTATACATCTTGTATACTAATATGTGTCAAAGTGTATATGAAAATAGGATACTAATCAAGTTTGCTGATGATACAGTGATAGTTAGTCTGTTACAAGGGGACAAGTCTAGCCATGGTCCAGTTGTGGAGGATTTTGTGACCTGGTGCGATGATTCCTATCTAAAGTTAAACACTACCAAAACGAAAGACATGATAATTGATTTTAGAACGCGCACCGTTGATCACGTCACTACGATTATTAAAGGACAGACTGTGGAACAGGTGGAGAGTTATAAATATCTTGGTACAGTTATAGATTCAAAACTTTTATTTGAATCTAATTGTGATATGGTCTGTAAAAAGGGTCATCAACGTTTGAGATGCCTTAGGAAACTTGCAAAATTTCACATCGACAGACGTATGTTGACTTTTGGCTTTTATTGAATCTTTTATGTCTTTTTCCATAGTGGTGTGGTATGGAAGTCTGTCAGTGAAGAACAGAAACTCCTTAAACCAAATTGTAAGATGGGCGAGTAGGATAATAGGAGTAAATCAAAGGAACCTAGGAAATATATAATCAGCTGTATCGGAAAGCAAGTGCTGTCTTGAGTGATTGGTCGCATCCCTCAAGGAATGATTTTAAGTTACTTCCGTCTGGTCGCCGGTTTGCGGCTTTGAGATGGAAAACAAGACGATATAAGAATACTTTTGTTCCAGCTGCAATTGAATTCCTAAAAAATAAGAGAGAAGTTTTAGCACTTGACAGTTAATATGGATAGAGGATATGTACGTGTTGTGGCGCAGTCTGTCATGAAGTCTATTTGTCTATTTGTAAATTTGTACGTGAAATACTTGTATATTCTTATGTTTTGTATGTGGATGACCGAATATTTTTTTTTTTTAAATCTGTAATACAATTTTACCTGCGGGTATGAAATAAAACTACCTACCTTCAGATTTATTTGAATATCTTTTTCATGTTTTATTATAGAGAAAAAAATATTTTTTCCAGTGTTTGCTGTCATCTAGAGGAAATAGCCATACTTGTCTGCATGTCCCTAGACCCTACAGGGCCTGAGTTATACACTTTCAAAAATGAATTTAAAATTAAAGAATCAAAAAGCGCCTCTTTTTTGTGTTCATTAAAGCTCAGACAACATATACTTAAATGTTTATCACTTTTAGCACTGTTTTATGAAAGTGCAAAGGGTTTCCTGTAAAATGACACCAAAACTGTGTATTTAGGCCAAAGTATGTGGGAATGGGAAGCTTTTTAATTTGAGTAGGCCAAATCCAGGCGGAAATCCCCAAAAATGGCAAGGATTGTAAGAGGTTAAAAAGCCACCAAAATGCACAAAATTAGTCAGTAAGAACAATAAACTACCAAATTGATTATAGATAACACAAACAAATATTGCATATAAAATATCTAAAACACAAGTGCAATGTTTTATCTACAAAATATAACCTTAAAAATAAAGTCCCAATTTGATAGATTTCACGAGTACCAAAGAACATAAAAAAACTCCCACACACACCTTTTGACTCACAGAATTCTGCTATGTTGTCATCCTCACTTTAACCTTATTCTGTTCTATAAACAGCCCCTCTTAACTCCAAACAGGAAAGGAAAGACCCCAGAGACACCAAAACATGGAGGTGAAAAATAAGAAAAGAGAGACAGAGGGGGAAAAAACAGAGCCAGAGTGTCTCAGTAAAGAACTACTGCAGCCCTGTGTTGTTCCATAAGAGATATTTTTTGCTGAATGCAAGTTGCAGAATTGCAGACACGTGTCAGAAAAATCATGCATCTAGAAGTAATGATGACATCAGGATATGAAAAGAGTGTCGGGGGCGTTTGCAACAATATTTCACCACGGCACTGACAGGATCTGAGTTTAGACAGGGTTGCAGGGCACCAGAAATGATCACTATAGCCCTTTCTTTCTGACATGCATTCTCATATTTGATTCACATCCAATGTTTGCACACTCTGAAAAAAACACACATACACACGTACACAAAGTGGCATGACAATGAGCGAGGCTGTTCTGTTGTCACTCCATTTAGCAGGCAGATTCTCCATGCTGCTTTTCTGTCATGCTTTTCCAATGTTGTCACACAACGGTTACTGTACACTGCGCTGCTAACCATATGTAACTAAGACGTGTCAAATCGGACCCCCGCGACTGTAACTCAAACCCACACCCACACAGATGAGCCACGGCTACGGAAAGAACATGGTGTTTTTGTGTGTGTGCTCGATTTTGGCATTTCTTGTCTTTTTCTCTGACTCCTTCTGTGGTTGGTTTTCATTCGAAGACCACTTTCACTGACAGCCCTATAAACAGGCTCCCACCCACAACCAAACAGCCACCCGCTCTCTCTCTCTCTCTCTCTCTCTCTCTCTCTCTCTCTCTCTCTCTCTCTCTCTCTCTCTCTCTCTCACACACACACACACACACACACACACACACACACACACACACACACACACACACACACACACACACACACACGTCTCCTTTATATCCTCTCTCCATACCTCATTCATTTTTTCCACCCAAACATAGCCTCTCATTTCGTGCTTTCCAAATAGACACGCTGAATGGCTCTTTATCTCTCTTGTCATTTTACAGAAATTGGTGCTACACTTCTAACAAAGTCTATCATGACATCACTGTCTCTTTGTGTTTTTTAAGCAGACTGCTCCTTCAAAACTGAATTTTTCAAATAATTTAAAAAATCTTTCTACCTTCTCTTTGTAATTCCTCTATTGCCCTTATTCCCCCATCTTTAGCTTGAATATGCAAATTAGTACTGCCTCCACTCAATCACACCAGCTCGGAGATCAACTCGATCAACTTTACTGTAGTAAACGCTGCACAATGGTTTCGCTCTTTACAACGTCAGATACGTAACGGTAATTAATATGATTTGCCTTTTGCTTGACCATGTTATCAAACAGCTAATAATGTGTTGCTAATGTTACACAAACCATGTTCCCATTCGCCATCTCAGACAAAATCAGTATCCTTAGAAATGCTTTGAACAACTAAGAACGTCAGTGGAGAAAGGCATATATTTCATCATAACAGCGTAATTTACATCATATGCATAATTTCTTACTATATTGCTAAATGTACCTGATTTTTCATAACAGAAAAATATACCGGGATTACCTGGCTTCTCTTGAGACTCCCCTGCTTCGCAGCATAGTAATGATGGTTTGCTAAAGCCCACCCTCACGTTGACGTGATTGGTTACAAGGTAGTTTGTGACGTAAGAAATTCCGGCGATTTAAAAAAAGTGTTTTTGAGACTTTTAGTTCACTGCAGTTTTAAAGAGAAAATACTCAGCAATGGTGTTGACTTAGGAATATGCTCATGGTTTGTCTTAAAGCATATTAAAAACACCACATAGACATATAAACAACAATAAAAACTTAATTTTCACCACATGGGGTCTTTACATTTTTTTTTTAAATACCGGTAGTAATTTACTATATGTACAACGAAAATAATGCAAAAAAATTAATGGTATTACCATAGTATCATGTTTACACAAAAACGATCCTACTTTGTGTCATATTTTCAATCTTATCCTTTAGTATTCAATACATTTTCTCTGTTCTTCCCTCTTTTACTCTGTTCTCTCCTCAATGTTTTGTATTGTTGCTCTTTTCTCCTGCTGTCCTTTTGTCACTTTGGTTTCTTGTGTCCCTCAGCCCCTCACCTCAAATAGTCTCAACAACCAGCAACGTCTCTCTCTTTCCATTTCTATTCACTTTCTTTCTTTCTCTCAACTGGAATCGGAGTTGTCCCTCTCCTCTCAGTAGTAGGTTAATGGGGTGTTGTAGATAGTTGGCTTGCCCTCTGGAGCATGACATCTCTTTCTCACACCTGGTTCCAGCACCCAGCGGCCCCATACAATAGCAGACATGCTGCTAGTTTTCCGGCTGGTTGGGTAGGCCAGTACCCTCTGATCCTCAGTCCCACTGGCCAGCACAAACATCCACAGCCTTCATATATGAGTGACCACTAGTGCGCCAGAACGTCATGGCTGAATAGCCTGAAGCTTTTGAGGGGATCTTTGCCTCTGGCTTTGCTTGAACTGATGAAGGAAAGTTCTGTAGGAGGTTGATTCGGGCATATAAATGTGTGGGTATAGTGTGCACTAGTTAATTGGGGTGTGTTTGGTGATATTTGTGTGTGTGAAAGAGAGCAAATGTTGTGTTTAGCCTTAGGTGCTTTTCTAGAAATGGATATAGCTGTATTGCTTTCATTGGTCGGTGTGGAGGGTAAGGTTAAGACTGTGAGCGTGCAAGTGGGCGTCGTGACTGACAGATCCACATTTTATTTTACATAAAAACATTTCTTTAAAAGGCTCAAAGCTCGGATCAGGGGGAAAAAAATATAGTCCTTATGAACTGTGCAAAGAATTTTGAAAAAGCCAAAAGCTAAGTGTATTTACTTCTAGTAGCTCACATACACCATTTTTCAGGAGAGGAAGACAGTGGCTGTGATCAGAGATGGTAGTCATGCAGAAAGTTATTTTCACAGGCTCATTTGTGTGATAAATCTTTCTCTTACACACATGTGGGGTAGGTGAGAGTGGGTGATAAGACACAAGCCACTTCCATTACTGTGGAGTGTCCTTTGCTTTCTTTCAAGTTCACACTGAACTTTGTAGAACTAAGAAAGATCTACAGCAACAGGAACAATTTGTATGAAGGTACCATAGCTTCAGGATACTGACCACCAATTTGAAAATAAACCATTTTTTTGTTGTTAATTCTATAATAATTTGAACTGTATTGAAGGTTTTCAGTTCTGCTGCATCTATGGAGTCAAGTCAAGTCATCTTCATTTATATAGCGCTTTTAACAATGTAGATTGTTAATAGGACATTAAAGTAACAGATAGTTTTGGCTTTATGACAGCTCTAGAATAAAGTTATTTTCCAGCTTATTTTCACTTCCGTCGCAACTATCATTACTTATTAACTTAGGGGCCGCTAACATGGCACCGTTTTAACAGAAAACTCTTAAGTTCTCTCTACGCAAACTTTAAAAACGCGAACCTGTGAGAACGCTGATGGCGTGCACATGCGTATTAAGAGTTCATTCTATAGGTATGCACGTTTGAATATATGTGCGCAGGCATGTAGTCCTTCCCTAAAAAAACAACCCTCAACAAACTACTTGGCTGGCCTTAATTTATAATACAGAATTTCATCGCTTCGGCGTAGCCTCGTGAACCGGAATTATCCCGACAACGATTATCTGTACAGAGGTAAAGGGAAGGAGGCCTTCACAGGGAGGGACTAGTGACACTTCAGGACTGCGTTGTCGTCGTGTCCAGACGCAGGTCCTTCATCAGATCTGGATAAGGCCTGGATCCGGCGGACTGCGGCAAACCTCGGGATAAACAGAGAGACTAATATTAACGTAGATACCATTCTTCGATATAACGAGTACATCAGGATTTATGGGAAGTGTTCCCGGTTCCGACTGACCTAATCTGCAGCCTAACATTGAATAATTGAAGTCTATAAAATGTTATGTGTATGCAAGGTCAAAGAGATGTGTTTTTAGTCTAGCTTTGAACTGACAGAGTGTGTCTGCTTCCCGGACAATGGTAGGAAGACTGTTCCAAAGTTTTGGTGCTAAATAGGAAAAGGACCTCCCGCCTGCAGTCGATTTTGATATTCTAGGTATTATCAACTGGCCGGAATTTTGAGATCGCAATAGACGTGAAGGACTATAATGCGTTAAGAACTCGCTCAAGTACTGGGGAGCTAAACTATTTAGTGCTTTGTAAGTAATCAGCAATATTTTAAAATGTATACGATGTTTAATAGGTAGCCAATGCAGTGTTGACAGAACCGGGCTAATATGGTCATACTTCCTGGTTCTGGTAAGAACTCGAGCTGCTGTGTTTTGGACCAGCTGTAGTTTGTTTATTAAGCGTGCAGGGCAACCACCCAGTAGATCATTACAATAATCTAGCCTTGATGTCATGAACGCATTAACTAATTGAAGCAACAATGGTGCTAGTTTGACATGCAAAACAAATCATTTAAGTCATCAAGACGTTGGAAAATCACTATACACAACTTTCCTGATGGGTTTATTGTCTATATTGTATTCACTTAAAGCTGTGGACAGTGCTCCCTTACAATAAATAAGTATACATCAAATTAATTTGATTTAGTATACTTAAGTAAAGTGCAAGTATATTTGAAATATACTTTGTTGCATGTATACTAATATCAATGTACTAGAAGCATACTTTTAAGTGTACTATTTATTCAATGCTATTTGTTGCGACTAAATTAGCCCACTTTTTACTGTATAAAAGTATACTATGTGTATACTATGTGTGTAACAGGAGTACACAACTGCTTTACAACTACGTTTATTGTTTTTACTGAACCTATACTACAAGTGAACTTATAGGTATACTGATAGTTTACTAGTCAAATATTTGTAGTATTTTTGTTTTTGTTTTTGAAAGTACACTTAATTTAGTTAATTAACTTAATTTAGTCCCAAGTATAAGTGAAAAAGTACACTTACAATTATACTACTAGTGTATTACTACATAAGTATACTTAGTATACTAAAATATACTTGAAGTTTACTATATGCTTAATAAAATAAACAAAGTACAGGTTACTTTTTTTGTAAGGGTGAGCCCTATAGTATAATAATCACCACCAAAACTTTTAGGGCATAGCATAGTAGGAAAACTGAGACGAAACACACCTATTTTGTCATCTCACACAAAATAGTGCTTAACTTCAACATTTACTCTATCCATCCTGCCCCTGTCCCATGCAAAGCATTCTGGGATCTGGAAATCCCTTGCAGCTTCAGCAATGCTAGACATATTTTAAACTAGGGAACTAGGGAAGTAAATTAAATAAACTACATAATTAAATAAACAGATGATGTTGGGTTAATAATAACAATCAAATCTCCATCTGCATCCACAAGGTCATTTCAATTGATGTACATCCATTCAGTGCAGATGGAAAATTATAATGTAGTTCTAACGCAGATGGAATAACCATCATCTTCTGGTGAGATTGATCTTACTATTATTTTTATGTTTGTGGTCCCAGACAACCCGATGATGTGCTATAAAAACAACAATAAACTAATTTTGAAAAATAAACCTCTTATTTTCCCTGCAAAACCATTTAATGGTTCCACTGACCTAGTCAAATAGGAAGATGTTAGAAGCTTTTCTCCTTTTTACCACAGAACATTCTTGCACTTTTCAGAAATGTCACTGGTAAAACGAAACATCTATCTATCTTGTAAGTTGAGTGCAGTCATTTTAAGGGACAGTCTAAATTTAACATGATCGTGATTTTGCACTGAAAAAAAAACCCTGTTCTGCTGGAGCTGTGGTTGTTTCAATCTTTGATAGTTAATACAATGCACTCTCTCTCTCTCTCTCTCTCTCTCTCTCTCTCTCTCTCTCTCTCTCTCTCTCTCTCTCTCTCTCTCTCTCTCTCTCTCTATACACACACACACACACACACACACACACGCACACACACACACACATACACACAGAAGCTGTCCCTTACCACCCGACTCGGCCATTATGAGGTCATCCGAGGCACAGATTCAATTTTCCCTCATTATGATTCCCATGTAAATGGGTCGTCACTGAGATCTGAAGCAAGTAGGACGTGTGTGTGTGCATATTACGCCTTACGGTGTTCTGTCTCTAGAATAAAAGGGTAACTGGTGTGGTGATTAGGCGAGGCAAGGCGTGTTATTCAAAATATTTGAGAGTCAAGCATGAAACGGACATATAACAAACAAAACTTACAAATACGGAAAAGATACAAGTTCATACACTATATAAAACTAGCTGTGATTCAACCACTGTGTGCGTGAGAGAAGTGAGAGACTGCTAAAATGTCACTTGACAAGTCGCGTAGGTGTGAAACGATCACTGTGCTTCGACCATTAGCACCTCTGCTTGTCACTTTCACACACATACACTCACGGGAACACACACAGGGGCATACAGTCACCAGAAGGATATAACAGCTACTTGAGGGGTCAAAAAATATAAATCCTGAGATATAGATGTCATCTTTCTGCCTTAAGGCAATTTGAAAGACAGTTATTCTTTGTACTATTAATGACTGTGGTGAGATTAAACATGTTTGTTATAAGGGAGACATTTTCCTTTCATATTTCTTTGTTTTAGCTGTCATATGTTGCCTAAATAGATGTCATAGTTGTTCAAACAGCATTAAAAAAACTAGCAAAATACCATTTTATATCCATCCTCCTTTTATTCTGACATGAACAGTGACGGAATATTGATTAACAGCATGAAATTATTAATATGTTTTTCTTTCATGTTTGATATTGATATGCAAGACATATTTTACTCACCTTGAAGTCATGACTTCTAGTTTATCATGATTAATTATGATTAATACATTTAAAAAGTGCAATATTATGGCACATCAAAGGTATTTTACTCTAAAAGCATACATAATGAAGTCTGGTGCCCTCTAGAAGTATAATTTTGAAGGACCACGTCACTAAAGGAATGTGAAGTCATTTCTTTTGGAATGAGAGTTTGCGATTTGCGTTGACAGGATATGCATCAAGTGATGTGACAAAATGTAACAATGCAAATGCAGAACGATGCACAAACTACCAAGAAGATCAAAGACACTGAAGCTCACAAAACTGCGTGATGATGGAAGAGAAGTTAATTAGCTTTTTTAGCTCTCTGTATGATATATCTCTGCCCACATACAGTATTACATAAAAAAATATGAATGCATGAAAAACAGGGTAAGAAATTGTCAGCATTCTGAATGGGTTTGATTCATGCATTGATAACTGTTCATCACATTTATGATATGATGCATTATGCACTGCTATAATTTATATCCAAATGCCTTCATCTGCAGAATATTAAATAACAAACAGATTCCTTGTCAAAACAGATATCTTATTTTATACACACATTTGATCAAATTTTCTAAATCTATGGCCATCTGCGCAGCCCACAAATGGGGTTTCAGAATCCAGCAAGAAAAGAGCTTCATAGTATCAACAGTACACCATCTTAGTGACATCCAGCGCTGAAATCAGAATGAATGGGTCATAATATTAAGAGCTATAACAACAATAAAGGTGCTCAATATAAATGAACAGTTTGAGCAAAAAATAGAACCGACAACCACAAAGTCTCCCATAAACAGACTATAATTTCTACAGACATCAGTTAGGGTCATTAGGTGATGGCCTTTTAAACAAATGCAAGGCTCAACCTCATCCTCCAAAGATGAGACTAATGCATCTCTTTATATAGACTGAGTCCATAATTCACGAGCCACTATAACATTATTATCTGCTTTGTCTTGTCAAAATGAGTGGAGTTAAATATCTTCTATAGCAGTCATTAGTTTAAAACCCATTTACCTTCCTCTCCCACTCTCTGCTCTGAGATATGATAAAGCCCCAATTAATAATTCAACCTAATTAAACACTCATATTTAAAGAGGGCTAGGTCGCCGTATGCTTACTAGCTATTAATTGTTTCTGGCAGAGCCACATTAGTATTCATATTTCTCAGTCGCACATATCTATTTTATTTCAGGCATATGAGGTACAGACTACAGGTCGACATTGTTGCACGCTGGCGAATAAAGGACCTGCGACTAAATTAGATAATTATGTTTATGACAAATGGATGCAGCACCTAATGCTACATAATGGCAAAAGTCAAAGGCAAGTTCGCCTCAGTCTTTGCACCTGACAACTGCACTTACAGCTCAGTAACGGAACGCTACGCTAAGGTGACATTTACTTGTGACGAATACTTTATGTGTGAAAGCGGTAATAACACCCTTGCCTGTTTTGGTTAAGCTAATTTACTCCGATAAAGTAGGAAGTCATATTTTATGGACACCTTAATGTGATAGAATATTGTAATGTAATAGAATGCATGTACAATGCATTGCCTTTTTCACAAGGTACGAAGTGAACCAATGTTCCTGCATATTAGCTGACCAAATCAGGGACAGCAGACACGATCACAATAATACATCAAATTACGTTTCCTGTCAAGATCTTGCTTCTTTTAATGACCCCACAAAATCAAAACCGGAGCTTTGATGCTATCCTATACAGTTATGTTCACCTAAACATTGACACAAATCACTTTAAAGCAGATATATACTACCTTTCAAGAGTTTGTGGTTAATAAGATGATTTTTTTTTTTAAAGAGACAACTTTGTTTTGGGGGGAAAAGCCTCTTATGCTCATAAATGCTGTGTTCATCAAAATAAAGTAAAAAGTAAAAACAGTAATATTGTGAAACATTACCAATATAATACAATTTAAAATAACTGAATATATTTTACAGTGTAACATATTCCTGTGATGACAAAGCTGAATTACCCCTGTCTTCAGTTTCACATGCATGATCCTTCAAAAACCATTCTAATATGCTGATTTGGAGCTCAATTGCTTATTATTTTTGTGAAAACCATGATACTTATTTTTTTGCACAATCCTTTGATGAATAGACTGTTCAAAAGAACGGCATTTTTTAAAAATAGAAATGTGTTGTGACATTATAAATGTCTTTACTGTCACTTTTGATCAATTTAATGCATCCTTGCTGAATAAAATTATTAATTTCTTTAAAAAGACACATTTTATTAATTATATATAATTATTATATAATTATATATATATTAATAATTATTTATTATAAGGTCCCACTTTATATTAAGTGGCTTTAAGTACTATACTTACATCGAAAAATAAGTACAATGTACTTATTGTGTTGATGTTGTATTGTAAAACACTTTTGCTGCTATTGAGGTGTGATACGGGTAAGGTTAGGGACAGGTGTGGTGGTATGGGTAGGTTTAAGGGTGGGTTAAGGTGTAAGGGAAGGGGTCAACTGTGTAATTACAAATGCAATTAAATTAATTACAGCTGTAATTACATGCTGGTATTTTAAAATATAAGTACAATGTAAAAACATGTATGTACACAATAAGTCCATTGTATCAAATTATTAATTTCAATGTAAGTATAGTACTTAAAGGAGCTGTATGTAAGATTGTGGCCAAAACCGGTACTGCAATCACTTTCAAATTACTGTAGAGCGGTGTATCCCCTCCCCCTCCCCCCTGACTCGAGGTTGCCAGATCGGCTGCATTTTTTTATCCGACACGTGTGTAGCTGCAGCTGTGGTAACTAGAGCAGAGCTGGCAACCCGGATGGCGCAACACTACTGACTTTGTGAATGGTCGATAGGTGGAGGGTGGAGCAACAGACCAAAACACAACATGACAACATCAACATCAGTTGAGGGCTGCAACTTCACTTTTTGAATGACAATATCCTGGCCGGACTACTGTTGTCAGTGATATAAGTATTTGAAATGAACATGATTTCTCAATGTCTAGTGACATATCAGGGCCATTTTAAGATTAATTCAAATAAATTTCTTACATACAGCTCCTTTAAAGCCACTTAATATAAAGTGGGACCGATTATTATTTTCATAAAATAAGACTGCCTATTAAAGAGGGACAGGGACTTCAAAATGTCCAATTTTCCTGTTTTAACTGAAAACATGTCAATTCACAGGGAAAAATACATCACATGGTTCTGCACATGCACATACACGCTGAGAATGAAAAACTGTAGCAAAACAAGCTGAAATTCAATTAATGCAACACATTTTGACATGTTTTGAAATCTCACACTGACTCTGAGCACCTCCGAACAGCCATGCAACCACATTACCTATATGAGATTCTGCAAAGACAGAAAAAAAAAGAAAAGAAAAAACAACAACAATAAGGAACGAGAATGAGGATGAATAAGTATAGAAGCAAACTGTTGGCATGTGTTAGGGTGTGTATATGGCATTTGGCAGCTATAGACCCTATTAGCGGCAGGTCAGGCTCGGTAAAACAGCCCAGCTGTCAGGGAAAGAGACAGAGAGACACCGGAAATGATGTGTTTATAGGAACAGATTGTCCAGATGTTACACCTGTCTGTCTGCCTAGCCTCTGTGACCACTGTCAAGCCACCTCTGCCATAATGAGCAAATGTCTTGTGCGTTGGTGAGAGTGTTTGTATGTCAGTTTATTCATTATTCATTTTGTTTTTACAGTCCATGCCCTGAGATGCCTGAGTGTAAAGATGCAATGATGTGATCAGCATTTTGATTCTCTATCGATCACAGCACACCAGGAGTGCTCTATAGCCCGATAGGTCTATTTCAGGCTTCAGACAGCCCAGCTCTCTTTAGTCTACGTATGAATAAGTTCATTTTGGTGCTATGATAACTTATTGAACTAAAGAGGACATCACACACATTCCTTCCAATTGTAGACAAACCCTTCACTTCAAGGAACTGTTCACCCACTGTTCTTTTACTCACCCTCATGTTGTTTCAAACCTTCACAGGTTCTTCATTTCATGAAGCAAAAAAAAAAAAAGAGAGAAAACATCAAAACATCTTCAGATGATTTGGAACGGAACATACGTTATATGGACCAGTTTTTGTTTTTGCTGTTGTTTTGACATAGTTTAGGAACTTGAAAGACCCATTATCTAATAACAATAGCCACAGCTGTTTTCAACATTGATAATAATAAGAAATGTATCCTGAGCACCAAATCAGTATATTAGAATGGTTTCAGAAGAACCATGAAACTGAAGACTGCTGGAAATTTAGGTTTGCCATCAAAGGAGGAATAAATTACATTTTAAAATATATTAAAATAGAAAACAATTATTTCATATTGTAATAATATTTCACAATATGATCTTTTTTGTTTTTCAACAAATAAATGCAGCTTTGGTAAGCATAAGAAACTTATTTCAAAAACATGAAAAAAAAAACTCACACACATACACTCACCTAAAGGATTATTAGGAACACCATACTAATACTGTGTTTGACCCCCTTTCGCCTTCAGAACTGCCTTAATTCTACGTGGGATTGATTCAACAAGGTGCTGAAAGCATTCTTTAGAAATGGTAGCCCATATTGATAGGATAGCATCTTGCAGTTCATGGAGATTTGTGGGATGCACATCCAGGGCACGAAGCTCCCGTTCCACCACATCCCAAAGATGCTCTATTGGGTTGAGATATAGTGACTGTGGGGGCCATTTTAGTACAGTGAACTCATTGTCATGTTTAAGAAACCAATTTGAAATGATTCGAGCTTTGTGACATGGTGCATTATCCTGCTGGAAGTAGCCATCAGAGGATGGGTACATGGTGGCCATAAAGGGATGGACATGGTCAGAAACAATGCTCAGGTAGGCCGTGGCATTTAAACGATGCCCAATTGGCACTAAGGGGCCTAAAGTGTGCCAAGAAAACATCCCCCACACCATTACACCACCACCAGCCTGCACAGTGGTAACAAGGAATGATGGATCCATGTTCTCATTCTGTTTACGCCAAATTTGGACTCTACCATCTGAATGTCTCAACAGAAATCGAGACTCATCAGACCAGGCAACATTTCTCCAGTCTTCAACTGGCCAATTTTCGTGAGCTCTTGCAAATTGTAGCCTCTTTTTCCTATTTGTAGTGGAGATGAGTGGTACCCGGTGGTGTGGCTTCACAAATGCTTTGCTGCATACCTCGGTTGTAACGAGTGGTTATTTCAGTCAAAGTTGCTCTTCTATCAGCTTGAATCAGTCGGCCCATTCTCCTCTGACCTCTAGCATCAACAAGGCATTTTCGCCCACAGGACTGCCGCATACTGGATGTTTTTCCCTTTTCATACCATTCTTTGTAAACCCTAGAAATGGTTGTGCGTGAAAATCCCAGTAACTGATCAGATTGTGAAATACTCAGACCGGCCCGTCTGGCACCAAAAACCATGCCGCGCTCAAAATTGCTTTAATCACCTTTCTTTCCCATTCTGACATTCAGTTTGGAGTTCAGGAGATTGTCTTGACCAGGACCACACCCCTAAATGCATTGAAGCAACTGCCATGTGATTGGTTGATTAGATAATTGCATTAATGAGAAATTGAACAGGTGTTCCTAATAATCCTTTAGGTGAGTATATATATATATATATATATATATATATATGCAGACTCTTCTTTATTTTGTATAATTAATTAAAACATTTCAATGAAGAAATTACCAACTGAACATTTGTTTGCCTAATGAGTGTGAACAGACCTTAAATTGCAGCGCTCTAGACATTCCTCATGCATCTCCAGAGATCAAATGCACATCAGTTTGATGCCAACATACTACATGCACAGAGTACAACAGCTGCTATCCTGTTCATATATCAAAATATTCTTTTGGTGCTGGAATATATAGCAAAACATGACTGCAATATGTCAAACTCATCCTTGTTTGATGAATGAACGTGTGTGGAAACAACAGACGAACACCACATCTAAGTTAGCACTGCTGATTCCACCAACAGATAAATGGATTCTCAGATGTGGCTCCAACATTACCACATCTGCTCCTAACAGGACCACAAAGTTCTGAACGCTCAGTACTTTTCCAAGAAGACAAATAACAACATTATCTATTTCTCTGCCTGACTAAACATCTTTCAGTGGCATTATTGTAATATCATACACCTAAAAGCATCATTGGAACTTGCCAATGATTGAAGCTATTTTGCTTGACACCATCAGAAGGCGTGGGCTTTTATTTCTTGCCTGAATAATATCTTAATTATCACTGGAGCGCTAATGGCAGCGTCTTAACCAAAGATCATGAACCTGTATTGGGAAAGTCAAAACATGATCAATAATTCCAAGGGCAAAGCAGGCTCTCGCTGTATTATTCCGTAGAAAGACCCATCGCTTTTATACTTCATATGCTGCAACGCAAGAACCGCAATCAGACAGAAAGATAGATGTGTTGCGTATGAAATATAAGAATAAATCCTATTTGTATGGTGGGAGTATATGTAAAGTTTTCAAGAACTGAAAGTGGTATTTCAACTGGAAAAAGACCAGATGTTCTGCAAATTGCACAGTTCATCAGCTGACTGCGAAGACAGGAATGATTGGCATTAGCATTGTGCTAGTTGAAGGGTGTTTATTGCAATTTCTGGCGCTGTTAACATTGTGACACCATGAAGTGACATCAGGGCACACGAAGCAATCGACGGGTCGACAAGGCCAGTTAAACAAATGCTAATGGTGTTTACCGGCACCGAATAGGGAGGAAATGTAGATAATTTGTTTTAATTGGAGAATCCATATGATGGGTTTGATGAGCAATGTGACAAGCGTTTTGAAGTCTGAAGCACTCTTCACAGCACCATCTGGAGAGTCACTCAGTGTGGGCAGTGTGTGTGTGTGCGTGCATGTGTTTGACTCGTTGGAAGTCTTGATGCTGAGAAGTTTGTTTATGAAAAAAGCAATTTCTCTGCTGACAGCATTACTGTCTAACTTTAACACTCTCCTGAAAGTACAACTTTCACTCCACGAATCACATTTATGCTCTCAAAGACAAAAGAGAGAGAAAAAAAAATGGAACAAAGAAATAGAGCCTTACTGAATATATGGATTTCTGGCTGTCTTATCTTTAGATGAAAGCTAGAAAGTAGTGACATGGAAATCTAGATACGTGGGCTGAACTGTAAAGAAATGTGGTGCATGTTTGGATTGCATTAGCAGAGATTAGTTGCCCCTTCCTGCATCAGTCAAACGTACTGAATAACTTTTGTGTATTTTCACAACTTTCGTTGTGTATTTTGTTTTGAAATGTTGTAAAATAAAGATCCATGTCGTAAATGACAGCCAGAAATTCTACCATACTGAAACACAGAATCTCCACAGTTGTGTATGAGTTGGATAATACTTGAATAAATATATTTGTGAGTAATGCCTTTCATCTCAGTTAGAAATCCACAATATATTGATGTCATAACAATTATCAGATAAAAACCAATACTGCTGCTGCTGCTGCTGCGCATGTAACACATGATTTAACTCCCGTAGCAGATCTATACAGGTGGAGCTGGGGAAGGTGGAGGGTTTTGGGGAAGGTGAAGAATGCACCATCTAGTTTCATGCCAGAACTAGCTATTTTAAATTTAGATTATCTTTACTGTCATCTATCACTCACTTAAAGTTAAAATATGATCATTCAAAATATTCAAAAATATGCATAATTTAATAACATTGTTGAATGTAATCTTTAGAAAATCTAAAAATTAATATCCATCTTTTATACTGTACATTATGATTTCTAAATTCACTTGTAGCATTTAAAATTATTGAGTTTATTTTTTACAGTTTTATCTATTTAGACAAAATTATATATAATTCTTATCACTGGAAAAAAAAAAACATTTAGTAATATGTTTCTTGTAAAGAAAAAAATATATATTTCTGAACCTGACCTCTTGCATTTATTAAGAAATAACCTACTGTCCTGCCCTCCTAAGGTTAGTTTATACAGTACTGAGGTGTGATTAAGCCTGACATGAGAGTGTTTTGACACATCTTGTCATTAGTTGCCTTTCCCCTGATCTTGACTTAGACCCCTGGGTCGAGCCCTTTAATGTCACCATCTTGTCAAGAAAAGGTCAAGGTTCATCATAATATTTTTTCCCATATTTATGAATAATTAAAATCAAGATCAACGGGTGTGAAAAAAGGAGTTAAACGATAAAAGAGAGAGAGAAAAGACAATCTCTGAATTAATTTGAAGCTTCAAAAAGCCGAAATCCCTTATGGTTTGTTCCAGTTGTAGCCGGCAAAGCGCCGTGTCACAGAGGTTAGAGCGCATATGAGGCCCCGGGGCCAAACAGATGTGGGAAAGGACGTGTTTCGATTGTTTTTCTCTGACCTGTTATGATTCAGAGCCGCAAGCTATCAGTCTTCAGCTAGTATTTATTTTCCCATTTCATTTTTTAAACTGCCTTTGCTGGCTCCCTGCGGTAATTAAGATAAAATTATCTGAAGTATGGGCGATTGTGCGCTGCTCGCTCCCTTTCCCTCTCTTTCTGTTTATAGAGTAGGGGAAAATACAGTTAAGATCAATGCCAAAGAGAAAATTACAAATCTATACAAGCTCTTGCCGAGAGAGATGCAAGGACAAACAAGCCATGTCTTGTGGGAAAAACAAAACTGATCTTAGTAAAATGACACTCAACAACAAAACACTTTTGTCATGGACTGTAATATGTAATAGTGCCACATAAAATAGATATTATCACACAAATTCTTGTAAAATGTTGCTTGTGTTAAAGGGTAGTTCATCCAAAAAATATATCTTTCTTCTCTGTGTTTCACACAAGAAAGAAATGCATAGAGATTTGGAGCATGCCATTTTTGTTATTCAGGAAAAAAGATACTAGTTGACAAGTGGAACGTATGTGACAAAATGACCAAAAGCATGTTATTGGGGTAAGTTATCAAAATGGAAACGGCCATTAAACAGTCTATTCGCAGCTAACAAAAATATGTTCCAAGAACGTTTTTCTAACGTTCCCAGTTGGTTGTGAGAACATTATTTTTGTATGTTAAAAAATTCCAGTTTTTTAAATATTTTGGTTTGCGAACATTAATGGAACATTCCAGTTTATAGTTTTACAAACATTATGGGAACATTACTTTTGAATGTTGAACGTTCTAAAACCAGTAACATTTAAACATTTTTGAAAAATCATCCAACCAAAACGTTTAAAAAAATAACATCCATGAAGGATGTATAAATGCTGTTTTTTGTGCTAACATTTTGAGAATTTTTTTTTAAAGACCAGATAACTCCGAATGACCATTCTAATAATGTTACTGGATGGATAATTGCTCACAACTTGCCAGAACGGTAGCCAAGCAATGTTCTGAGAACGTTCCCTGATAGGTGGGCTAAACAATTTCCTTAAAAGCCGACATGAAAAGGAAGTTGTGATAGTCTTTTCTTATCTATTGTGATGTATATTTAAGTGAAACAAGACAAAAAAAAAAAAAAAAAATGAGGGTGGGACTTGATTTTGTCCATTGGCAGTTGTGGCCTAGTGGTTAGAGACACAGACTTGTAACCCCAAGGTTGTGGGGTTTGAGTCTTAGTATCGGTATAAAATGTAGATGGGGTGAGTGAATGAACAGTGCTTTCTTCTCTCCTTACCCACTACTGATGTGCCCTTGAGCAAGACACCAAACCAACTCCAATTGTTCCTCGGGCACCGCAGCAAAAAAGCTGCCCACTGCTCTGAGTGTGTGTTCACGGTGTTTGTGTGTTCAATACTCACTGCTGTGTGTGTACACTTGGATGGGTAAAATGCAGAGCACAAATTCAGAGTATGGGACACCATACTTGGTTACACTACATGTTATGTCACTTCACTTTTAAATTGATTGGATTGTTGGATGCTTGTTTGCTATTGCTGCAATCACATGCGAGTGACAGGTTGTTCCGCCCTCGTGCCAGTAAAAACGTAATCAGAGAAGAGATTGAATATGTTAAACAATCATGAATCAACAACAACAACAAAATCATTAAACACCACTTATAATTACAGAAATCTATTCTTTGTGACAACTAGCCCTGGTTTCCTCAGCAACACCAAGACTAAAAGAAATAAACTAAGTCTATGATTTTTTTCTCCTCTGTGTATAACTAGCGTGGAAAGAAAATGCATTCAGAGGCTGAAAGCAAGGGAAGGATGAATGAATGGATGTATAAATGTTCCCCTGGAGTCAGACAAATAAAGACAAGTGGCCAAATGAGCTAAGCCTGGCGGAGGCCCCAGGAGGCGCTTGACATGTCAGCTGTGATTTGGTGAGGAGTGGGCTAGAGGGAGAGGGCGGAGGGAAAGACGAGAAGAGGTAGATGGAGGAAGAGAAGGATGTGAGAGCCCTGTCGACTCAAATAGCACCAACCCCGGCGAGGTTTGGGCCACTGCCCGTTTGAGGATGAGCGGGTCTGGCTGCTGCCAGCCCTTGACACACACACACATACCCGTGCACACACACACGCACGGATGGACATCCGCACAGTCGCATACAGATACACAAGCCTATGCACATACAGGCACACTTAATACATAGTTTGCATGGGAGAAAAGAACTAAGACACAGGATCAAAATTGGTGGGCCACACTGTAAAAAAAAGAAAAAAGAAAAAAAAAAAGAATTCACTATTTCTTTTTGTTTTACCAATTAAAACAAGATAAATGTGCCTGAGAAGCAAAATCACATAAGATATTAAGACTTAAAAACAGAAGTAAAGTTTTCTTTTTTTATTATTGGCTTTTGTGGGCTATGTAGTGAGATTTTTTTTAATTTCAATAAAATAAATATTTGTCATTAGGGCAATACAATAAATTGACATTTGAAATAAATAAATAAAACAAGACTATTTTTTTACCATTCAAAAAAATATTTGTCAGTTGGGCAATAAAATTCATTGACATTTGAATGTTTTTTTTTGTTGAAAAAACTATTTTAGTCAATTTTGCATCCTATTTCCAGATAGATAGATAGATAGACAGACAGACAGATTAATTGACATTTGAATGTATTTTTGTTGAAATAACTATTTTAGTCAATTTTGCATCATATTTCCAGATAGATAGATAGATAGATGGATAGATAGATGTATCTTTCTCCTAAAAATGAGTACAGCATGTTTTGCCTAAAGGGAATCATGCAGTGTCACAGGAAACTAATTCATGTGGCATGGGCTGTGGCATCTGCTGCGTGTATATAGTATCACGTTCAAAAGATGTGCGCTTGTAATCAGCAAGTTTTCACTATTGATTTGCAAGGAGTGAAATTAGAGCGGGTCTTTTGAAGCTGCGAGCTGTCAGAGGCTGACCTCGGTCTGTGCACTCCTTCACCTCCAAGTTCTAATCCGCCTCAGAGACCAACCGTCTGCTTGTGTCAAACCTACGCACCATCAGTCTGACAGCAAGACGAGAGAGAAGGAGGAGACAAAGGAAGAGAGAGAGAGAGAAAGGGAGATAGCTAACATCAGCAGCACTCAACACTAACTGAAGCAGCCAGAGCCAAACCTGCTCTTTAGCTTGAGTTAAAATTTGAAAAGCCGTCTTTCGCTCCGAGTGTAATGTATTGTTACAGTTCGGCCCCTCAGTTTACCCAGACGAGGATGTAGAAAGTTTGCTGAGAGATGCGTGTGCGCTAGATGAGGGAGGAATAGAGGGAGGAAGGCAATTAAAATTCAAGCCCCGTTAGTCCTGCCATAAACGTGCAGTGTGATGTGCGAAAACAGGGCCAAGCCCTGAGTGTGTTTTATTTAAGCGTGTGTGTAAAAGAGCCTACAGTGGTTTGATATCTCAATTGGCTTCCACCGGTACCTCCCTCACCCGTATGATCCCGTATCTCCATGTGTGTGTTTTTTATTTATTTATATAACGCACACAGGGAAGCACTCTTACCCTTTTAGCTCCCAACTAGCCTATTTTTGTATTTACTTATTTACGCATCTGTAGCTCTCGGCTCTCTCTACCTCCCCCTATAGCTCGCAGTTAAATATTTACAGAATTCCTCCATCTCTGAGGACTGGCCCACTCTGGCTGTGACAGGCAACAGCCTCTGACAGTAATGGAATGAGAGCGTGCATTTAGAAAACACATCGAGACACTTAGACGTGCAATGAGGCCGAATCACGACACCAAGGCTAATGTTGGCAAGTCAATGATGCCGGTTGTTTCGCTGTCACACGACCGACCTGGTCCACCCTGATTTTAGTTACACACACTAATGTGGCCTTGTGGATGTTATGGATAAAAAAAAAAAAAAAAGAGTTTAAAGAAAACAACAACATAAGATGCTCTAAATTAATGGGACCGTTTATTTTGCTTTCATCTTGGCATTTAATTTCCGTCCTTGAAAGGTTTCGGTGTACTATTATATTAGTGGGACATTCGCTGCTTGAAAGGAACGTATATGCACTGCTACATGGTTGCATTTGTAAATCTAAGTGTGTGTGATGCTAGGAAAGCACATTAGTGTCCCTTATAGCACTGAGTAGAATGTCAAACTAAAACATCTTTGGAACGCAGGGTGACGTTTCGTGCACAGACACTGTCCTAGTTCATGCAAATACATTCATGAATATTTAAAAGCAATGCAAATGAGAATGCATGACAAACAAGGCTTTTAGCTGAAAATTAAATTTTATGTGTACTTGCATGCAAATGAGTTTACTTTCTCACTCGTTCTCTTCCCCTCTCTCTCTCTCTCTCTCTCTCTCTCTCTCTCTCTCTCTCTCTCTCTCTCTCTCTCTCTCTCTCTCTCTCTCTCTCTCTCTTATAATTTCCCTCAATTTTAGAGACTGACTGTTGTTTTAGAATGCCAATGAAACCCCATACCTAGCTTTAATTCCACATACACTGCAGCAACTTTCAAGAACGGTCTTTCGTATTGCGTAGCAAATATGCTATGGGAAAAATCCTTTTCTCGAAAATATTGAAGCCTATTTTTTTAAACGCAGTGCAGCTGCACAGCGAGCAAAGATAGTGTCTAACGCGCTCATTGGCTATGCTGCAGGAACTGCACGAACCTATGACGTGGCTGCTGAGGCGCTTGAACCAATCAGGTCGCTTCACACCCAGGGCGCGTCAGAGCCCGCCAGGATGGGCGTGGCTTAAAGCTATATAAGCCTACCAGGGCTCTCGCACATGCGACCAAAATTTGTAAGGGTGCGACTAAATTTTTTCCTAGGTCGCACCAGTGCACCTAATAACGTTCTCGCATGATCGCATCCGTTGCCTCTCCACAAACGAGTCTTTTGTTCTCCTTGCACGCATGGTTGGATCATATCGTGGTCTTAACTAATCAGAGATAGAGATTGGGAGGGTCTTTGCCTCTGATTGGCTGTGGTTATGCTCCGTGCTGAAAATGCTCTAAAATGCTCCGTGCTGTGTGATTGAAATAAATTGCGACGTGAGCACCAGAGAATCAGTTACGGCAATCAGCAGCATCAGCTAAATAAACGCAAGAAAACAGACGACGAAGAAACTTTTAAAAATGTAGGCTACTTGAACTAGGGCTAGGTGAAAAATATTGATTTCTCGATTTTAATCGATTCTCATTTTTACGAACCGGTTGGGCTATGCTGTTTTCAGTTGATGAATGAATGGAACATTGTAGCGAGCATCCCATCCAATAAATCGCAATAATTTTTGTGCTTTGTTACTATTGATATGAAACAAAGTATCAGATTTCAAATTAGGTCCATTTTCTTATGAAATTCAAAAACATAAATAGTGTGTTGAGTCGACGCTGTGGCGTGAGATCGCTCTGGCTCAGCTCAGCTCAAGAGAAGCAGCAGCGCGGCGCGCACATGATCTTCTCTTCCGCCTTAATAATACCAGTTACAGCGCGAAATAAACATGAAAGAGCATCTGAAAGTGTGCTAAAAGATAGAGTACAACTTATCGAAATCCGTATCTTTCACACGGAATCGCTCAATCAGTGTTTCAACCGTGGAAAGACGTCAGTAAAACGCTTGTAAACAATGTAATGTAACGTCACATTTAACTTACCTCAGAAAAAACATATCCAGTGCCCATAAACTCGTTAGCTAGCTAGAAAAATTAACTCTAGAGAGGAGCATTTTGCCAAATATATGCACCATATTGCATATTCATTATAATTTTTAATGTTTTTCAATATTTAATGCATGTTGTTTGAAAAAATCTGGCAAGTTTTTATGCAGCCACCATTTAAATGTTTATATTTCATATAACTTTATTATTATAAAAATAAATAAAAGTGTAATTTGGGTGTTTGTGTACAAATCAGGTAATTTTTACCTTCAATATTATAGTAGGCTAATGAAGCATAGTGGGCTACAACTGACTCCCAATTTACAGCATTAGTTAAGAGATTTGTTTTCCTTGAGAAAATTTGCCATGTATTGTACCTGATATCCAAAATAATCAATATTGAATCAAATTGTGTACAAATTTGTGTCAATACCCTGCCCTAACTTGAACAATGTAAAAACAGCACTTTAAATGTTTTATTTTTTTTAAAGATTTATATTTTTATATACAGTATAATTGTGCTAAAAATAAAAAAAAACTACTCATTATTCTTATTCTTGTTTAAAAGCATTTACATAATATATATGAATGTATATGGAGCGTGATAAAAAGGGGACCTTGAAATTGTGGCGTTAAAGGCGACGCGAGACGAGGAAAAATTTTAGTGCACCTAAATTTTGTGCTGGTGCACCTAAATAAAAAAGTTAGGCGCACCAGTGCAACCAAGGCAAAAAGTTAGTCTGGAGCCCTGCCTACCATTTCCCCATAGAATCAGATTTAGAGCTAACCTCGACGCTGAACTTCTCCGTGTGCTTTCTAAGGCTGTCGAAGACCCCGGGCTCAAGTGGTCTTCCCCTGAGGAACCCACGCGAAGCAGGCTGGACGAGTGGTTCCTGCAGGGGCGCCGGCAGGCCCTTCGGCAGAGACCTGCACCGCTCTTCCCAAAAGCACACGACGAGCTAACAAAGTCGTCGAAAGCGCCTTATTCAGCTCGTCTCAAACCCTCCACCTCCTCAACGCTCTCGACTGTCGACATCACGGAGGAAAAAGGATACGAGAGACAGCCCCCCTCGAAGAAGCAGTGGCCGTTCACCTTTGCCCGCCCACCGCTATGGGCTACTCACCCTTCCAAGCCTTTCAGCACCACATCAGCTCTCGCTGGCCGAGCTTACGCCTCCGCTGCTCAAGCTGCGTCGGGGATACACACCATGGCTGTCCTCCAGGTTTTTCAGGCTAAACTTCTCCGTTCTATGGATGTGTCTGGCCCTGACCCGGAAGCTTTTAGAGACCTTCGCAGCGCCACGGATTTGGCTCTGCCCGCTACTAAAACAACTGCACAGGCGATTGGTATAAGCATGGCGAATTTGACGGTGCTACAACGGCATCTCTGGTTAAATCTGACAGAGATGAAGGATGTGGACAGGGCCGCCTTCCTGGACTCTCCTATCTCCATTTCCGGCCTGTTCGGCCCAGCTGTAAAGTATTTTGCTGAGCGCTTCACTGAAGCACAGAAAGCATCGCAGGGTATGCGTCACTTTCTCCCTAAACGCTCCAGCTCTGCTTCGGGCCGCCCAAAGAAAACGCCGCTCCCTCAGCCAGCGAAACCAGTGCCACCGTTCTCTCAGCCCCGCCCAGCGGCTGAAACCCACCACCGCTCTCGCTCAGCGAGGTGCCACCAGTACCCGGAATGCCGGGGACCCTGAACCAAGATTGTGTTGGACCACGAGCCTCGGAAGCCTTCCTAGTCCAGCGACAGGAAGGAAAAGATAGTGTTTGAGTCCTGCCGTGGCCGGACCACCCACCAAAAAGCCTTTTGCACATCTCCCAGTCCCCTCTTTGCTCAGGCGACTGGGGATGCCAACATTGCAGTCAACGGGTATGTTTAAAACACGCACACCTGCAAAAAACGGCGTTTTAACGGCGACCCAAATAAAACACAAAGAGTGCACTTTTCTGTCAGTTTCTCCTCTAGCTCACGCTGGAGGTGTTCTAAATGTAGGCTGTGTGCCTCCTCACGCAGGCAAGGGCCCTCAACGGGTATCCGGGAACCTCCCAGAAAGGGTGTAAAATACCATTACTGAAGCTAGAGCGCCTTCAACCAGGCGTCTTTACACCCTAAAATGGTCAGTGTTCTCCGGCTGGTACACAACACGGAGCCTGGACCCCTACTCTTGCGGAGTAACAGGAGTACTCTCCTTTCTGCAAGAGCTTTTGGACGCGGGTCGCACCCCATCCAAGCTCAAAGTATATGTAGCGGCCAAAGCAGCATTTCACGCTCATGTGGCCAGGCCATCACTGGGAAGAAGCGACCTAGTCGTGCGCTTCCTCAAAGGGGCCAGAAGGGTAAACCCACCTCGACCCCCCTCTGTGCCTATTTGGGACCTCTCCACGGTCCTGGAGGCCACGAAAGGGGCCCCGTTCGAGCCAGTTTAGTCCATTGACCTGAAGCCTCTTTCACTCAAAACTGCTGTCTTACTGGCACTAGCTTCAGTCAAACGAGTGGGTGATTTGCAAACACTCTCAATAAGAGCTACCTGCCTTGAGTTCGGGCCCAACGACTCCAGAGTCGTCCTTAAGCCAAGGCACGGGTATGTCCCTAAAGTGCTCTCCTCTCCGTTTAGAGCGCAAGTCATTTCGCTATCAGCTCTTCTCCCATTGGAAGACTAAAGAGACGCAAATCTACTCAGAGTGTACTTAGCGTTCTGCTCCGTTCAGAATTACAGTTCCATAAAGCTATGTAAAGGAGCACGGCGTTTCAAAATGGGTTCCCATAGCGTATTTGCTACGCAATACGAGAGACCATTCTCGAAAGGGAACGTACTCGGTTACTAACGTAACCTTGGTTCCTTGAGAGATAAGGGAACGAGTATTGCTTAGCAAATACGCTATGGTAACCCATTTTGAAACGCCGTGCGTGCTTATGAACTTTACCCCACAGTATGCCTAGGGCTACTGTGCTTAGATCAGGGGTTCGCTTCAGTCGATTTAAACCTGATTCTATGGCGAAATGGTCTGCTAATGGAAAGCCATCCTGGCGGGCTCTAACGCGCCCTGGGCACGAAGCGACCTGATTGGTTTGCGCGTCTCAGCAGCCATGCCATAGGTTCGTGCTGTTCCCGCAGCACAGCCAATGAGTGCGCTAGACGCTCTGCTCTATGCTGCTCGCTGTGCAGCTGCACTGCGTTTCAAAAAATAGGCTTCAAAATTCTTGAGAAAAGAAGTTTGCCCATAGCATATTTGCTACGCAATACTCTTCTCTCAGGGAACAGGGGTTACGTTAGTTACCGAGTATGTTCTTATTTACCAAGTGAGAGTAGACATTTGTGAATGAAATAAAAATTTAGAATTTTTTTACAAACAAATCATAATTCACGATTTTGCTGTTGTTGTTTTTTTAATTTTGTACTAAAAAAATATGAATTAACACTTAATGACAGTTGTCATAAACATGCATAAAACTTCCCTCATATTCATGACATGTGTCATGTTATTGTCATGATTATGAAAGTGTCACGTCAGTCTTTATTATCACTTTTGTTAAATTTAAGGCATCCTTGCTGAACAGAAGTATTAATTTCTTAAAAAAAAAAAGCTTACAGACCACAAACTTTTAAACGGTAGTGTGTCTCTCTCTCACACACACACACACACACACACACACACACACACACACACACACGCTAAAATAAAGCATTAAAATCGTTTGTTTGCATCTTATGAAATAAAACAGTTGGCAACAAGTAGAAGATAATTTATAATTTTTAACTTTACAAAAACAATTTCTGCTGTACTTTTCAGTAAAATTGCATGTATTTTCCTGTTCAATACAATATATTCCTTTGCACTGTATAGGCCTATCGTAAATTTACCCCAAAAGGAACAGTATATATGCTATTTTCTTTTGTCTATTAACATTACTTTTTTTATTAAACAATGTTCTGCATGTGCCCTTCTGTATGTATATGTGTTAAAGACCTATAATGAGAAAAAGAGATTGAGACAGGAAAAGGAGAGGTCACACAAAACGTTTTAAAACCATCCTCACAATGAGAGTACATTGATTCACCTTGAAGAGCGCTTGAAACAAGAGAACATTCCTGTTTCCCCCCTTTTCTCACTCCATGGCCTAGTTTTTCATAAGGTCTTATGAGTCCTGACACTTCATTAGCAGCACTCAGCTCGAGTTTTGTCCACACGGTCAAGGTCAAGACATGTCTACTAAGTCATAGTCGAGCTGCCCTTACAGGAGCTTTTTTCGTCTCTTTTCCTCTACTCTTTCTTCAGGGTGTTTCAGTCTTTTGGCCAAAGATGCACTGAGTTATTGGACTGGAGGTAAAAGGTGCTAACAGCTGTTACTTGGCTCCACTTTTCTTCTAAATAACCCTCTCATGATTACCTTTCTTCTAATCTTGTGAAATGTCTGGATCATTTGATTCACCTGCTTTTTAAAGCTGCTTTTCTTGTAGCCGGTTATGTCATTATTGCAGTAACTAGAGTCACTAAAAGAGTCCTAGAATGTAATTTGCATGCTTTGTGCCATGATAAAATTTCACAGAGGCAGAGAAAGAGCACTAATTATGTTAGTCTGGGTACATAGGCAGGTGTCAGTGACACATTGAGAGCGGTGAAGCCATCAAGTGCAGGGTTCCATGGCCAGAAATGCGATTCAATATGCTATTTCATCTGGGCGTGAGGTATTTGAGAAAGCATTTAAAGTCTGAAAAAAATGTAAATATTCTTTAATGTAAAAAGGTGCGAGTGGGGACCTCGGTGCTGAGGGAAATCTTGTTCACATCAATATCGATGAGATGAATACTGTCTACTGGAAGCACTCAGAACTCTACGGCTCAGTCAATGCATTCTAATATGAAACATTTCAAATCGCTTTATGCCAATGTGACCTGACTAACGGGATTGGTTAGTGCACTGCAGAGGATAGAGGAGTGGAAAATAAAAGAGGAAAAAAGTTGGACAGAAAGAGAATAGAAAAAGTTCTAGATGGGGGTTATTAAAGGACAATCTTCTTATATGCTCATAAAACCAATTCACTCTGAAAGGGTCTGGCAAGTGTTCACCAAAACTTAATCTAGCCACATTCACAGCTGGAGCCCACATGGAAGTGTCTTTAAATAACTGCGAACTTCCTGTTCGTTTTTGCTGTAAATATGGTGTAAACTGCAACAGCGTCTCTCTCTGACATTCCCCGTGTTGTATTGAAGTTTAATTGGAGTTGATGTGTGGCTCCAAGGCCTCGGCTTTTGCACTAATTCTGCTCAGTTAAACTCAGAGAGAGAGAGAGAGAGAGAGAAAGAGAGAGAGAGAGAGAGAGAGAGAATTCTGCTCAGTTAAACTCAGAGAGAGAGAGAGAGAGAGAGAATGAGAGAGAGAGAATGAGAGAGAGAGAGAGAGAATGAGAGAGAATAATAGACTAAGGCAGCTGTAAGGGTTTTATTCCATACAAGTGTCAGTACCAGTTGTGTGCTGGGAGCCAGGGGCTGACAGGGGCCTGACCATAAATTAGCCAGTAATCAAGCCTGAGCCACCTGGACATCAATGTGTGTGTGCTTTTGTGTGTGTGCGTTCAGAACCGGGCCCCCTCTGGGATGCAGGGTATTTTGGCCTTGAGTGAGTGTTGAACGTTGTCTGAATTATCTTTCAGACAATAAATCACATTCTAAGACATGCCAGCACTCACCGTTCACAGCACACAGCTTCTAAATATATTTTCCTCTCTTCCTCTTCTTCCTGTCCTTTATTCTTCCTAAAATTGCTTCTTTTACCTCCATTTCTTTATTTATACAAGTACTAGTTGGTAAAACTACTCAAATACACAAACAGGGTTTTCAACCAAGATTTCATTCATCTAATGTAAATCGCTTTCTTTTTCTTGATTTAATTGGAGATCATCCAGATATATACTCTATATATAAATCGATAGATAGATACGGTGGCCGAGACAGCTCAACGCGCTGCAACTGAAGCAAACACATGCAAATAGAAAAAAATGCGTGCAAATAGAAAAAAACACATACAATTAGAAAAAAACACACGCAAATAGAAAAAAACGCGTGCAAATAGAAAAAAAACACCTGCAAATTAAAAAAAAACATCTTGCATCAGTTTCACAACACGTGTGCTCCAAATCCAGAAACGCGATGCAAAAGTTCACAACACAACCAAATACATAAACGCGCTGCAAATAACACAGACCACAACGGAAATGTTTCCAGGGGAACCAAATAAGTGACGAACCCGGCTGAGACGTGCTTACTGGTCGTGAGCGTCTCTGTGCCCTACTCCCTTCGAAGGGCAGACGGCAGAGCCCTTAAAGTGGGACTTTGGAGTGAGCAGGGCTCTAGTGTGCCATTATAGCCGTGTGGAACGCACTTGATGAAGGAGCAACTAAAGACAACGTAATTCCTCATTATTTTCACCTGGGATGTTCCCATGACAACGCAGCACGGCGTCCATCAGCTGAAGAGCTGGTCTTACGACAGAAATATAATGCTGTTAACATAACGGTTGCAAATACATTTGTATTTTTACTTTTTTTTTTTAAATATGCATTATATATCTGTGTGTCTCAACTTTAAAATTTTGGACCCTACATTACCTAACATTTCTTACGAAACTTTTCTTTATGAAAATGTAAACATAACATGAAACAATTTGTACAGTGTAACTGATGTATAGATAAATATCTTTCCTTCATGTTTTTCTTCTTCATCTTTTTTATTTATTTATTTTAGTTTCCAATTCATTGTTCTTTTCTCATTTGTATTCTGATGACATTGAACATATTGTTAATACATTTTGTACATTGTATACAAGTTGTATGTCATAAAAAAAATTTATCTCTGTATGTTTTGCACAAATAAATAAATAAATAAAGTAGAATTTTAAGCTGTAAGCACCAGCACCCATAGATTTATGGATATCTATCTATGCCAGCCAGCACGTCCCAGCCGGGTTCGTCACTTATTTGGTTCCCCTGGAAACATTTCCGTTGTGGTCCGTGTTATTTGCAGCACGTTTATGTATTTGTGTTGTGAGCTTTTGCAGCGCGTTTATATATTTGGTGGTGTTGTGAGTATTTGGAGCACACGTGTGTTGTGAAACTGATGAAGATGTTTTCTTAATTTGCGGGTGTTTTTTTTATTTGCATGTGTTTTTTTCTATTTGCACACGTTTTTTTTTCTATTTGCATGCGTTTTTTTCTATTTGTATGTGTTTTCTTCTGTTGCAGCGTGTTGAGCTCTCTCGGCCACCGTAGATAGATGACTACAAAAAGAAAAATATGAAAATGCCATTTCTAACCAGACTTTTCATGGAATTCTGATTTTCCTGAACTCAATAAACTGAGACATCAAAAGAGACTCACTCTGATTCACTTATTGACCTGACTCAACTGAGCTGATTCATTTAAACAGTTAGTTCACTGTATGTGCTGTTTGAATAGTGATTCATTGGGGACGTTCGTGATTCAGTCTCTAGCCAGTAGCCGCACAACTGACTTACCGATGCATCACGAGTACAGTGTGCCGAAACTGACATTTCTGTAACATCTACTCAAATTATTTTATGTCTAGGTTCCCACAAAGCTATTGTGTATTCAGTGACAAACTGCTGAACTGAAAACAAAGAATTTCACTTTAAATGGACTCCTTCACATCAGAATTGCATCAATAAATCGTCACTGGAAACCTGTCACATGGAATTTAAGCATGAACGTTGTTAAGACGTTGACCCAATGATGGCAAGGATTTACACTGTAAGGGACCATTCACACAGAACATGTTTTTGCATTGAAAAACATGAGACGTGAGCAGTGGAATTGAAAAAAAAAGTCTCAAGACTTAAATTTAGAATGTCAAGTCATGAGCGAGATGCTGCAAAAGATGCAAGACGCATGTGCAATGGTCAAAGATCTGTTCTGTGTGAACGACCCTTAAAAATGGCATTTAAAAAAACGACATTATTGCATTTAACATATTTTTTACTCCATTTTTAAGTTGAAACCACTTGCTCACGAGATGCAATGACCAAAGATGTCCATTTAGCACATTTATAAAAAAAAAAAAGCTCAAATAAACACACTGTTTCAACTTGACACAACCTCTTAAAAAGTGTGGCGCTTATGCACAAGCCGCTAAAAAAGCAGCGAGATGCAGTGCGATGGTTGGAAATATCCATGATCTCATTTCTCATAACCAAACTCTTGCATATTGTCAGTTTTATTTTCATCACTTCAAGAGGACTACACTTCTCTGAGCACAATAATCAATGGAGAAGAAGTCTCTGAAGGTTCCATATTCAGAAATACATTTGTAAGGGTCCCTCTTACCACACAATTCCTGTTATCGCTTTTTGATTGTGTGTTTTATATTTTCACCGCTGAACAGAGAACCTTTATTCAGCAAGAATAGATTAGTTGGCTGTCATTGCTTGTCTTTTGAACCCAACTTACATTCTGAACAGGTCGAATAAAAAATAAAGGTGAAATGGAGTGAGAGAGAGAGACAACACAGCATAAGAAATAGTGAGAAAGCCTATATGGATTGTAAGTAAATCAGTGACAGTTCAGTCATCTCCCACCCTGACAGCATCCGTCTTACTGTCATATCCCTTAAGATGACTTTCAGCACCCCAATCATGTACAGTAAGCATATAGTATATGCTGGGGTCCAAAAGATCACTAGTGAAAATGCTTTACTTTTGCCATTTTGTAATTGAATACTTTATCACACAAATGAAAAAAAAATCTGTGCTCAGTCTGAATAGTTTCTTCTTTATTTTGCATCATAACTTATTCAACACAGGCTCATTGGAATAACATACCTGTGGCATTTGTTTTGCAAAACGCAAAATACTTAGCCTACCAATGTGTACATAACTGCAGTTTCCAACAGAAATTAACTCTAGTGGCAGTAAAACAGCAAGCACTTTTAATCGTTTTCACACACAATTATGATTATAGGGGCAGATCATGGATTTGGACTTGTTTTCACGTGGCTCTTTGCACAATTATGTTATGACCTCATATGTACAAACTCCAACATAATAAAACGTGCCATATTCACATCTGTTCCAAAAAAAAAACTAAACATGCTTTTAGTGCCACTCACAGGACATTTCACTTTGAAACTGTTGCGAAACCTGCGTGAATTTTTTTTTGCATTTTGATTCTGCAATTCTTTTGGGTTAATATTATAATCAATTTTATTTGCTATGTAATTATGACAGATAATCATTATCAGATATAATAATACTTTTTTTTAAATTACCTTTAAACTTTGTCTTCAGGTTTATATGGGAGGATAATATCAAATCTCACTGTACTGTATGTGAACACAAAGTACCTGCTAAATCATTGCTTGTGTTTAATTGTATGCATTTAGAAGCATATCTTTACAGATATCAATTATGGCTTTGTCTGTGTTTTTTATGTACTTAATAAATCAATTATCAATTTAGGTGTTAGGCTGAAAAAACTTAATTCAAAGAGCTGCTGAGCATTGTTGAGTTTCCTCATCTGTTGTGTGCCTGAGGGCCAATTACCTCCTCCATTAGTATAGATGTGTTTGTCCTTGATCTGCCTGATATATTTAGGCTGGGAGAGGACCACTGATCTCTTTAGGACATTAGAGAAAGAAAAGCACAAAAGAAGAAACGAGAGACTCTTCAGTCATTATTCTAGCCTGATGAGAGCTGCCAGGCCATTACAAGCATATTCATGGATGCCTCGCGAGTAATGAGGACCCACATTCAGAGGACAAGAGGGTCATTAGAAAGGCTTCAAGGAAGCACACACTCTCTTGAACATGCAGCTCGATCCAGACACACACAGATAGAAATATCTCAACAATTGGGCTTTTTCAGAGAATAGACAATTATAATTGTATTCATTCATCTGGCACGTTTTTGTGTTCTATGTATGGGAATCGAACCTGGAAATAATGACCTTAGTCTTGCTAGCACCATGTCAACTACCAGTTGAACTACAGCAACATAGTTAAACAGAACTGTTAAAGGGACAATTTAAAATCTGCCATTGTTTACTCAAACCTGTATGAATTAGTTACTTGTATATTTTAAGTCAATGGGGTCCAAAACAACAGTGAACTCCATTTACTTTTTAATTTTGTATATATATATCTTACAAAAGATGAAGTCAAACAGGTTTGAAACAACATTTTCATTTTTAGGTGAACTGCCCCTTTAATGCTAATGAAGCACTTTTGAATACTTCATATGGAACCACAGGAAATATGCTTCACAAAATATCAATGCTTTAACATGCACTGTAACACAATTAGGACAATTTGCTTTATATGTTAATGATTGTGTATACACACGTACGCATAGGGCGTGCTTATTCAGGTGCGAGATGCAAGTTTAGTTGCACCTGTTCCCCAGGTGGCCCTTGGCACTCAAACTCAGGTGTGCATGAACTGAGATGGCCACCAGGCGGGCATGCTCTAATAACTCACAGCCTCTTTGACAGACATGAACGCCTCTCATCCATCTTTAAATGTCTCCTCACGTCAGCCCTGGGAGAAACACCTGGAAGAGTCTTCTTCTGATTTTAATATATTATGTTATGTTCCTTTTTGATTAATAATTACTCAATCTACCCTTTGAAGCATTTTAAATAGATTATATGACTGAATGTCAATATTTCCTTGAGCTACATACACACATTTCCTTTCCTGTAAACCCCAAATGGAAAGCCCCCAAAAAAATGCCTTTTCCTGAACTAACTTTTTTAATTGGTTTCATAATAGATCTGCTGTCAATTTAACATGGAGACACTGGTAGGTTTTTCAGGAATTAAATTTTACATTGGACATCAAGTGGTGACCCAACATAGCACCAACATGTTCAAAAACCAAACAATGAAATGCATTAATATCACCATGAACTGCATTGGCTCAACAATATCTCTCCAATTTCAGGTTTCACGCTCTCAGCAGTCAGTAATTCACTGCACAAAACACTTGTAGTTGGCACAAATCATGTTTACCCTTGTCCATGATTTTCAAGAATGAGAGCATGTCACACAGACCATCCATGCTGGCATCTGTCTGATTTGTCTCAATTCTATCAAGTGTCATGAATTTACGGCAAAATAGTATACAGTTTGAGTTATAAACAATCTTTAATGTCAACAACAAAGGATATGGGAAAAAGTTTAAAAAGCATATTTTGCTATCCTATGCAATTATAACAATTACGGTAACTTGCATTTTTTTTTTTCTATTTAGCATTCTTTGTCCCTGTTTAACTGGAAACTAGTCAGAATTGAATTCAGAGTAATTGGGACATTTTTCCTCAGTCATCTCAATGGCAAAAAGTCTCCCAATTTACCTGAATTCAATTATGACCTTCATATCTAAGAATGACTTTTGTTTCCCCATTTAAATTTAATTGTTTACAATTGCCACTTTAAATCTCACAATGTGTTTTTGAATGTTCCAAATTGCAATTATATTTCTTTATTTATATTTTTTCTTACAATTATAATTACTTTTTCCCACAACATGCTCATTGGGAAAAAAAAAAAGAAAAGCAATGTGCCTCTACCTTTTTGCAAAACTCCAAAAATGTACCTACACATTAAGCTCACTGCAGTTTACAGCTGAAATGGCCACTTTATTCCTTCTCTCACAAGGCATGATTACAGATTATTGGTTAATTCTGCGCTCATTGCACAAAACTATATTATGCCCGCGTAATAATGTAGAATTCATAGACAATTGGAAAAGTTTTTGGGGCAAGCCTGACCTGTTGAAAAGGGATGGTATTCATCCCTCCTGGGCTGGTGCTGCTCTTCTCTCTAGTAATATGGCACATAGTCTTAGAGCTCAAACATGACAATCTGGGGCTCAGGTCAGGAAGCAGACAGACTGGCTAAACCGACCGTCTGCTAGCGGCCTCACGTCACCAAGGTCAGATAAATCCCATCACATAGAGCCTCTTTCACCTAGATATCATCATATAGAGACTGTGTCTGTTCCCCGAATTTGGAAATCCAAAAAACGTCAGGTTAAAAATTTAATTGATGTTCAACAAATAAAAAACAGATATAATACAGATGAGCAAATTATAAAGCTTGGGTTGCTGAATATTCGATCCCTTACTCCAAAATCACTCTTAGTTAATGATATGATTTCAGATCATAATCTAGATGTGCTGTGTTTGACAGAAACCTGGCTAAAACCAAACGATTATATTACTTTAAATGAGTCCACCCCACAAGATTACAGTTATAAACATGAACCTCGTCTGAAAGGCAAAGGGGGAGGTGTTGCTGTAATTTATAGTAATATTTTCAAAACCACTAAGAAATCTAGTTTTAAATATACTTCTTTTGAAGTGTTGGTGCTTAAAGTAAAAATATTTAGTGTAAACGATAAATCACATTTGATAATTATGCTGGCTACTGTGTACAGGCAACCAGGGCACCATAAAGATTTTATCAAATAATTTGCAGACTTTCTATCAGAATTAGTATTAGCTGCAGATAAAGTACTAATTGTTGGTGATTTTAATATACATGTAGATAATGAAAAAGATGCATTGGGATTGGCATTTAAAGATATTGTAAACTCAATTGGAGTTAAACAACACGTGTCAGGACCAACACATTCTCATCCTTTGGCGTCATATAGGTGACGCCATATGACATTTCGTCGAAATCTTACGCACATGGCATCCTTTAGCGTCAATATAACACGCACTGTTATAGGTTTTGGTCTGGGGTAGGGTTACAGTTATGACGCCTTGGGATCTGCATCTCATATTGACGCTAAAGGATGCCATGTGCGTCGGATTTAGACGAGCGTCACCTGTATGACGCCTTGGGATGAGAACGGGCTGGTCAGGACCTACTCATTGTCGTAATCATACTCTAGATCTAATACTATCACATGGAATAGATGTTGATGCTGTTGAAATTCTGCAGCAGAGCGATGACATCTCAGATCATTATCTATGTAAATAACATTTAGCCAAGGCTGCAAAGCCGACTCCGTGTTATAAATACGTTAGACCTATTACTTCTGCCACTAAAGATTGCTTCATCAATAATCTTCCTAATCAGTTTCATCATCTCAGCATCCCAGATAGCTTAGAAGAACTTGATATTGCAACAGAAACTTTTAACTCTCTCTTTTCCAGCACTTTAGACGCAGTTGCTCCGTTGCGTTTAAAGAAGATTAAAGAAAATAGTCCAACACCGTCAGAGGTGTAGTGGTAAAAAAAGAGGTGGGTAAACTATAAATTCTGGTGGACCACGACGTGGTCACCCGGTAGTGGGACACTGCCTACCGGTGTATGTATCCTGATGACAATGCTATAGAAAGGGCTCGACATTAAGCCTTTTCATACGCTTGTCCTTAGGACAAGTAAATCTGTCATTCACTTGTCCGAATAAAAAAGTTGCTCGTCCGGAATTTTTTTTTTGTGTGTGTGTTAATTTATTCTGAAACAATATTCCCATTAGTGTTCAATCAGCTTTGATATTTAAATCGGCAATATTCTCATCAGTGTTCAATCAGCTTTGATATTTAAATCGGCATATTGTAATATCTGCAGCTTTAAAGGGCATCCCCTCCCCCAATATTATTAAAAGAATGCTTCATCTTTCATTTTAAATTCCTAAATTTGATCAATAAATTCAATTATTTCGAATAATAAGACACTATAGGGCTGTTACCCTAGTGGCTGATCAAATTAAATCATTTACACTGAAAAATTACAATTGCATAAAATAATGTTATGAAATTGATTTAAATTTACATATAAGAAACATTGGAAAGAATGATACAACTTTTAAACATAACACTAAACCGCCAGTAGGTGACGGCAGGCGACCGTCTTAATGAGTGAGTCATTCATTGATTCATTCAATCAAACGATTTGTTCAAACGGCTGATTCGTTCAAGAACGAGAAAGATGTTTATGAATGGGTCATTGAATCTTTGACTCAATCGGTTCAAAATGCTGAATCATTCATTAATGAAAACATGTTGAGTGTTCCTGTGAGATGCGCCGTGGTTCTGCTGTGATTTTTGTTTGGAACTATTTTCGCTGCTGAAACAACAAAAACAGGCAATATTGCATCTAAAATGTAAGTGACATAATTTTTACTGTTTGTTGAACTGTTGTAGGAAATCAATGACACTGACAGTAATGCAGCGCAAGTTCGTCTTAGGTTTAACAACCTATGAAACTAATAATGAACAATATGAAACTATAACGACATAAGCTTAATTTAAAATGTCTACAGGCTATTTAGAGGTGGATAAACGCAAATTTAGAGGTGGATAAACGCACTTTGGAGGTGGGTAAACGCTATTTCCGAATATTGGGAGGTGCGTAAACGGCGTTTACGTGCGTTTAGCCTCCACTACATCCCTGAACACCGTGGTACAACGAGCACACTGAGGCCCTTAAGAGAACAGCCAAAAAAATAGAGCGCAACTGGAAGAAAACTAAACTAGAGGTTTTTCGGATTTCATGGAAAGAGAGCTCAATTGTTTACAGAGAGGCCTTAAAAGCTGCTAGATCTGCTTATTTTTCAACCCTATTAGAAGAAAATAAACATAATCCTAGGTATATATTTAAAACAGTGGCTAAACTAACGAAAAAGAACGCTTCAAGCCCAGAAGTGTCCAAGCAACACAGCAGTAATGACTTCTTGACTTATAAGATCGATAGTATCAGGGACAAAATTATAACTATGCAACCGTCTACCACAGTATCACAACAAGCAGTGCATTGTAGTCTCCCTGAGGAAAAAGGGAGACTTTTCTTGAAAGAAATGATATCTGCGAGGATTTTCAGTCAGGATGCAGACCGTACCATAGTACTGAGACAGCTCTCGTTAGAGTTACAAATGATTTGCTCTTATCATCCGATCGCGGTTGTATCTCTCTATTAGTGTTACTTGATCTTAGTGCTGCATTTGATACTATTGATCACAACATTCTTTGAAATAGACTCGAAAAAATTATGTTGGCATTAGTGGAATTGCATTAGCATGGTTTAAATCATACTTATCTGACCGTTATCAGTTTGTAGCAATAAATGAAGAGATGTCTTATCGATCACAAGTTCTGTATGGCATACCACAAGGCTCAGTACTAGGCCCGTTGCTGTTCACTCTGTACATGCTACCATTATGAGATATCACTAGGAAACATGGAATTAGTTTTCACTGTTATGCCGATGACACTGTATATTTCTTCAAAACCTAACGAAACTTACCAATTCACAAAATTAACGGAATGCATAGCTGATATAAAAAATTGGATGACTAGTAATTTCCTACTACTAAATTCTGAAAAAACAGAGATTCTAATTATTGGAAAAAAAACTTCCATACGTAATAACATAGAATACTGTCCAACACTTGATTGCTGCTCTGTCAAGTCTTCGTCGTCGGTTAGGAACCTGGGTGTGCTCTTTGATACCAATCTTTCATTTGAAAGTCACGTGTCTAGTATCTGTAAAACTGCATTTTTCCATCTTAAAAATATATCAAAATTACGCCATATGCTCTCATTAACAAATGCAGAACAATTAGTTAATGCGTTCATGACATCAAGACTAGATTATTGTAATGCTCTACTGGGTGGTTGCCCTGCACGCTTACTAAACAAACTACAGCTAGTTCAAAACGCAGCAGCTCGAGTTCTTACCAGAACCAGGAAATATGACCATATTAGCCCGGTTCTGTCAACAATGCATTGGCTCCCCATTAAACATCGTATACATTTTAAAATATTGTTGATTACTTACAAAGCACTAAATGGTTTAGCTCCGCAGTACTTGAGCGAGCTTTTAACCCTCTGAGGTCTAAGGGCATTTTTTCACTTTTTCCTTCGATTTTACAAATCTTATTAAATTCACCTTTTAAAGGCAATTACATAACATAATCCCACATGTTTTATATCAAAATGTGCAGAGAAAACCCAGCTCTCTTACTGATGAGTTCACCACTTGTCCTGGAGAATTGTGTAAAGAGAGAGAGAGGGATAATCTGTCTCTAAAAGGTGAAAAATTTAAGTCCGATTTTTGAAATTCTTCAAATCTCTTGTGGAAACATACCATTACTCATGTGGACGAATTATTTTGGTCCTTGAAATGGGTTTCCCAAAGTCTTAGGGTCACAAAAGGAGTGTAATATATGAATAAAATAGTAGATAATGAATAATAATTGTCTAAAGTGACATTTTTGAAAAATCGTTTTTTAGTACAAGTTTTGTCTGTGACTCTACCTTCACCAAATGTTAGAGGGACTGAGATAAAATAGGACTAAAATAACTTCCTACTACATATCAAGCTTTATGGGATGTGTGCAAATGAAAAAGTAGCATTACAACAGGTCTTTCTTTCAAGCAAAATGTTTACTTTGTGAAAAAAACTCACTACTAACAATATTCACAAAATGTACACATTTTCATGTTTTACATGTCAAAAAAAAAATTCAAACCAAAGATGAACTATATATTAGAAATATATATATATATATATATATATATAACACAGAAACTTACCACTATTTACAATATTTACACAATGTGCATGTTTTCATGTTTCAGTTTTTCAGCTGTCATGCCATGCTGCAAAACAGTTTCTGTCCAGCTGCATGCAAAGCGCAACACCTCACTCCCTGCATTTCCAAGGTGTGTCCTTTCTCTGGCCTTGGCTTTGGCAATGCTCACACCTGCTGCGACCTGTGGTGGCTTTTGTGGAAGAATCTGCTGCATGAACGGCAATTGGCACAGGAATATGACCTGCAGGTACCGGGACCGGAGCAGTGTGAAGAGGCTTACCACAGAGTTCAGCAGTCAGCTCCTCCATGAAAGCTCTGTGTGTCATGGGTGTTGTTTGCTGGGCCAGACAGAGTTCCTTGTGGAGGATGTAGCTGTTGGTGGTGGCAATGTCCAGAAAATGGTAAAACAGGTGTCTGTACCAGCGCATTGTTTTGTGTTGTGCAGAGTAATATTGAATGAGCTGGTCTGAATGATCAACTCCCCCCATGTGTTCATTGTACGCCATAACTGGTGTGGGACAGGGGATTGATGTCTTTGTCCAAGAGCCATCTTGTTGTTTCACCCTCCTCTGAACAGCGTTACCAGAGTGTGCTGTGTGAAGTGTGGAGCAGACTGATACTTCTCTCGTGTCCATCCATTTCACATAGATGAGGGGGCCGTCCCGGATCCATCTTATGGAGCCTCTTTCTGATTTTTTTGTGAGGGCGTTATTTGTTGTCCGAGGGCAGTCCTTGCGGTTCTCCCTGTAGGTCCCACAGGCAGCAAATTTTTGCTCATGGAGAGCCCTGAAGAGCTTGGGGCTTGAATAAAAATGATCCATGTAAATGTGGTAGCCTGTGCCAAGGTAACCTGGTTGTACCAGGGACATCACAACATCATAGGAAAGGCCATGTCCAGAGGGGATGTCACTTTTGCCGGTGTAAACGGAAAAGTCCACTGTATAGCCATTCCGTGAGTCTGCCAAGACAAACAACTTGAATCCCCACTTCATCGGTTTTGCCTTCATGTACTGCGTCATCCCAGTTTTGGCCTTTGATGCAACCATTCTTTCATCCACAGCCACATCTCTGTGAGGATGATAAAATGACTTGCAGGCATTTTTGATGGTGTTCATAAGTGGTTTCAGTCTGAAAAGTTTGTCATGGTCGGCTGTGCCCTTTTTTTTGTCGTTCTGGACATCCTCTTCAGGGTCGCTAAGGTGAAGGTTCCAAGAAAGTGCTCTGTATCTGTCCCGTGGCATGATCTGTACTGGAAGTGGCAAAGAGAAGAAGTGATTCTGTCTCCAGTAATCTGCAATGCTGTCGAGTTTCACCATGGCCATGTACAGAAGCAGTCCAATGTACTTGTAAAACTCCCCTATGTTCACATCTAACCATTTATATTTCTTTCCCTGTGCCATTTGTTTAGCAGCCTGCTTGTTTGTGTTTTGGCACAGTGTTTGTATGATTTGTACAGGGAAGAAAAGTTTGAAGAGGTCGAGTGGTGTATATGTGGAAGTGGAGCTGAGCTGTGGCCCTGGTGTTCGAGCTGGTTGAAACCTGGAGACAGGGGGAGCGATGTCTGGGTCTTTTTCCGTCTTCCAAGACAGTGGGGCTGGCTGCTGTGTAGGTGGGGGTGCTGGTTGATGCTGGGGGTTACGGGACCTCTTGGCTGGCCGGGTTGCTGATGATGGTTGCTGTGTAGGTGGGGGTGCTGGTTGATGCTGGGCGTTACGGGACCTCTTGGCTGGCCGGGTTGGTGATGATGGTTGCTGTGTGGGTGGGTGTGCTGGTTGATGCTGGGGGTTACGGGACCTCTTGGCTGGCCGGGTTGGTGATGATGGTTGCTGTGTAGGTGGGGGTGCTGGTTGATGCTGGGGGGTACGGAACCTCTTGGCTGGCCGGGCTGGTGAGGATGACTGCGGTGTCGGGGCTGGTGGTGACCTGGTGGCAGGCACAGGTGAGGCTGCCTGTGTTACACTGGGCCCTGGTAGCTGTGAATCCTCTCTGAAAAAACACAAAAACAAATAAGTTAGGACTTGCATTATCAATTTCATTGAAATAAAGTTTACACCTCTCACACACACCAATCCCACCTAACAAGAATGTGGAAGATGTGTGAGGATTTGACACATCCTTCAGCTAATCTTCTCTTTATCTAACGTTATTCCAATTTATCACATGTGCTAGCTGTCCTGTCCACCCCAAATCACAGCAAATAACACCTGAATGAGATGTGGGAATACTGTATCTTCCATTTCAAAACTCCACAGAGATTTATAATTTTACATTCAGTAAAAATATAGGCCTACTAAACATAAATAAAATTATATGAAAGATCAAGCCACATCTATACAAGTATAAACAATATGATAAAAAAGGTCAATGGCCAAAACATATCGATTCATCACTACAAGAGATAGGCCTAATGTTATTCAAATTGTGAATTGAGGTGAAGAAATATTACATTAGTTATCATAAGGAGACCAGCAAGAACAGCCTACAACGTTACTATTTGTAAGTGTACCCCGGTTTTACACAAGAAAATAACTTTTACATAAAGTAAACACTTTGCTAAAGGCGCAGTCAATTTGTCAAAGCAGCACAGCGCAGCTTATTTTAGCCAAGATGGTCACCATGCGAACGAGGTTTTTATAAAATAAATACGCTTACCCGTCTTCAACTGGATCTCTTCTGTGATCATAATCCTCATCTTCATCAGAAGAAAATCCATCAGGCTCGGAAACTCGCCTTTCATCCTCGTCGCTGCTATCCAAAATCGCCGCAAGTGCGTCTTTCAATGTCAATGTCTTCGCCATTTTTCTCTCCTCGTCTTCTTCTTACTTTTCCTCTTCTTTATATATATTTTTGCCATGTTTTTTTCGCGGACTTTTTCTTTCGCGGACTTTTTTACTCTTTCTCTCTCCATGTCAGCTGGTATTTTCCTCACTGTGAGGAGATGGGAGGGTACTTAGGGATTTCAACCGCATCTATTGGTTGGTTTCACACAAAATGCAGACAGGCAAGCTAGCCCACCAATCACGCACGGTGAATGACCATCTTGTCTTCCCTCTTGCTCTCTGTGTGAGTCACATATGATCTCGCGAGAATAAGGACGTTGAAGCTGAGAATCTATCGATTACGGCAAAATCAGAACCATTTATGTGTGCTGCACAATCGCGGAGATATTAATAGAAACATTTAGTAAACATTGAGTTGACGCGCCCGCGCGTCATCCGACCTCAGGGGGTTAAAGCTTTAAAGTCCTTCACGTCTATTGCGATCTCAAAATTCCGGCCAGTTGATAATACCTAGAATATCAAAATCGACTGCAGGCGGTAGATCCTTTTCCTATTTAGCACCAAAACTTTGGAACAGTCTTCCTACCATTGTCCGGGAAGCAGACACACTCTGTCAGTTCAAAGCTAGACTAAAAACACATCTCTTTGACCTAGTATACACATAATACATTATAGACTTCTATAATTCAATGCTAGTGTGGCGATAAGCGGTAAAGGATTTCATTAAGTTACTTTGCTTACGGTGATAATTGTCGACTACGCCACCCTGAATAAATCAGGGAATATCTAAATAACCCACCAGTTAGCATTAGGTCACAGGTCGGGGGGCCAAGCCAGACTGCGCCCACCCCTCAAAACCCAGGACCACCTCGAGGAGCGTACCAGAGACCAGACAGACAAGGAGATTTTCTAAAAGTAACAATCTTTATTTAAATAAAAGCAGGAATTAAAAGTCTTAATATGGGCTTCGTCTCTCTTTCCAGGGAGGAGGAGACCGAGGGGTGCGCTGTGAGGGCCCGGACTACTGGCAGCCACAGAGGAGGAGGGAGCCGGACGCCCGTCTGGTGTGCAGGTAAGTAGCGTGGTAAGAAGGCTCTTTTCGGCGAATTACAGGCGGACAACGGTCTGGGCAGACCAGGGCCGGGACCACGGGCCAGGCGAGGACTCTCTCCACAGGACAGGTGGGTAGCAGGTAAGTTTTCTCAAGCGTCAGCTATTTGACAGGTGCGAGGTCCTCCGAGTGCCTTTCCGCCCTTGACGACTCCAGCCAGAGACGAGGGTCCCCTGTATCATCCAGGACAGAGACAAGTGTGCAGGTTTAATTCTATTTCGGTGAAGGGTGGACTTACGGCTGGAGCGGGTGGTTCGGGACGAGCAGCGCTGCTGCTGGGTTGTGTCTATCCTCTGAACAGGCAGCACACAAGAAGGCCGAGGCAGAAGAATCTTCTGTCTAGATAGGCAAAGCCTTTGATACAAGAACGAACAGGATCCTTTCATATAGTGGGGAATCAGGCTTACGGCTGGGCTGGGTGGTTCCCACGGTAACGCGAAGGCTGGGGCGTGTCTTTCCACCGAACAGGCAGCACACAAGCAGGCGGTGGCAGAGGAACGTTCTATTTAAATAGACAGAACAAGTTAAACAAGGCAATCACCCTCCTCTCCCAAATCACAGGACCTGGTGGCGAAAGTGGAACATACACGTTCAGCCTGAGGGCTTCGTTCCGCAAACACTGGGGAGAATGTAAACTGGAGAACACTGGCGGTTAAATAAACAGGTATATCCACACACTGCAACTTCACGTCAAGTCCAATACTGTGTGACACTTCAATTCAGGCACCGCAATCCACTCTCAAATCTCAGTGCAATAAGGCCAGCACTCACCCAATGTTCAATCCCTCCACTGTTGCGCTGATTCGCCACTCAGAAGCTGGTGAGATGCAGAGGATTTCGCACCGCATGGAACACAGCATCTTCAACACTCTTTCATACTCAGAAGATATCAGGGGTTCAAAGATGAATCAGTTCACACTCTTAGTGGTAATTATATTTGTGGTCAATACACTTCACAATTCCTTATCCAAGTCAGTGCAAGACATGCATTCACACGGATCCGGTGTTTCATTACTGATCTTTCTCCCTCGAGTGATGACATTCTCCAATCTTGACTCAATCTCCACAATTCGCTCACTTCACATCCAATTCACATTCCAGCTTGCACTCCTTTAATCACCGTTGCACCCCTTTCCAGTCAGATCCTCACAGCCGCTCCAAAGATCCCAGCAAACCCAAGCCACTGCCAAAGGAATCGATCTCTCCCGGGGGAGTACCACACTCGAATGCCTTTTCCTTTTCCTTTTAACTGCTTCTCTGGGCCGTGTTTCCCAATCACAGATCCCCACACCAAACACCCGCACCTGGTACCGCTTAGCTAATCAGCTGCCGCTGTCATGGCAACTGAAAACAGCAAACCAGCACGGTGTGCCGGTGAAATCGTCCCGGGGGGAAACACACTCCTAGCGGAAATTAGTTCCGCTAGATTTGTCACCTTGTGACATACCCCCCCACCAAACCGTTCTAGTCCCTAGAACGGGGCTCGGCCACCCAGTCTCCGTACCGTGTTGGAGGCTGGCCTCGATTACCCCGCTGTGATCGCCTCGGCGGTGAGGCAGGATCTACTTGGCGCGGCTCTGCGCCCAGTCCCCTTGGGACCACTGCCCAACCCAACAGCAAGGGCATCGATGGTGTCTCAACCGGGGGGTTTCTCTCCACTGGTTTCGGGTAATTGGGACACGGGCGGATCAAATTCCGATGTAACACTCGCTCTGGGCCAGCTCTCCCTTCGGGACGAACGGCATATACAGGCTGGTCTGGGCGAGGTTGCCGCTGTACCACGTATGGTTGGGACTCCCATCGGTCGCTCAGTTTTCCCTTCCCTTGGCGACGATTGTCCCGTACCAGCACTCTTTCTCCTGGTAGTAACGGTGCTTCTCGAGCTGTTCGGTCATACAGCCTCTTATTCTTCACTGCTGCTTGATTTATCCGGTCTGAGACCTGTTCGTAGGCGGTTTGAAGGCGCTGGTGGTGTCCTGCCACCCACTCTGTCAAGTTGCCCCCCTCCTCCACTGGAGTGGCTCCTAACAGCAAGTCGATAGGCAGTCTCACGTGTCTCCCGAACATCAGGTAGGTTGGGGCATACCCGGTGGTGCTGTGCACGCTGTTATTGTATGCCTGGACCAGCATTGGGAGTTTTTCCACCCAGTGTCCCTGTTGCTCTCCTTCCAGGGTCCCCAGGAGACTCAGCAGCGTCTGGTTCAGCCGCTTGCAACCTCCGTTCCCTTGAGGGTGGTAAGGGGTGGTGTGGGTCTTCTTACACCCATACAGCTGGCACAGTTCGTGAATCACCCGAGACTCGAAGTTGGGCCCTTGATCAGCATGGAGTATTTCGGGACACCCGAATGGCTGGATAACATACTTCCATAAAGCATTGGCGGTGGTAGTGGCAGTCTGATCCAGGGTTGGAATGGCCCAGGCGTACTTCGTGAATAGGTCAGTGACTACAAGAATGTTCTGTATCCGATCCATCGGTCGTCCCAGCGTCAAGTAGTCCATGGCTACGATGTGCAGCGGGGCCTTAGCCCGAATGGGCACCAACGGGGCCCGTACCTCCTTCCTTGCCTTGAAGAGCATGCAGCGTGGACATCCTTGCAGGTAAGTCCTCGTAGTTCCCTCCATCCCAGGCCAATAGAAGTGCCGCCGTAACAGGGACAATGTCCTCTCCTGCCCTTGATGTCCCAATTTGGAATGGTAAGCCTGTAGCAGGGAATGACATTTCCCTTCGGGGACCACCACTTGGCAGACCTCTTCGCCCAGAGTTGGGTCCTGGAGGGACCTGCACATCACCCCTTCTTTCAGGAGGAGCCTCTCTTTCTGTCCCAGCAGTCCCCGCACCACCCGTGTCTGGGCCCGGCGTTCCTCACCTTCGGGCCAAGCCCCTTCACTCAGCCAAGTCCGTACCAGCCTCAAATCCTCATCCTCTTCCTGCCACATCCTCCAACGCTGGGGGTCCCATCCCCAATTTGCAGGGGGTTCGACGGATGGTTGGCCCGGTGCCTCCACGATGCCCACCATCAATCCTTCCTCACGTCCCTCGTTCAGCGCTGATGTTTGACCCACAGATCGCGCTTCAGGAAGTCTGGACAGTACATCGGCATTGGTATGTTCTTTCCCCGGCCGATACTGATTAAACAAGGTATTTTTAAGGTTTTAAAGTGTAGGCTATTCTTGTTTATTGTTTACAGAACACTGCAATTTACTGTAAAGGCAAATAGGTCACCACAATGTCAAATAAAAAAATCTAAAATAAAGAGTAAATCTTTAAAAGTGCTATGCCGTAATATCCCAGAATCTATCAAAGCATAACTATCACATTTATATTTCAGAGTTTACTATCCACTACGTAACATTGTGTTTTGCATTTACTGTGGTACACAACAATGACCCTAACAATTACACTTTATATTAAGTGGACAGTTCCTGAGGAGTTACCATGTAAGTACACTGTTAGTACAGTTGCACAGGGTTGGGTTTTGCATAATACACAGTAAGTTATGACCGTTTTACACTTTATATTAAGTGGACAGTTCCTGAGGAGTTACCATGCAAGTACACTGTTAGTACAGTTGCACAGAGGTTTGGGTTTTGCATAATACACATTAAGTTATGACCATTTTACACTTTATATTAAGTGGACAGTTCCTGAGGAATTACCATGCAAGTACACTGTTAGTACAGTTGCACAGAGGTTTGGGTTTTGCATAATACATGTAAGTTATGACAGTTTAACACATTGTATCAAGTGCAGAGTTCCTGAGGAGTTACCATGTATGTACACTGGTACCACAAGGGAAAACTTTAGCTGTAATTCAACATAAGTCCTGCCGGTCATATAGTAAATACATGGTATACACATAGGAATCATCATGGTTTCAGTGTGTTCTTAACTGGTAACTACAGTATGGAAGACTGCGTGTGGAAGTGGAACAACTTGTGTGAATACATATTGTTGTTACAAAATGTAGTTACATAATGCCTGTTACACATGTGTACTTACTGTAGTAGAAAAAGTGTTGTTACCAATGTCCTGTTACACATTTGTACTTACACATACCTTTCCGTGGGTTGTTACATATGTGTAGTTACACAAATATTACAGTTGTAAATACTATGTACCAATGTGTATTTACACTGTAGTTACATACTAAGTACATATCTAGTAACCATGTAAGTTCACAGGTATTAGGGCCACTTAATATAAAGTGGGACCGATAATTTAGCTGGAAGTGAATCAATCAAAACTAACTTTAGCTGGAAATAACATTATTCAAAAATCGCTATGAAAGCCAAAACAATCTCTGTTACTGTAAATTGTATGTTTATCTCTGTAAAGCTGCTTTGAAACAATCTACATTGTTAAACGCGCTATATAAATGAAGATGACTTGACTTTACCTGACCTCAAAACACTCTTAACATAGTGCATAATTTGTCAAATAATACATTTTGATGTTTGCATCACATAACAGGCTCCATATGTTTGGCTTTTTGATGTTGTAAACTGAAGCCAGTAGAAATGGTACACTCTCATAAAAAAAGGTACACAAGCTGTCACTGGGGCGGTACACTTTTGTACATAAAGGGTGCTTTTTGGTACCTTAAAAGGTAGTGCCGGAAGTGTACATATAGTACCTAAAAGGAACAAAAGTGTACCTTTTGAAAAGGTACCGCCCCAGTGACAGCTTTTGTACCTTTTTTTTCTGAGAGTGAAGGTTGATACAGCAAAATGCATTTTTATCTCACATTTGCTTTTTTTGGCCTTACACTATCTGTAAGGTTTAGGTTATAGTTTAGTGTTGTTGGTATGCTATTTTAAAATTCAGTTAAACTTTTAGTGCCACAACTGGACATTTAATTTCCGAACTGCCACGATACATACAACAACCAATGTAATAAGACATTGCCACATTAACATTCATCTGTTTCATATAAAACTGAACACGCATTTAGCTCCACTCACTGGACATTTCACTGCGAATGTTTCATGAAACTGATCTGAAATGTAAAATAATTTTACAGAAATGTCATCATAGACGCGTTTCTCCAATAATCCAATGATCAATTTATTTACTCTGAGGCGGAAACGGGCTTCCTTAAGACCAAAATCAGACTCCTAGTGTAGATCTATGGCAGTCATTAACAAAAAAAACAAAACAATAGAAAACCAGAAGTTTGTCTGTAAGTAAGATTTGCTTTGACATCTGACAACCATAAATTAATCCAATCGTTTCATGTAACGTGTGGGGGCAGTACCTTAGTCTGCGAGTAGCATGCTGATGATTCTCTCAGTGTCTGTTGCTGCCTAATGAAACGAGATGAAAATGAGTTTGTTTTTGGCTCGAGATAACAGGCCGTGTCATTCACATGCAAACCTCCTCTGAAACGTCAAGTCTCTTTGATCCTAGACATGAAACAAAAACTACAACAGGGAGACGTTCACTTGTACCAGGAGATGAGCTAATTTGGTAACTCTTTTCATGTCTACTCGAGTGCGTGCGAGCTCGGAGACGAAAGCTTGAAAATATTAAGAAAGTCACTTTTAAATGATCAAATAACCATGTGAGACAAATTATCAGACAAAGCAATGGGCAATCATAGTCAAGTCCTCTTTCTAACTACACATGCACCTTGTCAGCAGTGCTGATACAGTGCTGAATAATGACCTGTTTTGAGGCAGGTTTAAGCACAAGTAGCGTAGAAACCTTGTTGGGATAAATGTGTCGGTTTATTTGCTTCTGCCGCTGTAGCAGTGCAAAATCCACAGGTGGCCGACTTGGATTACTCAGATTTACCCCTAACCAATGAACCGTGCATGGCATACTTCTTTATTAACAACATATGCACAGGTATCTTTGAATTACAGAACCACTGATCCAACAAAACCCAACCACCGTTAGACTTTGGTTTATTGAGGCAGTGCGAACTAGCCAAGAGTTTGATATTACACTTTTTAGGGGCAAAATATGTACTTCCTGTCCACATCCAACTGGGTCACTGCGTTAACTAATCCATTTGATCATGTTTCATATCTGACACTTTTTTTTTTTTTTTCAGTCTGGCCATTTTATCACCGGAGACTGGAGATCAGAATTACTGCCAAACATGCTTGACCTTGGCAAAGCAGTGGGCAGCGGACAAGCATGCCTGCCTTTCACGGCTTCCTTTGGCTTCGCTCCATGCCTGACACTGTCCTAGATTGGCATGGCAGTGCCCTGCTTGGCACAGATAACACTACTGGGTGGAAGTTCACCATGCCATGCCACAGATCCTGTGCCAACAGAGCTCTAATCAAGCTTGGATTATTGTGTGTGTCAAAGGATGTACACAGGCAATTAAGCATGTATGATAGGAAACAAGGACTAAAACATACTGAACAACAGTCATTTAAAAATAAAGCATGAAGAATCCAGGACATCAAAATTGGAGCTTTTTGACTTAGTCCGTGTTCTTCTAGTGTACTCCTAAAAGCAGAGAAAACTATCATTTAGCAGATTATTATTTAAATTTTTGTAATTGTATTACCATATTTTCTTCGGGAAAAGTGGACCAAAAACATTGACTGTCCATCTTGCACTGTACATTTTTGTCCTAATTTCCTGTTTGAATAGGAGGGGGAAGAAAACATAAGGAAAAGAAAGAAAACCATCATATATGTTTTCACACTGCCCCTTGAGAATGTTGTTTACTATAATATACAACTTAACAATCAGCTTAACAAACAACTGTATTATCAAATCTCAACTCTAATTTAGAAACAACAGCAACAACAACAGCAGAAGTCTTACAGTTTAGAGTAAAAAACAACAACAACAAAAAAACCTTACATTTCTAACAGGTGAGGTATAGGCAAACCACATCTTAGCCATGTTCCAAATGCCACACTAATTTAGATGTAATCATACTTTAGATCTAATATTGTCACATGGAATAAATGTTCATGCCGTTGAAATTCTGCAGCAGAGCGATGACATCTCAGATCATTATTTAATCTCATGTATACTTAATTTAGCCAAGGCCGCAAAGCCGACTCTGTGTTATAAATATGGTAGAACTATCACTTTTGTCACTAAAGATTGCTTTATAAATAATCTTCCTGATCAGTTTCTTCTCGTCAGCATCCCAGACAGCTTAGAAGAGCTCGAAGTTGCAACAGAAATAATTGACTCTCTCTTTTCCAGCACTTTAGACACAATTGCTCCATTGTGCTTGAAGAAGATTAAAGAAAATAGTCCAATGCCGTCGTACAACGAGCACACTCTGGCCCTTAGGTGAGGAGCCAGAAAAATGGAGCGTAGCTGGAAGAAAACAAAATTAGAAGTTTTTCGCATTTCGTGGAGAGAGAGCACGATTGCGTACAGAAAGGCCTTAAAAACTGCTAGATCTGCTTATTTTTCAACAATATTAGAAGAAAACAAACACAACCCTAGGTATTTATTCGAAACAGTAGCTAAATTAACGAAAAATAAAACTTCAACACCGGACGTTTTCAAACATCACAGCAGTAATGACTTTATAAACTTCTTTACTTACAAAATTGATAATATTAGAGAGAAAATTATAACTATGCAACCGTCTACTACAGTATCGCATCAGACGTTGTAGTCTCCCTGAGGAAAAAAAATCCATTCATTCATTGCTATAGGAGAGGAAGAATTGTCTAAACTCGTTAAATCATCTAAATCGACAACATGTTAGACCCTATACCGACTAAGCTATTGAAAGAGATGCTTCCAGAGGTCATTGATCCTCTTCTTAATATGTGACCCTGGACAATAAAAGCAGTCTTATTTGTCTTTTTTTTTTAAATTGAGATTTATACATCACATGAAAGCTGAATAAATAAGCTTTCCATTGATGTATGGTTTGTTAGGATAGGACAATATTTGGCCGAGATACAACTATTTGAATTCGGAAATCTGAGGGTGCAAAAAAATCTAAATATTGAGAAAATCGCCTTTAAAGGTTTCCATTTCTGTTGGTGATTGTGCTGCATCCATATTTAAGGTAGGAAATTTACTAAATATCTTCATGGATCATGATATTTACTTAATATCCTAATGATCCAAATGATGGCATAAAAGAAAAATCGATAATTTTGACCCATACAGTGTTTTGTTGGCTATTGGCACAAATATACCCTGTGCAACTTAAGACTGGTTTTGTGGTCCAGGGTCACATATCATTAATTAATCTTTGTCACTAGGATATGTACCGAAAACTTTTAAACTGCTTGTTATTAAACCTCTTATTAAAAAAAACACAACTTGATCCTAGAGAATTAGTCAATTACAGGCCGATCTCGAATCTACCTTTTCTATCAAAATTACTAGAAAAGGCAGTATCCTCACAACTATGTTCCTTTTTAGAAAGAAATAATATCTGTGAGTTTTTCCAGTCAGGATTTAGACCGTACCATAGTACTGAGACTGCTCTCATTAGAGTTACAAATTATTTGCTCTTCTCATCCGATCGTGGTTGTATCTCTCTATTAATGTTTCTCGATGTTAGTGCTGCATTTGATACCATCAACCACAGTATTCTTTTAAATAGACTTGAAAATTATGTTGGCATTAATGGAATTGCATTAGCATGGTTCAAATCACACTTATCTGACCATTATCAGTTTGTAGCAGTAATTGAAGAGATGTCTTATCGATCAAAAGTATGGCGTACCACAAGGCTCAGTACTAGGACTGTTGCTGTTTACTCTGTACATGCTACCCTTGGGAGATATCATTAGAAAGCATGGCATTAGTTTTCACTGTTATGCTGGTGATACTCAGCTCTATATTTCTTCGCACCCGAAACGCAACCAATTCACAGACTGAACGGAATGCATAGCTGATATACAAATTTGGATGACTAGTAATTTCCTATTGCTTAACTCTGAAAAAACAGAGATTCTAATTATTGGCCAAAAAATGTCCTCACTTAATAACCTAGAATACTGTCTAACAATTGATGGCTGCTCTGTCAAGTCTTCGTCGTCGATTAGGAACCTGTGTGTGCTCTTTGATACCAATCTTTCATTTGAAAGTCGCGTTTCTAGCATCTGTAAAACCGCATTCTTCCATCTTAAAAATATATCTAAATTACGACATATGCTTTCAATGAAAAATGCGGAACAGTTAGTTAATGCGTTCATGACCTCAAGGATAGATTATTGTAATGCTCTACTGGGTGGTTGCCCTACGCTTAATAAACAAACTACAGCTGGTCCAAAACGCAGCAGCTAGAGTTCTTACTAGAACCAGGAAGTTTGACCATATTAGCCCGGTTCTGTCAACACTGCATTGGCTCCCTATTAAACATTGTATACATTTTAAAATATTACTGACTACCTACAAAGCACTAAATGGTTTAGCTCCCCAGTACTTGAGCGAGCTCCTAACGCATTATAGTCCTCACGTCTATTACGATCTCAAAATTCTGGCCAGTTGATAACCTAGAATATCAAAATCGACTGCTAGCGGTAGAACATTTTCCTATTTAGCAGCTAAACTTTGGAATAGTCTCCCTAACATTTTCCGGGAAGCAGACACACTCTGTAGAGTAAAAGAGTAAAAACACATCTCTTTTACCTGGTATTCACATAGAACATTATACATTTCTATTATTCAAATCAGTTAAATGATTATTAGGCTGCATAGATTGGGTCAGCCGGAACCAGCGACACTTCCTACAACACCCGATGTACTCGTTACATCATAAGAAGAATGGCATCTACACTAATATTAGTCTTTCCATTTATTCCGATGTTTACTGAAGTCAGCCGGATCCGGGCCGTATCCAGATCAGACGGTGAACATGCGCCTGGACACGACCACAACGCATCCCTGAAGTGCCAGCCTCATCAGCCCTGTGAAGGCCTCATGGACCCCTCAACAAACTCGTCTCCATACCGGCGTGATGACTTCGACCTCCAACCAGATGGAACTGGATAAATGTTGTGAATGTTCTGATCCAATCTGACTTCTTCTGACCTGTAATGTTGCCTGAATCATAATCATACACTGTCCGTTCATTGGCCAGAGGAGAACTGGCCCCCGACTGAGCCTGATTTCTCCCAAGGTTTTTTTTTTCCCATTCTGTCATCTGATGGAGTTTTGGTTTCTTGCCACTGTTGCCTTGGCTTTTGGCTTGCTTAGTTGGGGACATTTAATATTATTGATCTGCCTTACTTCAGGTGGACGATAACGCAAATTTCTTCTAGAAACAAACTTGTTGTATTATTTTCATGTTATCACCGTGAAGCTGCTTTGATACAATCTGTATTGTAAAAAGTGCTATATAAATAAAGGTAATTCAACTTGATACTGTGTGTTATTTCATTATTTCAAGATGAGAACTCTTTAGTATTTACTTAAATTGTCGACCTTGCTACTATGATAAAAACAACCGACAAATTAAAAGCAGATATTTGTAGAAAAAGCTGCATTTTCAAAAAATCAGGGTAGCAAAGTTGTTTCACTAGCTTGCGCACAATGCTTGTAATGTACAATTAAAATAAAACAGTCAGCCTTGAAAATTATATCCTAGCATATAATGAAAACATTAATTTAGCTCGAGATGACTCAATGCAATTGAGTGACATTACAGCACTTTATTGTTCTGTAGAAATCTTACAGCTCTCACAAAAAAAATGACTTAAAAAATCTCTATCAAACTGGAAAGGGCACGTGTTTCACAGAATGACCTAAAGATGGATTAACAAGAAAAGCATTTAGACATGGGGAATGATTGGAAACAAGCTAGTCTGCCTTCAAGATTACATTTCTATGGTTTAATTTAAGCTTGAAGTAAAGCCAAACTTGCATATGATGTGAAGGGGTTTCAGCTCATTTCATATGACAGATTGCATTTGTACGTTTCCCAGTAAGGTTGAAGTTGTGTGCGTTATCAGACAATAAGTAGGTTGCATAAGTGAGCTCTCCTGATATAGAATAAAAGCAGCAGTATGAATCTCTTGTGCATCACCCACGCATGACCTGTTGCCGGCATGACCGCACCGAAACACCACTTAAAACAAACGCTGCTGTGCTTGCAATATCACAAGTGTACATTTGTAAAAGATTAAACTTAATGCTCTGTGCTCATGTAGACGACTCGATGGCCCTTCTCCATCTGTGATCTGAGTGAAATATTACTTCTGATCTTCAGAAATGATTGTACACGCAGAAAAAAATAAAATAAAACACACACCCTCCCGTTGAGGAATCATTTTGTCTCCTTTGAGACATTCAAGTTTCATTTTTAGGTTTCATTAGCTTTTGATTTTTAAAAACTAGCCTTGTTAGGCATTTCTCTCCAGTAGATTGAACCAATGCTCAGCACTTCATAGTCGTGTACTAGGTCTAATTTAGAAGTAAAGAAAGACTGCTTAAAAAGCTTAAATTAGTTTAGGGTGATTTGCTTATCTAGTTGGTCTTGCAGCCTGGCCAAGCGGAAAAGTACCCCAAAAACAAACAAGGATGATCAACTTGGCTAAGCTAGTAGTCCAGTTAACCAACTAAGGCAGGTTTAAGGTGTTCATTATGAGGTATAAATATGTTTAAATAGCATGAAAAATATTAAGTTTAGATGTTAGAAACACTGTTAAAAGAAGTTCTTTGGCGATGCGATCAAATCTAAAGATACCGTAACAATACACATTTTAAAGATCAACATGCCATATACAGGTCCTTCTCAAAAAATTAGCATATTGTGATAAAGTTCATTATTTTCCATAATGTAATGATAAAAATTAAACTTTCAAATATTTTAGATTCATTGCACACCAACTGAAATATTTCAGGTCTTTTATTGTTTTAATACTGATGATTTTGGCATAGAGCTCATGAAAACCCCAAATTCCTGTCTAAAAAAATTAGCATATCATAAAAAGGGTCTCTAAACAAGCTATTAACCTAATCATCTGAATCAACTAATTAACTCTAAACACCTGCAAAAGATTCCTGAGGCTTTTAAAAACTCCCAGCCTGTTTCATTACTCAAAAACCGCAATCATGGGTAAGACTGCCGACTTGACTGCTGTCCAGAAGGCCATCATTGACACCCTCAAGCAAGAGGGTAAGACAGAAAGAAATTTCTGAACAAATAGGCTGTTCCCAGAGTGCTGTATCAAGGCACCTCAGTGGGAAGTCTGTGGGAAGGAAAAAGTGTGGCAAAAAACGCTGCACAACGAGAAGAGGTGACCTGACCCTGAGGAAGATTGTGGAGAAGGACCGATTCCAGACCTTGGGGGACCTGCGGAAGCAGTGGACTGAGTCTGGAGTAGAAACATCCAGAGCCACCATGCACAGGCGTGTGCAGGGAATGGGCTACAGGTGCGCATTCCCCAGGTCAAGCCACTGTTGAACCAGAAACAGCGGCAGAAGCGCCTGACCTGGGCTACAGAGAAGCAGCACTGGACTGTTGCTCAGTTTTGCATGTCATTCGGAAATCAAGGTGCCAGAGTCTGGAGGAAGACTGGGGAAAAGGAAATGCCAAAATGCCTGAAGTCCAGTGTCAAGTACCCACAGTCAGTGATGGTCTGGGGTGCCATGTCAGCTGCTGGTGTTGGTGCACTGTGTTTTATCAAGGGCAGGGTCAATGCAGCTAGCTATCAGGAGATTTTGGAGCACTTAATGCTTCCATCTGCTGAAAAGCTTTATGGAGATGAAGATTTCATTTTTCAGCACGACCTGGCACCTGCTCACAGTGCCAAAACCACTGGTAAATGGTTTACTGACCATGGTATTACTGTGCTCAATTGGCCTGCCAACTCTCCTGACCTGAACCCCATAGAGAATCTGTGGGATATTGTGAAGAGAAAGTTGAGAGACGCAAGACCCAACACATAACACCTCAGCAGTGCCACAGGCTGATTGCCTCCATGCCACGCCGCATTGAAGCAGTCATTTCTGCAAAAGGATTCCCGACCAAGTATTGACTATTGAGTGCATAACTGAACATAAATATTTCAAGGTTGACTTTTTTTTTTGTATTAAAAACACTTATTTTATTGGTCGGATGAAATATGCTAATTTTTTTAGACAGGAATTTTGGGTTTTCATGAGCTGTATGCCAAAATCATCAGTATTAAAACAATAAAAGACCTGAAATATTTCAGTTGGTGTGCAATGAATCTAAAATATATGAAAGTTTAATTTTTATCATTACATTATGGAAAATAATGAACTTTATCACAATATGCTAATTTTTTTAGAAGGACCTGTACAGCTACATAATCCAAAATTACAGAGAGGTGTATCCAACAAATGCCAAAAGCCAGTATCCAAACTGGAAAATGTCATTTTGTTTGCTCATTCCTCATTGTTTGCTCAATAGTCACTATTAGAGCAGTTGTCAGCACAAGTAAGCAGCCTGTGAGGGGACAGCGCAAGCTTAAGGACAAAATCCGAGCTGACAGTCATGGAAAATGTGGATACTGTGGACGAGATATACATGCAAGAGATGAGCGCTGCCCTGCAAAGAAAGGCAAATGCCACAAATGCCACAAAACCGGACACTGGGCCAGAGTATGCCACAGTAACAGGTCAGTAAGAGAAGTCACAGAATGTTTTGTCCAACCTTCATACTTTCTGGGTTCTGTTTACAATGTAAATGAACGAGAAGAGCAGTGGATGGTCCAGCTCATGATTGGGGAAACCCCTGTTAAATTCAAAATTGATACGGGGGCTGACGTAAATATTGTGGCAGAAGAGATTTTCAGCAAAACAGTCCCAGTAAAGGCACTTGAGCCAGTTAATGTTACACTGGATAGCCCTGGAGGAAAGATAGACTGCCTGGGTCAGTTTCAAGCCACTGCAGTGTACAAAGGACAGTCATACCCATTTTCTGCCTATGTGGTCCGTGGATACAAGATCAGCAACCTGCTAAGTCGTTCTCTATCAGCCGACATGAACCTGGTAAGGAGAGTGGAGGAGGCGAACAGGGTGGCCTCTGACTATGATGCGTTTGATGAGCACAGCACACTAAAAACCGACCCCGTCAAAATTCAGTTGAAAGACTCAGCTAAGCCATGTCAGACACACACAGCGAGGCGTGTTCCAATTCCAATGCTGCAAAAAGTGAAAGAGGAGTTGAAGAGGATGGAGAAAAATGGCGTCATAGATCGGGTGACACAACCGACTGAATGGTGTGCGCCGATGGTTCCCTTTCTGAACAAAAATGGCAAAGTACGCATTTGTGTGGATCTCAAAAGACTGAACGAAGCGGTAAACCGAGAACACTTCGTGCTACCTACTGCAGAGGAGATTATTGCCAAACTTAGCGGTGCAACCGTTTTCTCTTCCTTGGACGCAGCCAGCGGATTTCTGGCAAATCCCTCTCCATCCAGATAGCTGCAAACTTACCACCATTATCACGCCATTCGGGAGATATTGTTTCAGGAGGCTCCCCTTCGGGATCTCGAGCGTTCCAGAGATTTTCCAGAGGAAAATGCAGGAGACGCTTCAAGGGCTGGAGGGGGTTGAGGTCTTCATGGACGATATACTGGTCTACGGGTCCTCCCTGGAACAACACGACTCTCGTCTAGAGCAGGTGCTTCAGAGAGTGGAGACTACAGGGTTAAAACTGAATCCTGAAAAATGCTCACACAGACAAAGCCAACTTCGGTTCCTGGGTCACCTTATAAACGAGAAAGGGGTGCAGCCTGACCCAGATAAGGTGGATGCCATCCGACAGCTGCCACCACCACAAAATGTGCACCAAAAACTGAAAAGGGTGCTGGGCATGGTGAATTACTTGGGGAGGTTCATTCCAAACCACTCAACGGTCAGCCAGCCTATGTACGAGCTACTCCGACAGAAAAGTTCATGGATGTGGACACACACGCATTGTATCAGAAATACCACTACAACAGATGCTGAGTTGCAAGCTGTAATTAAGCTGATCAAAGCTGGATGGCCACAACACAAGAGTCAGGTTCCGGCAGCCGCCAGAGAGTACACAGTTGCAAAAGCAGAGCTCTCAGAGCATGAGGGCTTGGTGATCAAAGGAAGGAGAATCGTTGTTCCAAGGGCGATGAGGAAGGAGATTCTGGAAAGGATTCACGAAGGTCACCAGGGCCTTACAAAGTCTAGAGAGAGAGCACAGGAGTCCGTGTGGTGGCCAGGAATTTCAACGGACATAAAAAACACAGTGCTGTCATGTCAGAGATGCCGTGAATTGAGAAGTACACAGCAGAAAGAGCCCCTGATCTCCACACCACTCCCAGAACGACCCTGGAAAAAAATTGCAGCTGATCTGTGTGAATATCGTGGACACAATTATCTAGTTGTATCTGATTACTATTCCAGATTTCTGGAGATACTGCATTTACCTTCTACAACGACATCTCATGTCACACAAAAGTTGAAGGCAGTCTTTGCCAGATTCGGGATTCCTAATGAGGTGGTGAGTGACAATGGTCCTCAGTTCTCCAGTGCAGAGTTTCAAGAACTAGCAAAGCGACTGGATTTTAAACACACTACCTCAAGTCCTCACCATCCTCAGGGTAATGTTCACATAGAAAGGGCTGTGCAGATTGCGAAAAGAATCCTGAAGCAGACAGATCCTCTGTTAGCTCTCATGTGCTACCGATCGACCCCCTGTGCCACTACAGGGGTTAGTCCGGCCGAGCTTCTTATGGGAAGAAAAATCAGAACAACACTTCCAACCCTAGAGAAGAATCTTCAACCCAGGTGGCCAAATAGGAAGTCTGTCATGCTGAAAGACAAAATGGAGAAAGACAGACAAGCTTTCTACTACAATCGTCGTAATGGAGCTAAGAATCTCTCAACACTGAGACCAGGTGACCATGTTCTTACCAAGCTGGACCACGAGAAGGTCTAGACTTCACCGGCAGTGATCAGGCAAGAAAGTGTAACACCTCGTTCCTATGTCATCGAGACGGAACACGGAGCGGTACTGAGGCGTAACCGACGTCATCTTCAGGCAGTGCCAGCACCAACACTGACAACAAAACAGGCTCTATGCACACCTGTACCACAAACAAAAGAGACTGTTGACATTCAGCCTACACATACTGATACAACAGAGACGGTACCGACCCAACCATGCAGGGAAACGTTTACTACTCCAAAGCGTGGACTGTTCCTTACCAGGTCTGGAAGAGTCAGTAAACCTGTTGTCAGGCTTGACCTGTAAAGAAAAAGGAAACTATATGCTTCGTAACTAATTGTGCTACGGTAGTTAAGTGTTTGTTCTGTTCAATAGTACAGTAACAGTTACATTGCAACTTTATGTTATTGAGAGATGTTTACGTATAAACTGATTACATAATGTTTGTTTTGCATGAGAAAGTCACTATCAAGGGTTGTTCTGAGGAAAAATAAATATATATATATATATATATAATAACAAACAAAGGGGGGGGGGGGGGGGGGTAGAAAGAATAGCAGACTTTGTTTTTCAGAAAAGGGGGAGATGTCATGTAATGTGATATAGTGTATATCTTGGGGTTGGGGGTGAATAATAAAAAGATGGTGATCGAGAGAAACTGCCTTTGACGGTCATTTTACAGTATGTACATAACAAATGTACATTCTATCAATTTCTTAGTCACAACATGAAATATTGTAAAACTTTACTTAATGTGTAGTTATTCAGAACTGTGGCATATTGCGATATTTTGCATTCACAAAAAAACACTCTGAATGAAAAAAATGCATGCAAAAAAAAATCTCTTGAATATTTTTTTTTGTCATGAGATTATTGATAAAATATTGTATAATGTCAATTGTGATAAGTGCATCAGATATTTGTATATAAATGTGATAAATTATAAGGCAAGGCTTTCCAGCAAACTTGCTCTCAAAGAGTCTGAGTGATGTATGAGATTATCACAAGTGATATTGAGCAATACCCTCATCACCACTGCAGCAGACGACAGAGGAATCAAAAAAATGGCAGACATATTTTGTTGGGTTTTTGAGTCGTTGGTCCACTTGAAGCTCAGTGGCAATTAAGGAGATGGCTCTTAAACAGATTGCTGTAAGGGGTTTTCAAATAGCTGTATGGTTAGCCTTTTCAGCAGGCTGCACTTTATAATTCTGTGCACTGAGCCTTTCTCTTCAGTGGCAGGCCACTATATCACCACACCTTTCTATACACCATGAGTGTATGTTCACTTTTCCGATTGACTGGCTCCTTAGACCAACTGAATAGAATGAAAGCATTTTCATTTTCGTTTCAGTTGTTGTTTTATATATATATATAGTTTCATTCCTTTCCACTACTTCACTTGGTGGTGGAGAGTTAGCAGGCATGCAAGAAATGAAGAGGTAGTGTGCGAGTGGGAAACGGAGGCAATGAAAGTGAATGAGGTGTAAAGACATAACCGTTCAGACGGCGACCCTAGGCCATTACATAAGAATTACCTCTAACAGGGGAGTGAATGAGGGAGCGAGAGAAAGAGAAACACTGACAGAAACAGAAATAGGGAAGAAAACGACATGCCATAGGTGGAGACCGGAGTGCTGAATGAACGCAGAGATCATGTGTATAGTGTATAATTTAATGAACCTTTTTTTTTTCATTATTACGGGTATTTGGTGGTGTACTTGATGTGGAATGCATTTAAAAGTGTGTGCGTGGGGGTCAATAAAACAATCCTGTGCAAAGCGATTTGTGTACGAAAGCAAATACTTTTTATCTAGATGCAGAACAAGCAACAAAAAAACAAGTTGAAGTCAGCATGAAATGCATGTTATAGATATCATTGTGAACAATTAATCTATGCATATGTTTAATTAAAAAAGAGGCCATTTAATGTTTAATCAAAATGCCATAACTGGACCTGTCAGCCTAATGGCCATTTAGTTTGGGAAGCCTGTTTGAAACGTCAATAATTTTCAAAAGTATGTTTAGTGATACTAGTGGCTCAATCAATCAAATCTATCAATACATAAAAAATACATACATACACTTCAGCTTGAAAGGGATAGTTCACCCATAAGTAAATATTTTTTTTAGGGCTGTCAAATGATTAATCGTGATTAATCACATCCAAAATAAAAGTTTTTTTTACATAATATATGTGGGTGCACTGTGTATAATTATTTTATATATATAAATACACACACATGCTTGTATATATTTAATAAATCTTTTCATGTATATACTGTATGTAGATTTATATATAATTTATATTATATATAAATATAAATATTTTATATACAAATAATATTTTTTTCTTAAATATACATGGATGTGTGTGTATTTATATATATACAAAATAATTATACACAGTGCACCCACATATATTATGTAAAAAATATTTTATTTTGGATGTGATTAATCATGATTAATCATTTGACAGCCCTAATTTTTTTTAATAATTTCCTCACCCTCATGTTGTGTATGAAACCTATTTTGAAAAATGTAAGAATGTATTGTAGGGTCTGGACTACGGTGGCCGAGACAGCTCAATGCGATGCAACTGAAGCAAACACATGCAAATAGAGAAAAACGCGTGCAAATAGAAAAACACGCGTGCAAATAGAAAAACAAGTATGCAAATAGAAAAAAACACATGCAAATAGAAAAACACGCGTGCAAATAGAAAAACACGTGTGCAAATAGAAAAAAAACCCACCTGCAAATAAAAAAAAAACGTCTTCATCAGTTTCACAACACACGTGTGCTCCAAATAAGGAAACGCGCTGCAAAAGTTCACAACACAACCAAATACAGAAAACGTGCTGCAAATAACACAGACCACAACGGAAATGTTTCCAGGGGAACCAAATAAGTGACGAACCCGGCTGAGACGTGCTTATTGCTCGTGAGCTTCCCTATATAGTCCCTTCGAAGGGCAGATTGCAGAGCCCTTTTGGAGTGAGCAAGGCTCTAGTGTTCTGTTAGGCAGCCGTGTGGAACGCACTTGATGAAGGGAGCAACTAAAGACAACGTAATTTCCTCATTATTTTCACCTGGGATGTTCCCATGACAACGCAGCACGGTGTCCATCAGTTGGTCTTACGACAGAAATATGATGCTGTTAACATAACGGATGCAAATACATTTTTATTGTTATTTTACAAAAAAAGCTTTTAAAATATGCGTTATATATCTGTCTCAACTTAAAAATTTTGGACCCTACATTACCTAACATTTCTTACGAAACTTTTCTTTATGAAAATGTAATAACATGAAACAATTTGTACAGTGTAACTGATCTATAGATAAATATCTTTCCTTCATGTTTTTCTTCTTTATCTTTTTTATTTATTTATTTTAGTTTCCAGCTCATTGTTCTTTTCTCATTTGTATTCTGATGACATTGAACATATTGTTAATACATTTTGTACATTGTATAAAAGTTGTATGTCATAAAAAAAATGTAATCTCTGTATGTTTTGCACAAACAAATAAATAAATAAACAAATAAATAAATAAAGTATAATTTTAAGCTGTAAACACCAGCACGCATAGATTTATGGATATCTATGCCAGCACGTCCCAGCCGGGTTCGTCACTTATTTGGTTCCCCTGGAAACATTTCCGTTGTGCTCTGTGTTATTTGCAGCGCGTTTATATATTTGGTGGTGTTGTGAGTATTTGGAGCACACGTGTGTTGTGAAACTGATGAAGATGTTTTCTTAATTTGCGGGTGTTTTTTTTATTTGCACGCGTTGTTTTCTATTTGCATGTGTTTTCTTCAGTTGCAGCGCGTTGAGCTCTCTCGGCCACCGTACTGGACCCATCAGACACACACTAATTATTCATTATATACAAAGGTTTATGAAACTCCAAAACTAACATCCCAAATGAAACGAACACAAGGGCAGAAACAGAGTCATGTTACAGGGCTGATAAGGAGATTTTATGACATCCACAGGAATGTGGCCACGTGCACAAGAGAGAGACAATGGGAAGACAGAAACCCTCTTTAAAACAGACTTTGCTGCATTAATCATAGACTAACTGATCTATAAATGAACATGCTTCACAGCATTGTGTAAATGATTTACTGTCTTGTGTACTATTATGTATATATTATGGTATGTACCTTGGTATACAACCAACTAACGATCAATGTAACCTCACCTGTATCATGCCTCCTACCTAATTTATCCTCATTTAATGACTCACACTTTGATGTACATCACCTTCTTCTAGAATGCAGTCTGGATGTGTTATATCTATCTGAGCATTAATGAAGGTATAACCACGCTTGGGACAAAGACTCGTAAATTAACTAGAGCAACCTTCCCACTCGGACATTTCACCTTGCTTATTGGTCCAGTCAACCCTTAGGGGTTGGATCTTTCTCAGGCTTTATTAGAGACAGTCCACATGTGACCTCCCTCTCTTAGTTTTTTCATCCAGCCGCAACACTGTTTCTGGTGATACTGGGGAACCCCCTTCCCCTCCACGGGGGCCCCAGGGCCCAGCAGGCCTTGATCCAACCAGATATGGGCTCATGCAGGAGAGAGAAGACTCTCTCACAAAGAATCAAGGACAATCTCAGGAGTTTTGGAACAACGACTCCAACCAACAACAACTCCAATCACCCACTCTTCCGACTTCCTCACATCTCCTGGGTGCTCGGCATGGCCTCAACAGGGCCCAGGGCCCCAGGCCTTGACCAAACCAGCCATGCGCTCATGGAGAAAGATAACTTTCAAACAACTTCCACTTGCCACTGCCGGAACCCTCAACGACTTCAATTTTCCACAACTTCAAAAAATTTTCCCACTACAAAAGCAAGTATTCAATTCAATGAAATGTGAAAATGAAATGCTGTTGTTTCTGCTCATAGTTAGATGGATCTTATCCATCGTTACATCATTCCAGCTCTCACTCCTTTTTCCTACACATGTATTTATGTATGTTTGTTTAGTTTATTCATGTTAATGATTTAGTTAATAAAACTTGTGCACTTTATGTATTTGGTTCTGATTCACTGCTTGCAAACAAAGTCTATTTTACGATCTTGATCTTGCTACATGCTCAAAGCGCTGTACATGCTAAGAAATAATTCTTCTTCTGTGGCCATGGAAGATACCCTTTTCTTAGAATAAATTAATAATCAAGTTCGTTGAACAAACTGATTAATTGATTTTAATATTAATTTAGCCATGTCAAGTTAATCCAATTAACTGACCCACATATTCATAATTAATCATAACAAGTTATCATTGATTATTAATATGTCCTATAGCCAAGTTCGATTTAAGATGACTAAAAAACATCACAATATACAAGGTAGCCTCAGTGAAAAAAGAAATCAATGTCAACAAGGTTCTTAAAAAGTGCACAGTAATTCTCACTTTCATGCTAGGTGTCTTTTATAGACATCTCCAGAGTATCTGAACAGCTCTTTGTTATTTTCTAGAGGAGATTCGTGAAGAGAAGTGCCGAGAGAAGGTGGCATCAAGAGATGACGTTGGTATCTGACCAGAAGGCTTCAGAGAGCCTCTCTCTCCTCCTGTGCTGTGTGCTCTTTCCCTCTCGGGCACCAGTTCGACAAACAGCCGAGTTCTGACAGCTGTCATTCAGAATAATGACATATCCGTGAACCTTTGTGTTGGCAAAATAACCCACATACATAGGCAGAAAGAATAGCAGAAAAAAAAAACACAGATGGGTGGGTTGGAGAAAAATTGTGTCTCCGTCATGTTTTTAATACCATTGTTGTATAACAACTCACTTGTCTCAGAGTTTCAGCAAAGATGGTGCAGACCTTTCATCAAGTTTGACAACTCGAGGAAAAAAAAACGGGAGGAAAAAAGGCTTGCCGTTTTCCTCACAAGGGCCGATTCCTCTCCAAATCAATTTTCTCAGACAACATAAGTAGTTCTCTCTATTGAAATGAAGAGAAGTTGTCCCTTTTTTCTCCTCACTCACAACTCTAGCCATTTTTCCTCGCTTTCCTGGTGTCCGGTACCCTTCTGCTCTTGGCAGCTTTGTGCAATCAATCAATCACTATAACTGAACTGTCTTCCACCCCGAGGGTAACGCCTGTTCTCTCGCTTCCTCTCTCTCGTCCATGGCTCTCTCCTACAACAGATCCAACAAATGAAATGCAATGGAAAGTTAATTAAACTCAACGTCTCCATCAGTGTTCCCTTTTGACTAACAATGCCTTTTTATGCTCTTAATCATAACTACCCCCTGGTTATTTATTGATTGGTTACCCCTCACAAAACATCAAACCACAATTAAAACCTTGCCACTAATGGCATATTGATTCCACCACAGTTCAACCACATTACCCCATTGCCTTAACGACTTAACCACGGGTCATCTGACATTAACTACCATCTACTTAACTCCATAATCAGACATAGTTTAATGCATACAAGCAATTAGGCTCGAGCAGCCAGACACAGAGGTATTCTACAACAAAATGAGTGGCCTCTAAAATCTCAACAAAACAATGTTTATCTAGCCAAGTAACACACTTAAAGGTGCGGTAAGTGATTTCTGAGAAACACTATTGATATTTTAAATCAACCCAAACACGCTCAGTAAGTTAATTTTTATTGGTGGGTTGGGGATTATTGACAGCCATAACTAACTAGTCCTGTCCCCAGAGTTTGATGCACCCTCTTATGTTCCGCTTTAAAGGCTTTGAAGGGCTCACGTGTATTTAAGCCATAGATGAGTGTGCATAACTTTGAAAGCAAGTTTAATTTTTCATATAGGCCTATCGGTCTTTAACCTTGTTTATATTGACATTTGTTGTATTCTGTGTTTAAACATGCTGATGTTGAATGTGTCCGTATTTCCGCGAAGCTAATGCTAGCGGTATACTGCCCTACAAAGGCAAAAGACCTTAACTCACCAGAGTGTGAAACTGAGAAAAATGACTTTAAAGTTTTTTTGTTGTCCAGCCAATTGTATGATAGGTAGGACAATGAAAATTTGCCAAGTAGTTGTCATAATGAATATATTTATCTACATTAAATTTTTTTTAGCTCAAACTTGACCTTTGACCCTTATTCGGAAGTTACTGTATTCTGCCTTTGCATTATCTGCAAAACAATAATGGGTCATACAAAGGCAAAATACCTTAACTTCTAATTTATTGACCATTTTGGCTATTATCACTCTATACAAACATTTCTATGATAACAACGATAGCCTTAAAATAACATTTAGTAAGTTCTGTCTAGTAAGGGTTAATATTACATCAATAGTTACAAAATATTACAAAATAAAAAAATAATGAGAAAGACCTTAACTCAGAGTGTGGAACTGAGAAAAATGACTTTAAAGATTTTCAGTTGTCCCTCCAAATTAATTATAGGTAGGACACTGTAAATCTGGCAATTAGATGTTTTAGTAATGAAAATTATCTACATAAAAAAATCTTGAGCTCAAAATTGACTTTTGACCACTATTTTAAAGTTACTGTACACTCTGCCTTTGCATTGTCAGCAAAAAGTGAGAAGTCATGCCAAGGCAAAAGGCAGTAACTTCCACATTATCAATATTTGGTTGCTGATAACCATTAACAAAATCATTATCGTAACACCTGTATAAAATCTAGTGATCATGGCATTTATTTTGTATGATTTACACTTATAGACATCTACTTATTGCTACCCTGTGCTTTGGTTGCATTCTGGTGGCATTATTAATACATGAGACATGGCAAAATACCTCCATAGCGGTAAGATCTTCAATTGGTACCGAGTGGCATAAGACTTGATAAACGCGCGTTCAAAATGATCACGATAAAACAGGTCCTCGCGCACATTCGACCCGGGGACTCGTTTATAGTATATTCGTGTTCGAAGGTGTCATGCTCCTCGTATGTTCACGAAAAGTACGAAGTACGAACGCAGTGCTTTCCATCTTGAGACTCGGTGGGGAGCGCGCTCTGGACTACCTAGACGACTAATGCATTTATAGCACAACCTTCTGTGTTCTGCGTCTTTTCAGTAGCGGTGGTTTCAGCTGTCTGCCCTATTATTGTGCAGTGCACTTCGCTCGTCCCGCGGATTTATTCCAGACAGTGTGATTGTAGGTACAACCCGCTTGTAACAGCTTGTCTGATGTTGTATGCACCAGCAATTCTTGCTTCATTATGTTGTATGCACCAATATACCGTTGTTGCTTCATTATTATCACTCCCTGTGACATATTAGTCCCGCGTCGGCCCGACTGTGTTCAGGGCGGAGCTGAAGGCGCCGGCGAAATTTTGGCACTCTGCCAGCTAGATGCATGATTGTTTCAACCAGGTCCGGTTCCGATCTGGGTGAGGCGGGGCTTTAGTTCTTTGTTGTATTCACCTGCTACGGCGTGTGTAAGAAAAATTCTGTCAACTCTGCATATATCATTCGCGATGGATAGCCTATCGCACGTTTGTCGATGGAGCGGGTTCAGACCATACTAAATGTTCTGACCGCATTTGTGCTGGACAAAGCTCTGAGGACATCAGAAGTTACAGGGACTGATGGCAGCTGTACAAAGTACACCGGCTACATCGTAATTTCAATTTTAATGGAGAGCAAAACAAAGGCAGAACACGTACAATCTGAAAGGTAGCATTATTTGATAGAACGCCAGCACCGTAACTTCATATTGACGCGCGGCTAAACAAAGGCAGAGTACCCTAACTCAAAATGAGCGTTCCAAAACAAAGCCAAAGAGCGGTAACTGGTGTTACGGTGTTCTGCCTTGGTTTCTCACGGGCTTTTGGAAGTTACTGTTAAGACAACCCATTATTTTCTCGAAAAAACGACGGAATTGACTCAAGATACTTATCCACATGATAAAGGGGGTCTTGAATGTGCCAAAAATATAAAAAACTAATTTTCGACCAAACACGAAGTTACGGTCTTTTGCCTTTGCACGGCAGTATAATAGTGTTCACTATCTTTGCACGTGTATTCCGATACGCGCAGCATAAGTGAAATGATGATAACGAATCATATTTTCCATATTCTTACTTTAGCATTTACACTGTACAAATGCCATTTAGCCATATTTATGTGGATTGTGAAGATTACATTGGATTGAGAAGTAGTTATTGGACGATGGTCACGTGTAAATTAACTTTTTCCCCACCATTGATGGAATTTGACGTAATTTATGAGACAACGCTTCCCCGCTATTGATGGAATTTTCCAGCTTTCCGTGTTTTCACTATTATATGGTAGGGGGCGCTATGACACATCTTCTGAAAGAGTACAGAATCTCCTGATCAAAACACAGGTGAAGAAGCAGAAACAAGAGATATCATATGTAAGCAGATTTTTTTCAGTTTTTTTGCTGAAAATGTTGTTTTTTTATGAAACTTACCCACATTCAAATGTTGATAAAACTAGAATGCATCAAGCTAGAATAAAACGGCTTATTTTGTTTACAAGCAAAGGGTCTCTTCTTTTTGTAGCAGTACGCATTCGCTCTGCCTATTAACACTCGGCTGGATGGTGATTTAGCTCTAGTTATGAGGAGTATAAATGTGGTTGGTGCGCGTTACCTGAGGGCATCACACATGATGCCATGTCATTGCTGTCGTTCCGGCGCGGTGTGCAAAAGCTAGAGAGGTAAGAGCTGCAGGCTAGCGACTCTTTTGTAAGTGATTCCTGTGGCACTGGATGATATGGACTTCTTTGTTGTAGTGGACAGGGGAATTAATCGGCATACACTCGGCGGCACTCGTTGTTGTGCAAGCTTCCGGTAAAGTGGATGAGTTTCGCGGTGCGTTAATAACGTGCTGTTTCAGGTATGTTTGCAACCTTTTATGTTTAATGCCTCATTCCTACCTCGTCCACCTGGTGAGTTTCTTCTTTGTCTTGTGTTTTGATCCAGGTGTGTTCCAAATGCCTGTTTAAAGTTATGGTGGGTTGTTCATCATTATAGTCATTTACTGGACGCTTGAATCGGAGATCCAGTTTAACATAAGCTGCTGAGCGACCACAAACTTACTACGTGATTGATATTTGGCTTACGTTCACGGATATACTGCGACTGCGGCTGTACAGTTCTGTGTGCTGCTGGGCTATGTAAGTTAGCCTTAAATGAGTAACGACGTCTCCAATCTCAACGACACCATTAACATTAACTGTCGGGGATGCTTTCATTGCTGGGGATTCGATATTGGTTGCCCAGAATGTAATGGGCTGTATTTAGTGTGGCTTTTGATGCTCATTACTCTGTCATCACTTTTCATTTTATTTTTAATTTAAGTTTTCATCCTTTTTTCTTATGTATTTATCATGTGAATTTTGTTTTGTTTGCTAATTTCTTTTTGGACTCAAGCACGCTCTTCGTGGCCCCTGTACGATGTACACAAACACACGGTCTGTATTTTTTTTGATGCTGTCCAGGATATCTGTTTATCCAACTGTTTTTCTAAGAGTACCCTGAATATAAGTGGATGAATATGTAGTATAGAACAATGTTGTGAGGTGATCATCTGGAATGTATCCCACGTGTGATGAGAATAATTATGCTTGTTATCGTACTGTTCTCATCTTGGTGGTGGTATTTTGGAGTGTTTGCTTTGCCACACAGAGGTGTTCGACCGAGTGCGGCGTGAGTGCACGTGTGTTTGTGGTTTTCCTTGTTTCTTTTTCTTTAGGAGAATAGAGAGGCCCATTTGGGTTGAGTGACGTCAGCTGCCGGCCCCAATTTCCGTCGTCAGGGCTGTCTAATTTTGAATATCCTTCTTGTTGATGGTGGTTTTGTCTTTTGTGATTGGATAATTTTATCTAATAAAAGTGATTTTATTGATTGTATACCTCACCCATGTCTCATGCCTGACTCCAACCGAAACGCGCCTGTGAGCCTAGTTTGTCTAGGGCGATTCCCTGGTAGTAAGCCCCCAGGGTGGCGTAGTTGGTTTATTCAGTTCAGATAACCATGCAACAAAATATTCTGGGGGCCATGAACATTCTGTGAATATGATCAAAAACGTTTTTCAAAAATGATGGCAGGGAAAGACTAAATAGCCGATAATATGTATACATTTCATATAGTCACATGATTATTCATTTGATTTAAATGTTTATCATTTATTACACTAATTATTTATATTTCTGTTCTTACTATAGAAACCACACACTCGATCACAGATATGCATCATACACCTATTAATGCACCGCACTGAGTATGTCAGATGGCTTGAACCTTCTATTAAACAACAGTGACTGGACTATTGGACGTGTTATTTTGCATTCTTACAGATGTCCCGTGATGATCCCAATTAAGTCAGAGTCAATACAGTCCAGAAACCTACCTACTGATCATAGCTGAAGTAAAGCAAAATAATGCTTCACGAAAAATAAAGCTAAGATGACGAACGAACACCAAGAAATGTCAGAACACTGACTCATTATCGGCCAGCTCCTGCGTCAGCATCACACGCATGCTTCGTGTTGCTCACATGAATAGTGTCGGCCAATAATGAGCCAGCGTTCTGACGTAGAACCCAGAAGCGCTGCACTGTGTTTACTATGTGATCAGTGGAGACTGACACCGAAGAGAATAAATTGTAGAATAAAGTCATTATTTCTTTGTTTTTTTGCACACAAAGATTATTCTCGTCACTTCACAACATTAAGGTTGAACCACTGGAGTCACATTTATTATTTTAACAATGTCTGTACTACCTTTCTGGGCCTCTCTCTTTTCATCAAAAATATCTTAATTTGTGTTCCAAAGATAAACGTTCTGACGGGTTTGGAACGACATGAGGGTGAGTAATTAATGACAGAAATTTTTGGGTGAACTAACCCTTTAATAAAATAGAAGCAGGTCAGTCCATCTCAAGTGATACAATTTTTTAAACGATTTTTTTACCGCTTTTTTTTTTTTTGAGAGAGAGAGAGAGAGATATTACCTCTACATACAGCAAAAATGTGAGTTGCTGAAATCAAATACATACATAAAACAATGATGGACTATTCTGCTAGGCTCAAACATTATGATTGTGTTAGTTGAACTGGTAATAAAAGGACCAACTTTCTGATCTTATCCAATTCTGTCATTCAGCTTTGTTCAAATTTCTGTGCATTGAAAGGAAATGGCAGGAAAATAGGAAAGTCTTGTTTCCGTGAGGAAAAGCTGGACACTTCTAATAATATGAGACTGATATTACTCTCTATATTCTTTTTCTCTCTTTTGTTTTCTCTCAGCCTGCCATTATTCTTTGTATCTTGCCTTTTCCTTCCGTCTCTCCCTCTCATTTTCGTCCTTTCCCATTTATTGTATCTTTCTTCTCTTTTGGGGGTGAGATAAAGGATTATAGAGCTTATATTTTCTCAGATGGAGAGAAGAGCACAACCTGTGAGTGTGTGAGTGTTTGCTCCTAAGGCGTGTGAGCATACAAGTGTGTGTGATTGATTTCTTCTTTCTCGGCTCCCTTGAGGCACCGGAAACCCCACTTTAGCACCATCTCTCCCTCAGGTCAGTTGTGTTCTTCAAAGGTTAAGCTCTCTTTTGCTCTCTCCTTCTTTCGCTATATGTTACTATTCCTCTCTCTTTCTCCCACTTTCCTGTTTTAGAAACATGTATCCCTTTGAAAAGACCAGCATTTGGTGTGTTCTGTTCCCCTACCAAGGATTCTCAAACAGAAAGCCTTCCTTGGTCAACCGCTTAATCAGACAGACCATGCTGGTTAACGTAGGGAAAGCTGTCTGGTTAAGCTTTCATGATAAACAACGGTGTTGGGGAAAGTCACTTTTAAAATTGATGCGGACGATATTGTGTAAAAAAGTAACCAACTGCTTTACTTAGCTTTATGGAAAGTAATGTGTTAAGTTACTATTGCATTTACTTTTTTTAACCTCGGCTGGGCTTGCTCTTTCTAGGGCTGTCACTTTACGTTCGAAAATCGATTGCACAATCGATCGGACCAACCAACACAAGTATCGAAAACGAAAATAGGGAATCGATTTTAACTGCCTTCCTTCGGATCGTGTTCAGCTCGTCATGACACGCCCACAGCGAACGCGCGTCACACAGCAACTGCAGGCTCTGACAAACACACATAACAGCAAACTATAGACCCCTTTTCAGTTAGTAAACATGGTGACGGGTTTTTTTGTGGGCGGAGCTTAGGTGGAGGCAGAACGATCCCTCTGGCCGCTTCACTAACGTTAGTTTGCAAGTTTTGTTAGCTTGTTTTTTAACAATGACTGGAGAAAATCCGATTTTATCTTAATGTTTAAGGTCACTCACTGTCCAGGACTGCGATTGTTATTTGCAAAAGTTAATTTTAACGGACGGAACCAGATTGGCTGACCCGTACACGCTCACTCAATGCATGGACGATATGACAGGATTAACGTTAGCGCTACCTCCGGTTGAGTGGCCTGACTTCTACACCTATCCGATAGAGAAACCGAGCGTAAAGAGAAACTGAGGGCATATTCTTTAGATGCCTATAACTATGTGCTGAATGGTCATGTACAAGACTTGTGTGTACGATCCGCAGTTCTGCCTAGCCAGCGCCGAGAAGACGACAATGTAAAGAGTGACATTACGGTGCAGTTTGAATGATGTGAATATTTTCTAGAAATAAAAATTCCAGATACAGCATATTCATTTTTCATTGATTCTTGCACCCAACAACACAACAAGATGACATTTAATAATAATAATAATAATTTAAGCTCCTTATTATGTAGCCGAATCTGTCCTGGTTTGTATTGGCCGTCTCCAGTTGTCCGTTTGTTTTGCCTCCAGCTAGCGCCGTGACGTAACTGTGACGTCGGCGCAAAAGGGGTCTATACTTCTGCATAATGTGTCTCTTTTTACAACAAAAATGTGAATTCTGCCGGTATTCAGACTGTCTCGTGCATACAGATACAGATTTGGGTTACCGGCTACAATAGGCTACGTAGGCAAATTTTTTTTGACATTTAAATAATCTAAATAATAATTCAAATCGTAAACACAGCCATGTTGAAGCCTGCAGTAATGTTTTTCATTGATGTTATTGCAGTCCACTCTGCTTATTGTTTTTCGAGAATGTTACACTCCTGTTTGTGCACGAAACTTCATGCCAATAAATCATCAGAAATATTGCTGACTTGTGTGCGTCTCAAGCGCCCTCTTTACGTTCATCCTAATGCCTGTTAGTTGTCCGTGGATTTGCCTATATTTGGCGAAAATGGAAACGGCTTTAGACATGGAAAATCGATTTTTCCAGCAAACTCACTCTCCCAACAAAGGTCTATGAAACTTCTCCCAAAACTAACATCCCAAATGAAGCTAACACACTGGCAGAACCCGGTGTCCTGTTACAGGACACATTAAGACTGATAACCCCTTGAGAAATGTATAAACATGTATCTAATTTTCCCATCTCATGATTTTCCTTTTATGTGGTTTGGACTATGTATCCATTCACTCTTTTAAACTTTTTTTTTTATGTTTCAATTAATGTTTCAGACTTGCATACTATGGTTAACCAAAATCATGTGTAGCATGTTTAGTCTCTATAAACTCCAATCTTTGTCCCCCATTTGGTAATTTACATTACATAGCTTTGTGACACATTAGTATTATAAGAATCTTGAAGATTATTTTGTTAAACGCCCAATCAAATTACAGGTTCAAAGGCCTGCTTGAACAAAAGGTCGTAAAGAAATTCCCTCCAAAGGGAACAACTTCTTATTGGCTCACAAGCCTCCAGAGGGTGTGACATCTTCACGCTTTAAAAATCACTGATCACAAGATCACGTCTCTTAATCTCTTAGTCTTTTACTCTCTTAGTTCCTTTCTGTAATCCTGATGTGAAGATGATGCTGAACTAGAAGTTTTCTAAGGACTCCCAAGCTTGTGCCAGGCTGCTGCCTTGTCTTTCCATTCACCAAAAATCCTCTAACTCCCAATGGTTCTCTCTCATCAAGACAACATCATCAAAAATCAACTGGAGCCTCAACAAATTGCATCAGGACAGTTTAATTCAGATGGGCGAGACATGCAAGTATCAAACTTAGTCTCATTATTTGATGCATTAAGTATCCTTACCCATTTTTAAGAAGGGCATATTAGAACTAAACTGATGGTTTGCTCAAGGAAATTCATCTGCTGAATTTCAGACAATGCTATCACTTGCCTTCCTGTATTCTGCTTCAGCTCTCTTTCCCTTGGTAAACTGTATGCATGAATGTATGTGTATGTTAGAGTAGTTTAAGTGTTTAGTCTAGTTACAGTTTTTTTCAATCGCTAACAAGCGCTTACCCATACTTCAGATAATTTTTCTAAACTCTTAACACAGACCCACACCTACAAAACACAATTGGCCAAATGGTTAATTTTCTTCTCAAAAACACATTTTGTTAAATATATACTAACTCTTCATTTCAAAATAGAACACATCTTTCTCTGCACACACTAACTTTACCAAAACGCTGGAAATCTGACTCAAAATGAAATTATTTTGTCAAAGAATAACACTTGTTTTCACTTCACAAGGTACATGCAGTCAATCAAAGTACACCAGGTTTCAAAATACTGGCTATTGTTGACATTACAAAAATTGCATAGACTTTGATGTTTCAGTTTTACAGGTATTTGCATGCAAAACATGCAATCCAACCTTTTTACACTAAATTTCTTGGTTGGGAACTGTATGTCCACATGTACAGTAATGTTCACATTCAAAAGCATTCTAGTAAAAAGCAAATCAGTTTTTTTTCCCTTTACTGTTTACAACAGGAGGTACAGTAGAAACACGGTATGATAGAACAGAAAAAGTTTTACAGTATTGCTTACAAAAAAGCACAAAATTACTGTATCTAATCTCTGCGATCTTCAGGGTTAGGCCACATGTTTTCATCAAATATTGCACTTCTGCACCTCTCACTGCACCTCTCACTGCATCTCTCACTGCATCTCTCACTGCATCTCTCACTGCATCTCTCACTGCATCTCTCACTGCACCTCTCACTGCATCTCTCACTGCACATCTCACTGCACCTCTCACCGCACCTCTCACCGCATCTCTCACTGCATCTCTCACTGCATCTCTCACTGCATCTCTCACTGCACCTCTCACCGCACCTCTCACCGCATCTCTCACCGCATCTCTCACTGCATCTCTCACTGCACCTCTCACTGCATCTCTCACTGCACCTCTCACCGCACCTCTCACTGCACCTCTCACTGCACATCTCACTGCATCTCTCACTGCACCTCTCACTGCACATCTCACTGCATCTCTCACCGCATCTCTCACTGCATCTCTCACTGCATCTCTCACTGCACCTCTCACCGCATTTCTCACTGCACCTCTCACTGCATCTCTCACCGCATCTCTCACTGCATCTCTCACTGCATCTCTCACTGCATCTCGCACTGCACCTCTCACCGCACCTCTCACCGCATCTCTCACTGCATCTCTCACTGCATCTCTCACTGCACCTCTCACTGCACCTCTCACCGCACCTCTCACCGCATCTCTCACTGCATCTCTCACTGCATCTCTCACTGCATCTCTCACTGCACCTCTCACTGCACCTCTCACCGCATTTCTCACTGCATCTCTCACTGCATCTCTCACTGCACCTCTCACTGCACCTCTCACTGCACATCTCATTGCATCTCTCACTGCACATCTCACTGCATCTCTCACCGCATCTCTCACCGCATCTCTCACTGCATCTCTCACTGCACCTCTCACCACACCTCTCACCGCATTTCTCACTGCACCTCTCACTGCATCTCTCACTGCACCTCTCACTGCATCTCTCACTGCACCTCTCACCGCACCTCTCACCGCATCTCTCACTGCATCTCTCACTGCATCTCTCACTGCATCTCTCACTGCACCTCTCACTGCATCTCTCACTGCACCTCTCACCGCACCTCTCACCGCATCTCTCACTGCATCTCTCACTGCATCTCTCACTGCATCTCTCACTGCACCTCTCACTGCACCTCTCACCGCACCTCTCACCGCATTTCTCACTGCATCTCTCACTGCACCTGTCACTGCATCTCTCACTGCACATCTCACTGCACCTCTCACCGCACCTCTCACCGCATCTCTCACTGCATCTCTCACTGCACCTCTCACTGCATCTCTCACTGCATCTCTCACTGCACCTCTCACTGCATCTCTCACTGCATCTCTCACTGCATCTCTCACTGCACCTCTCACTGCATCTCTCCCTGCATCTCTCCCTGCATCTCTCACTGCATCTCTCACTGCATCTCTCACTGCATCTCTCACTGCACCTCTCACTGCATCTCTCACTGCATCTCTCACTGCATCTCTCACTGCACCTCTCACTGCATCTCTCCCTGCATCTCTCCCTGCATCTCTCACTGCATCTCTCACTGCACCTCTCACTGCATCTCTCCCTGCATCTCTCCCTGCATCTCTCACTGCACCTCTCACTGCACCTCTCACTGCATCTCTCACTGCATCTCTCACTGGATCTCTCACTGCATCTCTCACTGCATCTCTCACTGCATCTCTCACTGCTCCTGCTATTCTCCCTGGGCCCCTTGCTCTTACTCTTCCTCGTCCTAATTTTACTGTATAAGTGTCAATGTAATAGAAAAAAATTGGGTAATTTTGGGTCGGCCCAATTTACCCAACATAAATCAGCTGTGTGTCAATTATTCAATTGTTTGTTTATTATTTTGCTGAGATATATTGTTTTTGAACTGATATCATTGCAGGAGCAGAGGTTTTTATACTGTATCTAAGGTTTGGAATATTGTTTTTGCTATTGTGGGATGGTGTGTGTTAACATTCGCAAATACTACAAAAACAATCCATAATTTTGTTGGGAGGTATAACTTGTCTGTTAATAAAATGTAAGCATTGTGGAAATGTGTTCACTGACTGCATTTTGTGTGAAAACGACATGAAATGTGTGAATGGTATGGCCACAATAGACCGATGCTGTGCTAATTGTGTTTAGAGTTTTGAAAATGTGACTACTGGTTGGACAAACGCTTGTTAGCGACTGAAAAAAACTGTAATAAAGTCTTGTTCATGTCACATGTAAAGTTGTCCGTGTTTCAAGCTCATTAGATACTGGAGTCCCTAATCATGCAGAATTTGATTCCTTGCTCTTAGTAGTAGCCTACTCTAAAGAAAGAAGACATTTCCCATGCCCCGAAAATGTACATTTCTTAGCTAATTTGCTACAGAATGGTTGAATTGGATCATCGAAGGGCAGGAGCAAAGACAATGATTAATAAAGTAAGATTAAATACTTAAAGTATTTTTGTGTAGTTTAACATTTAGTTTTTGCAGGTTTGTATAATATTCTGAGTTTGCATTTCACTGTTTTTATTTTGAGGAATATGTATTTGTGCAAGTGAGATGAGTAAATGCATGTTCACATTAAGTCTAGAACTACAATAAATACAGCACACACAACACCTCTTCCTCTTACTCCAGATTTCTCTCAACATGGGGACAGAAAACTAAGGTGTCAGTCATTAAATGGGAAAACAAAGTAACTTGCATTACTTATTTAAACAAGTAACTGAGATATGTTGTTGTAAATTTAAAAGTAATGAGTTATTTTCCTAGTTTCTTGAAAAAAAGTAATCTATTATGTACCTCACGTTAGGCTACTTGTAATACCTTACCCCCAACAGTGCTAAACAACAGTTGTGCCACTTGACTTTCCTTTCATTCAAATAATATGTTGTTAAAAAAAAAAAAAAAAAAAAATGGTAGCACTTTAGTTTACAGTCCTGTTCCCCATGTACATACTGTGTACTTATTATAGCAATTACAATAACTGGGTAATAACTAGGTAATAACTCTTAACCTACACCTAAACCTTAACCCATGTAGTTACCTTATATTACCCAGTACTTTCTTAGGCAAGTACACTGTAAGTACACATAAGTGCAGAAACTGTAAAATAAGGTGCAACCAAAAAAAAAATCACCTTACCCAAAGTAAAACACTCACTAATGCCCATCAATCAATCAATCAATCAATCAATCAATCAATCAATCAATCAATCAATCAATCAATCAATCAATCAATCAATCAATCAATCAATCAATCAATCAATCAATCAAATTAAAACAATCATATCAATCAAAAGCATGACTTTTCTGAACCAGTAAAAATCTGCATAAACAAGCTTGAACTAAGGGTATAGGTTAGAGGTCTCTACTATATGAATGAATGTTTTTTTTTTCTTGAGTCAATGCACCTAGTGACAACATAATCAACTCCAAATCCCACGATACCCAGTGTTAACCTCATTTACTCAAAGCGATTAGGCTTTTGTTGCATATTTTATGTACCATGTAATGTCTGGACCATGCCAGGGAGAAAAATAAGCACGCAACATACTGTAGAATGAGAGTAGGTTATTACAAGACACGATTATAATGTGGAAACCCAGGAAGGACCATCTTCACTCCAGCGTACAGAGATCAATAGAAGCTCTATCCATGTTTGACTGGCTGGACTATTGAGCTTATTCTTCAAATGTCAAACGCTGGTCTTTTGCTGTTATCGGACGGGAGTTATTGAACCATAGCCTCTGCTAGCAGGTGCTATAGATCTCTGGGAGAGAACTGCATCAACACCTGAGAAATGGCACGTGGACACATCAGTGCGCTCTGCTATCTATCCTGTCCCCTGCAGAATTAAGTCATCACTTTCAGAGAGAGAGAGAAAAAAAAGACCTGTTTATACATTCTCTAATCAGCCAGAGGCTGAAAGCAATGTAACAAACAAGGAAAAGTCACTGCAGAGTAGCATTTCGCAAGGTCAACGTGACCAATAATGGTCCGATGTTTCCAACACATGACTCTGTGCATTCAGGGCAATTAGATGGTGTGCGTGCAGAGGGTTCGGTCCGGTATAACTCTAGTAGCGGGATTATCCCTCCAGCATCTGGACTTCTGCTAATTAGATCACCTCTCCACAACTGCACATGTCTTTGTGTTATGCAGCCTGCATGTTAAACAGCATGTAGTCCAATAATTAGGGATTAACTTGATAATATTCTAGGGTTTACGGTGCCATTACTGGGGATAATAAGCCATTGTCTCTTGAACGAATATATCATTTTGTGTGTAGCAGTCAAAACATAGGATTGCCAAATGCCAACATTTTTAAAGGCCATCCAGATAGTCATGCTTTTTTTATTGTAAAATCAAACAGATTGTACTTTTATTAACTAACGTTGATAAAGATTAATAAATCACTGTAACACTGTAATAGAGAATCTGATAGATAGACAGACAGACAGACAGTACTTTTTTAGATAGATAGACACAGACAGACATATATTGTATTTATTGTTACCAATGAAGGTAAAAGCACATAACAACACAATCACCCAAATAGCTGCCATTTTACTGTAAATGTAATCACTCAATGTACAAATGACCCACATTATTTGAAATAAATAAATAAATAAATGGAATAAATCTATTTTAGCAATGTCCTTATATTGTCGCATTAAAATTGCATTGCGATGAAGATGATTAGAGTCTAGATTTCATTTCCGTAATGATGGATTAGAATCTGGGTGGATTTAATGTTTGTGAGCATTGTAATATTTTTGTCTCTGCAGCTCGGATGAATATCGATATAACAATGAGATTATCCGTCAGCTGTTGGGTCACCGTAGAGATTACACAGTAGCCAATGCTGATCGTCATGAGGAACGCCAGTAACATGGAATTGGGGCTAAATTCAACAGCTTTAACCATTGTGAAATTAGTGTTTATACATGTGCTACCACTTTAATTATTCTGAACTGAATGCTGTACATGTATAGTAGCAGTTCAGCAGGAGGGATAACAACATGATAACTGTAAATTGTTCACTAAACATTGTTGGATGCTTTCTGGTTGTCCTTTCAGAGACATTCAAGAAATTAATAAACTATAAAAGGGACAGTTCACCCAAAAAAAAAAAAAAGAAAAACCATCATGAACTCACCCTAATCGTTTCATGTCAAGAGACCACAGATTTGGATACAGAGAGTACTGTATATACTGAATTTTTTTTACATTAATTTTATGAAATCACCTATTTAAATCAAAATTCCATTTTAAACTGCATAAAATAAGCAAGAGCAGTAAAAGAACCTGGATTTTTTAATAAAATCATCCTTGTATCGTTTGGTCGTTTTTATTCAATGTAGAAAAGGTAATGGATGAACACTTACACAAACACTCTAAACATGAGCAATAACATGCAATTTCACAGCGTAGGCGAAAATACGGTGCATCTGTATAGTTTGGTAGGGACATTTTCAAATCAATCACTGTTAAAACACAAACTCTGGAATTCTTTATTAATGTGGCAAGTTGGTACGTTGCTTGGAAACCATAAATGGCCTACCGTTAAGCTAATGAACTATATGCCATTGTGTCATAACCTCTATTTTACCCCAGACTGTTCAAGGAGCAGTTGTTCCAGTCTCTCTGCATAGATATGGTGATAGAAAAGCTTACAAGCTGACAAATGAAATAAGAAAAGCCCCACACTGCTCACGTATGCAATGCCGCAAAGTGCCTCCTACCTCCGGCTCCCTTAATGCTGCAGTAATAACGTTAATGTGTCGTCTATCCCTTGCCTCAATCTGATCTGCTTTGTTGTTAAAGAGTTATAGAGAAACAGGTGACGGTTGAGCACAAATCTCCATGCCCACAGGCTCGACACACTGTTTCAGACATACAGATTCATATCAGATCTGGGCCTTTAATCATCAGAGTGCCCCTACGCTCAGAGACACACACTTCATACAGTCCCCCCGAATGGATGCGGCCCACAGCCCAACTCAATTCAAGCACTAGATTATGGATTATGGTAATCCAACCAGCCAAAGGTCAGAGGTAGAGGGCGACACAGGCTCATTCAATCAAGATAAGACATGCAAAGTGTTTTCAGCATTCTATTTGTTTGACCCACTTTAATCTCCAAAGAAAATAATAAATGACATTAAACATTTGGTAAAAACAAACAGACGTGTTGTTATTGGTAAATTGTATTGTTTTTACAATCAGCATGTTGCTATAGACACAATTACTGACACAGCCTGAAAAGTAATGCCCTCGTTTTTGAGCCAAGTGGATTTTACATGAAACTTCCAAACCAAAATAATTTGTACTGAAAATTATTGTACAAGTTTATTGAAGGTAAAAAGCTGTAGCAGACATTACATATTCACGTCTAAATTCGGTACATCCAATCGACCCCTAATGTCTCTTGAAACTCAAATTACTGGAAGAAAATATCAAAACTACAGACAAACAAACAAACCGACATCCATACATTAAACTATTCTTTTTAGTTCTTTACTTTAATATGACTATTTATTTTATTTTAACTTAACATTTGGGCATATCAGTGCATTTATTTAATTAGTGATGCACTAATAATTAGTGATGCTGCCAATACTGACAAACAATAAATGGATGATTTTCCGTAAATAAATATGATATCATTATTATCAATGTTATCAATGTTACACAAATCAAGACATCACAGCATTATAACTGAAAATATAAAATAAGTATTTTTCTAATACATTTAACAGAACCAAATTATTGTTTTTAAATACTAACTTTGAGTGAAAGATGACAGTAAATAGTAAGTCTGAAAAAAACCCAACTAATATAGTACATTAAATACATTCCTAAGATAAATAAATTCCAATACAAAAAGGTGCATTAAGGCACGCTTAGATTTCATCCAAAGGAGCCATCAATCAGAGATCCTCTCTTATAGTGTGAGACCCTCATCGTTAACAGACAGAAAGAGAGATAGTTCACAGGAAAAATAATCTGAATGGCTTTCCACTGCTAAACTAAAGCACAGACACTGTGAACCTTGAATGTTGTGAGGCCAGTAAAGTGAAGAGCTGTACAGTACACCTCGTTGTTTTGCTGTTGAAAACATCAGGGTTCTGACAGTAACAAAGAAAAGCAACAAGCAGTTACACACGGTCAGTGACCCAAAAACAATGAGTAGATTTATTCTGACTGCAGGAGAGTTTAGTTGTTTAATAAGCCTATCTTACATGTCAGAGTTTCTCAGCAAAAGATCCGACATCTAGAGACTAGGGGCCACGACACATACACTCTTTCAGAGGAGATAGTGTGCATGTGTGTGTGAAAGAGAGAAAAGGAGAAGTTTGCTGGAATACTGTTTTAGCACAACCTTGACATCCTCTGTTACCTTTCCAGCTCATTTTGTGTGAACAGAAAGGTAAGACTGGAGGTAGATAAAAAAGTAATAACAGATGAATAAGAGGAATTATGTTTTCCCTTTCCCTTTCATTCTGACACTGGCAAAGGAAAACTCATTCCCAGCCCCCTCTGAAGTTACTGTGAAATGTGTGCTTGTCCTAACGTGATATCAGTGACATATAGACATGTTTGCTGAAACTGCTTTCACATCATTTGAACAGATGACACCGTTTGGAGAACTGTGCCAAGTACAAGCACGCCGGTGTTTCTTAGTGAAGAGAGGCTGATCTGTGATCACTGGTTCATTAAACTGTCGGCAAAGGAATAGCTCAGCCAAAAATGAAAATGCTGGTGTCATTTACTCACCCTCATTTCGGTCCAAACCTGCATGTGTTGATTTGATTTCTTCTGTGGACCACAAAATATGAATTTTGGAAAAATATCCTGGCTGCTGTTACCATTTAATATTTTAAATGTAATCAAGGACTAGGGCTGTAAATCTCCTTAATGACAACATGGCACCATTAAAGTGATTCATATGACTTGTGCACTATTACATGTCTTCTGAATCCAACAGACCGAAATGTATTATTTTCTCTAGCTCTTCTTTGTTTGTTCATGAGTGAAGTATCATCAGATTCCTGAACGAGCTGTCAAATTTGAGTAAAAATTTGTCAATGAATCTGTTGACCCAGTTGACCAAACCAGTTAGAATGAAATCAGGCTGATTCGGTTCTCAGTTCTGTCAGGACCACTATCGTCAAAATACGATTGACAATTAGCATAGTATGAGCCTAGCATGGATAAGAGCAGGGAGAGCAGCAATAACCCCCCTTAGGGTAAACAGAACAGAACCAACATGAATGTATGCAGATATCATTAATTCAAGATTTTAAAGTACAACATAATTCGAGAATTTATTCTGATTCAGGGGGAATCAGAAAGCCAAATCCTGACTGGGCGAGAGGAGGAGCTGGGGATGGAGGAGGGTAATTAGCTCCTGAGAAACGCGACAGCTGCTGATAATACTGAAGGAGCTTATATATGTATACAGTGATAGGCGTCGTATTCCTATAGGTAGACGTGTATCAGCTGAGAGTCAGCTGAAGCGAACTTGACTAACGTGACCTGCCAGAACTGACGCTACGCTTGATTTATCCAGTCACAACTGTTAACAGCTCGCAGGAGGGAAAATGATCAATAATAATCAGACAATCTATATGTTCCAGCTTCAGAAGACTTAGAATACAGAGGTTTATGGTGGGTTTTTGCTGCTTTTTGAAGCTTGACAGCCCCAAATCATCATTCACTTTCCTATTGAAAGTGACTAGGACAAAAAAAAAAAAATCACCTTTTTTAACGTCCTACTGACATATTTAATTGATACAGGGCTGTCAAGCTCCAGAATGACAAAACACACCATAAAAGAATCAAAGTTATTCATATGACTTCTGCTCTATATATCTAGTCTTCTGAAGCCAAGTAAGTTTTGTGTGATGACAGACCACAACTTATCTCACCATATCTCCTCATTATCTCTTTGTAAGCCAAATATCATCAGATTCCTTTTTTTTTCTTAAATCAAATATTTTCAATGAACAATCAGTTGATCTGGTTCACCAAACCAGTCTGAAAGACTCATTCACAAATCAGCCTGATCCGTTCTCGATTTCACTGACTCAATGGTCCGAACAAATCATGAAGATCATCAGTTATCCTTCATCACACACATTTTACAAATTCAGAAAAGTCCTCATTTATATTAAAAAGTGAGGCCAGGATTTTCCTCTAAAATTCACCTTTCGTGTTTACTGTGTTTTGTCACTCACAGGTTTTAAACAATATGAAAGCGAGTAAATAATGACCAAAATTGTTATTTTATCTAAACCACAATCCGTCAACAGGTCCAGGGACACATAATTTAGGTAAGAAACTGATTTAAGAGATTTGTCACTCCACCAGAGGGCACTGCACCCATTTGCTGTATGAGATGAAATATTTTCCAATCTCCCTCACTTTCCCATTCCCTTACCTTCGCTCTCGCCCAATATCTCTCTCTCTCTTTCTCTCTCCCTCTCTCACACACACACACATAGGAAATGAATCAAACAGACAGACTGGCTGTCTACAATATGTGGGAGGCCCTTTCAACCAAGAGAACATCTCCAGGGTAAACTATCTCTAACTCTTTCTATCTTTCTCTGTCATTCCAAATCTCACAAGAGGGATCCATTGTAAACAGTCCCAAATTCATAATTCATTCAAAATAATGGAATTGTCTTGCAGAATTGCATTTCAACTAAAATATTCCAGTGACTGGAAAGGAGAAAGAAGCACGCGGTCTGAGGCTGCCTCGGCATCGCATGAGAAGAGTTCACACCGCATAACAAGTCTGTATATAATATGTAGCGGACCACCTAAAGATGGATAAGAGAAATCAGTCAGCTAACAGGCACATCAATTCAATTTCAGCCAGTTTGTTATCTTCATATAATCTGAAAGGAGCTTGAAATGGAAGCGGACCTTCAAGGAGGCGTCCGTGTTTGTGAGACCAACTTCAAATGCACCCACGAACTTTCAAATGTGATGTAACAAAATGTTTGTGCTGCGTTGTCTGACAGGATCAAAGGGTCAGTTAGCTCGAAGGAACGACGGAATATACCACAGAACCGAATCAATACACACACAGAGAGAGATCAGATACAGCGGAACTGGAAACATTCTGTCAGATCTCAGTCTGCTTCAAAAAGCTGTGCGTTCACACACACAGAGAGAGAGAGAGAGAGAATGTGTGGCATTTTTACAGTCATATACATGCATCTTGAGGAAAATTGTGTGCGTTTGAGATGAAAACGTGATCCGCTTTTCTTTTTTTAAACATTTTTCATCTTGGGGGCACAGGCTACCCATGGCGGCCCATCAGCACGGTCATACAGTCGGAGTTAAAAGCTTTGACTGCTGAGAGGATGGGGTGTACATCCACAGAATGCTTATAAATGTTGTATTCCTCTCCGTCCTTTGAGACAATACCTCAGCTTTGTTCTCTTCCATACTGCTTTGTTTGTTTGTTATTGTGAGTCAGAGAGAGAAAGCGCACGAGCGAGAGAGCGACAAATAGGGAGGGAGGGAGCTATTTGCATTTAATTCAGTGTTGATAAAGTTGTACGAACAGAAAGCAGTTCAAAGAAAGCCGGCTTGGACATTTTGAATGTGCCAGATCTGACAGACTGCTCTAAACACAGCAGATTATGTAAAAACTGCTGCGTCTCTCTGTTATTACCCTGTCCCTGCCTCTACGAATCCTGGGCCCTGTTCTTTGTGCGTCGTTTAATACATCCGAGATAATGCACCAGATTCCACTAATCGTACTAATTCCTCTCTGGCTAATTTGGTTCTTCAATCACACATGCAGATTTGATTAGAATAGCTGGATTGAGTTGCCGCAGATAATTGCTTATTGTGTTTACTGGAAAAGACACATATTAAGGCTATATTGACATTGGCAAAGATGTTAAGAAATGCAGTGAAATGTAATGACTTCATATGTGTTACGTACTCGTACGCATTCAAAGTGTTGCAATATGGAGATGTGTGTAGTTTGGTGTTGTTGTTGTGGTGTGTGTGTTTCAGGTCTTCGTTGAATCAATCTACCACCTGTCAATCTTAATGAAGGATGATGACGTTTCGGTTCACCTCATCCAATCACATCTCACCACTTCATTCAAATGCCCGTGATCACTTCCATGTCGACAGCTGTTTGTTCACTTTTGTTTGTTGCGCTTGTTTGACTTGCTGTCAATGATTTGTCTGTGTGTCTAACATTCGAGTTCTGTTTAATTGTTGCAAGTGTTTTGAGTATACTGTTCAGCCTGATCAGTGTGTAAAGCTGGGAAGAGAGCAGGTTAGTAGGTCGCGCGACATACACTTTGCACTTAGAATGTTTTGGATTATGTTAGACACACTAGTTTAGGAGAGTGCCTACTTTGTAAGTTTTGTTATTTAGTTAGTGTAGTTTAGTTAGAGCGTCTTGACGCCGACGATTTCTTTTCTACATTTTTCGTTTTAGCTGAATTAACCTTTTAGCTAGTTTGTTTTGTTTTGAAATATCTTGAAATATCTGTAGAAATATATGAGAAATTGTTTGTACAATACTTTTATAAATGTACATAATTCATAATGTACCATTCAAAAGTCTGGGGTCAGTCTTTTTTAAAAGAAATTAATACTTAACATTTTTGAAAGTGACAAGACTTTTACATTGTTACGAATATATATATATATATATATATATATATATATATTTCAAATTAATGCTTGGTTAAACATTAATAAGCATGTTTCTTGAACACCAAATTAGCAAATTACAATGATTTCTGAAGGATCATGTGACACTGAAGTAATGATGCTGAAAATTCAGCTTTGCCATCACAGGAATAAATATTTTAAAATATAAAAAAAGCAAACAGTTTTGTTTTAATTGTGATGATATTTTGAAATAGTACTGTTTTACTGTACCCTATCAACATTTTTTTCAAAATCTTACTGAGCCCAAACTTTTTTATTTTTTGCTGAATATTAAATAGAGAAACAGAAAACAAAAATCTGTAAAGTGAAATGATTTTTTTTATATATATTTTGATTAGAAAGATGTAGAAACATCAAGTCGGGCAGAAGGCCTTTTTAAGAATTGCTGGACCTTAAAAGATCCAGGAAACATTGCCAAAAGAGCCAAAATGAGGAGATAGAGCTGGAAGAAAGTTGAGGATTAATTCAATTTGTAGGTGAAAAAAATTTACCTGTTACATTGTGTCTACTGAAATTCAAGATACAACCCAAGATCTAATCTTGTTTACGGTTTAAATAACACAGCATTAAAAAACTACTGTCATTAACGAAAAAGAATCTCGAAACAGAGTCGATATAAAGTCGCAATTGCGTGTTATAGTCAGAAAATAGATAAATATACTCACAATTGCGAGAAATAAACTAGCAATTCTGACTTTAACATGCAATTGCGACTTTATTTCTCGCAGTTCTGGAATATAAAGTCACAATTCCAAGATGTAAACTCGCAATTGTGAGACAAAAAGAAGCAATTATCTTTTAAAATATTTTATTCTGTGGCGGAATTTATATATAATCACATATCAAGATATTTTACTATACTACCCTGTTATATCAGTCATTCTGACGCTCTTGCAGAGAGCAATGGATAGTGTTTATGTGACATTTAAGCATTTGATTGACTCTTGATGTATTACTAGAAGAGGTTCGAATTAATTCTTGCCATTTTGTTCTTTAGCCTTCACCCATGATCTAACACAGCTTTGGAATCCAGACGGGTTCTGACTTGTGATTCATTTTGATCCCGAGCAGCTTCACTGATGTGCCACATTAACAATTGTCAGACAAAATCAGAAAGATGTAGTCCACTGCAGACCCCGAAGGGGCTTGATGGAAAAAAGGAAGTTGTGATTGAAACTTGTCGGAGAGATTTTGAGTAGCATCGCTATCGACTCTGAAAAAGCAGGCTTGGAGAAAGAGCGAGGGAGTGATCCCGCAGATATGAAGAATTGAAAAATATCTGGTGTTCTTCACACTTCCGGTTGAAGGACATCTTGGTATTATTACATTCAACTTAATCCCAATCTCACTGAAAAACCGGACAGCTTTCATTTTCAGGCGAGTATAGGATCACAACATGGGTTAAGCCCCTCATTTGAATTCAAATGTGATAATAACAGCAATCAAATTCTCCAAAAGAATTGTTATAGTCTCGAGATGGCTGTTCATTTCAAAGTCAAAGTCAACTTTATAGTCATTTTTAGCACTTTACATGACAGTGGATAAAAATTAAACAGTTCCTTCAGGAAACAACAGTGAGCATACATACACACTGATACACTGAGTACTCCCCAAAATCAGCGTATTGAATTAACACGTTGTTCGGGTTTACATGCAAACCAATAATCTGGCAAAAACTAATCGTTCATGTATCTGACTGCTTGCAGAATGAAATTGTTCTTGAGTCTGGATGTTCTGGACTGAATTGTTCTTATCCTCTTTGTAGATGAGAGGGGCTTAAACCAGTTGTGGGAAGGTGGAGAGGAATCCTTCCTGATGGAGACTGCCTTCACACACCTATTGATGTAAATGTCTTCGATGGCAGGAAGGTTGGCACAGGTGATGCACTGCAGGGCCTTGCTGTCAGATGCTGTGCAGTTTCCATACAAGAAGGTGATACTGCTGGTTAGCATACTCTCAAGAATGCATCTGTAGAAACCAGTGAGGATGGAGGGGGTCTTCAGCCTCCTCATTTAAACTGTTGGGGTGCTCAGTATGATGGGCTAAGAGGTTCATGTGTTGAAATTAAAAAAAAAAAAATACAATAAATTGGTAACACTTTACAATAAGTTACATTAGTTAACTACCTAGTTAACATGAACTAAGAATGAACAATACATCTACAGCATGTATTAATCTTAGTCATTATTAATTTCAACATTTACTAATACATTATTAAAATCAGAGGTTGTATTTGTTAACATTAGTTAATGCACTGTGAACTAACATAAACAAACAATGAACAGCTGTATTTTTTATAAACTAATATTAACAAAGATTAATAAATACAGTAATAACAAATGTATTGCTCATTGTTAGTCAATAGATTAACTAATGTTAACTAATGAACCTTATTGTAAAGTGTTACCAATACATTAATTAATTATAATAATAATACTAGTATCCCATTTTGTGTTCCATATATAAATGAATATAGCATACAGGCTTGGAGTGACATTAAGGTAAGCAAATAATTATAGTTTTCATCTTTAGGTTAACCATTAAGTTCCTTTATAATTGTTGTTTCTTTAAAGTCAAAGAAGCAAACCCTTGGCCTTCACTAATTACTGAAAATGGCATTTTAGAAACAGACGCTTTGTGAAGCCGAACATTGGGTGGTATTTACAGTAGGTTGTTATAGAGCGTAGTCAGAAAACATAGCATTACCAGAACACGATGCAATTAGACGATGTCCAGGTGACACAACGGAACTCATGCTGACAGGATGTGAGACAAGATACAGGCTTATGGTCGTGGGACTGAATTGGTCTAAGAAAGATGATATTACAAATCAGTGTGTGTGTGTATGTGTGTGTATGTGAGTAGTAAATGTCAAGAACATGATAAGCTGTTCTTTGAGCAGATCGATCTGACAGAGCCACTGAAGGTGTGAATCACACTCCCTCAGCCTTGTCAGTGTATTTACACACACACGCAAGCACGCGCAAACACACACTAAAACATTTAAATGTTGCACAGAAGCCAATTATATGAGACATTCTGATAGTTACTGTACATTCTTAAACTGACAGCTTATTGGACAGACAATCTGTCAACATTTCTTTATGTACAAGTATGCGCGCATGTGTGAATTTAAGTAGTTTTTTTAAGGCTTACTTAGAACATAGACCTCATCACCTGTCATGGCCATGCACATTTTGAACGTCACAAAAAAATTAAATAAATTGATGTCAAATCACAGAAGTAGTATTTCTTTGATTTGCTGTCTTTTCTTCTACTTTGATCTTTCATGTATCAAGATATGTACTTTTTCGTACGTCTCTATATATATATGCATCTCAGAGGCTAAAGTGTCTGTGTGTGTGTGTGTGTGTGTTTCTGGTATGTAGTGGTCAGAAAAGAGGGAGAGGATAGTTAAATATTAATCCTGAGGTTTGTTTTGAGGTCTGTGGTGGCAGGATGTCTCCAGTGTGTGTGTGGGTGAGAGAATGTGTGTGTGTGTGTGTGTGTGTGTGTGCTCCTTTTCTATTTGTGTGTATATCGTGTGTGTCTGTTTGCGGTGTATGCACGCTCCTTTTTGCTGATGTATTGGTGATTCCGAGAAGTAAGTGGCGCCAAGATGGATTTGGTTCAATATGATGGAGTAAACTGATAACATCTAGGGGTAGGTGTGTGTGTATGTGTGTGTGTGTGTGTGGGACATAAACACACAGCTAATATAATTTATATTATACTTAATAGATATATGCACATAGATTATACATATAACTTTAGGCTGCAATAACAAATGTGATCAGTGACTCTGGACATAACAATTCATACAAATATAACATTTCCTATAAAAAAAATGGCCCTTTTGCCCCAGCCATCAGTAGTTTTACCTTCTCGAACACTAAACAGCATTTAAATCTTTATTGTACGGTCTTGGGGTTGGTAAAGTGCATGATTGTGCATATATATGCCCACATGAACAGTCTGTGGAACTGAAAGGGCGTGCCCTAATGTTCCCTAAGCTCTGGGGCTGAAACGAATGAGCTAATTTATCTACTGTTAATGCTTGGCCATTTATAGATTTTAATGAAATCATAATTGCCAGATTAATACATGTTTCACTTTCAACAGGGACAAAAGTAATAGAGACGAAACATAAAATTATTTTACCCGCATATTCATCACTCCCGTTGGTTTCTGTGGCGATAAAGTTTAAAATTAGACCCCCGTTAAGAGATGTCCATGACGGATGGTGCGCCATGACAGTGCTAATTAAATTGAGTTATCTGTGCATTTTATTTCTGGGCGTGAGAGAGATTGTTTTATTATAAAAAATCGTTAATAAAGCAAAAGGCATGGAAACGGATCAAGTGTGTAACGAATATCGGCCCATCATTTATCTATCTGTGAAAGAGGGAAACGAGTTGAAACAGTGAAATTTGAATTGAAATTCAGAAATGAGAAAATGTATCTTTTCACATCTACACTTACAACATCTAAAACCACCAACTTGGATTCAAAATAATCTGGAAATAAACTAAGCTTTTTGAATTTCCAAACTGTCACTTTTTGAACCTACTGAATTGGTATCGCAAAGTTGACTCCAATGAAAAGTTTATAGTGGTTGTTCTGGCCGTAATGTTCTTAAACCTTCCAGAGAAGAGGAGAAGGGAACAGGAATGACAGGGATTATTTCTGACTGTCCATGACATACCTGTGGATGCTGCCAAAGATGGCAATTTGCAGACCATGCAATTCCTTTACCATAGACGAAGTGCTTCACGGTCCCTGATACACAAAACAATGGGTTTAAGTTCACCCAAGAATCTGAAGCTGTGTCACAGCACTTATATATTGGGTTGTGAGAACACAATGTCCCAGGAAAATTAGTTTGATACAAATGTCTCACTTAAAAAGGGTCGATAAGCACTTAAATTGTACCTAAATCGATATTGTACTCGATAAGTACTTATGCAGATATCAATATCTTGATAAAAGTACCCGGGAGGCAGCTTTCGGGGTTCATTGTGGGGGAAAAAATGATAAAAGCTGTACAAAGGTCAATTATGAAACATCATCATACTCCAATAAGGGAGTCATTAGTGCCAAATGACCTTCAACATTTGCTACTCAAATCACGTGAAAGACATTTATAAATACCTGACTTACAAGATGATTATGACCTTTTTATGAGGTCTTTTTTATGAAGATGATTGGAATACTTAACATAGATGTTAGTTTTTTTTTTCTTCTTCTTCTTTTAAACCCTACTTCCCATCATATTGTCATCTCTTACTTTAACATCTTAGGACCTAGAATGCATTCTGGGAAATTAAATGTTCTTCCACTATAAAAAAAAAAAAAAAACATGTGATGAAATACAGTATAAACTACATACAAATTTATATAGGAGGCAATGGAATAATTTCTATAATTTCTATCACAATCTATCTATCCATCCGTCTGTCCATCATACATCTATTATCCACTAATCTACCCATCTGTCCATCCATCCATCCTTATCCAGGCTTATAAAGGTTTGTAAAACTTTTTAAGCTAATTTATGTTCAAAGTTTGGTTTCATAAGCTTTGCTTTTCTGGTTAAAAATACAGACACATAGATTTTTTTGAATTTCTACTTGAATTCAAATTGAAATTCTGAATTTGCATTCATTTGATATCTTAATTCAAATTCAGGATTTCTCAATTCAGTTGAGTAGCACTATGTTTTGGAAGGCCAACACTAACGGCAATCCATGTTTTGAAAATAATAATAATAATTCAGAATACAGAAATAGATGCTGTATTCGCCTCACTTTTAGAGTTCCTTTACGCATCTGTAAAAAAAAAACTTTAAATGTTGTGATCTCTCCATCAATCACCAGTATATCTCATTGTCTTCTCGACACCTCTCTTATATCATATCAAAGTAGCAGTTGTGTTTGCTTTGCTTTTGTTTGCAGCACCTGCTGTGTACACTGTAAAACACTGCAATGATTATAATACTGTATGTGGGGATAATGTATTTAAAGTACAAGAATAATATCATATTTTTAAAACAATTAAAGGTGCTCTACATTTAGGCTTAATTATTAAGTTCTGTGCCTGAATTGCGTACTACTGTTAGACTTTGTAACTTTGTTATTCATCTCTGCTTGTAATTTGTGTATTTGTTCTTATTTTACTGTTCACTTGTTTTTAATGTTTGAAATTTATCATTTAAGAGCATGTTCTCTCCACTGCAACCCTCTTGCTGCACATCTTCGTCTTCGCAAAAATCCTAATTACAACATGGTATAGATGACATTGTATCATATGATGCTCATAAGTTTCTTCATACTGCGTTAGTAGCTGATAACACCAAATCAGTAAAAGAATAAAAATTCCACTAAGAAAGATCTCCATAACATAAATTGCCTATTTTTACACTTCCTGCTTTTCCCTGCTTGAGAATTTCTGTCCAATGAATGGATGACCTTAGCACACATGTGGTTTTGTTTACAAATTTTGGGTCACTTGCAAAAAAGGCAGTGTGAAAGCGAACCACACCAAACAAAAATATTAAATAAAATCAACATTGTATTTGGTCCGGACCAAAGCAAGTGAACTAGCGGACTTTCCTGGTGTGAATACACTGTTGGGTGACGTCACTTCTTGTTGACGTTCGAAGTATTGTTCAGGCTAGCTAGACCCTCCCTCCCTCCTCCACATCCGCGCACTAACCCCCCAAACCCCACCCCCAAATCCTTCTTGTCGGTTATTATTGGCTGGAACACTGTTTGTTATGTTTAGTGGTGCGGGTTGGCCCAGTTTGTTTTTGTTGCCGTTTGTGGAGTGGGTGTCTACAGAGATCGCGTTTTTTTACAGTGTGTTCAGGGGACAAGCAGCTAGCGGATAGTGAGGGAATGTTTGCTGTATGTGACAAAAAAAGGTTTTGGCCTAAAAAACGTGTGATATCGCTTAGAGCACCTTTAAGGGGATGTGGGCGTTTGCAATTGCAGCTATTGTGGAGAGCTGAGAAGTTGTTTTCTCTGGTGAACTTTAAAGTTAAATTGTTAAACTAGGCATAAACAGATATCAGCACTCATTATAGAAAGCTAATGTTAATGTGTATACTGTATGCACAAGACTGTAATGCAAACAAATCATCAATGCGGAAAACTTACCACTTTTTTTACCACTTACAGTGATTAGTAAATGACACTTCTTTTTTTTTACCAGACAATTTAAATATAAAATAACTCCCTATTTAAATGGAATTGAACATAAATGATCATTAAAATGCAGACAACTGTGATCTCTGTATGTGCTTTTCACAATCAAATGCTCTTTGAAAGAAATAAACTGAGTGAGCTGAGTAAAATACAAAGTGCAAAACAACCTGTCGTCTTTGTTTTCAAATGGTTCTTTTTAAGTGAACCACACTGCACACAGACTTGGTAAAGAGCACCACTCATATAGAAGACAAATTACTGTGCTGAAACCCAATGTATTGACAACATCTAATATAAATTTGCATTATGGGGTTAAATGCTCAAAAATATCTATAATCATACTCTAATAAGCGAGTCATCAGTGCCAAATGACCCTCAAAATTTGCTATTCAAGGCACGTGAAGGACATTTATAAATACCTGACTTACAAGACTAGTTTGACCTTTTCATGATGATGATTGGAATACTTCACATATAGTTGTTATTAATTTTTTCTTCTCTTAAACCTTACCTCCCATAATAAATATGATGAAATATATGAACTAAATACAAAGTTCGATAGGTGGCAACTCCATCAACCCATCCATTTATCCATTCATCATCCATCCATCCATCCATCCATCCATAAACCTTCAAACTAGTGCTGGGCGGTATGACCAAAAATCCATATCACGGTATTTTTCAAAATTATATTGGTTTCACGGTATACGGTATTATTTTTCCTAAGCATGACTGGGTTAACCACATTTTCTACTGAGTGAGAGAGGAAATACTGCAGTAGATTGACTTAGAATGCTCTATTTTACTGTCACGAGTGAGTATTGTAGAAAAAATCCACACTAGTATTAATACAGGTTTGCAAGGCTGTTTACAAATAGGTGCCTTTAGGAGCGGCAGAAATAGCAGTTTCCCCGGTAACGCCTGTACACAAAGCAGCGCAACGCACATAAACGCTGCTTTATCAGGAACAATAAAGATTGAATCTTAATAACAAAGAAACTTTTCTAAAGAACGTTAGTTCACTTCAGATACATTCGTATAAAAACACCCATGCCGCGTTGACTTTGAAACCTGCAGTGCTCATGTTTATTCAATGATGTCAATGCCAACCACAAATAGATTTTCCAAAAGGCTTTGTTAATATTGTGAACCAATGTATGGGAAACACTGTTATATAATTTGACAGCTATCAATTATAGTTTAACCTATCCATCTTCACAGTTACGCTAAGCAACACATGCATCACCACAGAGTGCAAGAGTGAAAAGGGGCCCTATCAAACAGTGTCACGCCCCGCCACGTTCCGATCGTTAATAAAGCGTCATACACCGGTATTGCGGTATATTAAAAATTCATATCATAACAAAAATAAACACTGGTATTTGAACCGGTATACCCCCCAGCACTACTTCAATCGTCAGGATTTTAAAACTTTTTTTCCAAGCTAACATTCAAAGTTTAAACTTTGCTTTTCTGTTAAGAAAAATATAGGTATATAGATTTTTAAAGCTGTGCATACCTAAATACAAAATTATGTCATGAAACTCTAGATGGTGCAGGCTGGCAGGTCCTTAACTCACAATCTGCTTGCAAGCCAATGAGCTTATTGAGCTTGTTGTTTGACTTTCAGTTTGCAGCGTGCTTTCAGAAACCCTCCACCTTCCCCAGCTCTACCTGTATAGATCTGCTACGGGAAATTTATGTATGCTATTGTACAACAGCAGTAAGTCTACTTGATTATAGCAGTGTGTCATGTATGTATTGGCAGGAAAAAGTTCTATAGGAGTACCATTAAAATGACAACCTTGTGCTTGTGAATAGGCTAGTGTTTATATGCCAGTATGAGCATCACTGATGATTAGGAAAAAAACTGTAAAATGACTCACCTGTTCTTTAAAAAAAAAAAAGATGGACAAATATATCGTCACTTGTAGCAAAATGTTAAGACATTCATTCTGTTCCTGTCAGGAAGTAAAACAGAGACCATTATTGACCTGTTCCAGCTCTATAATGTCTGTCATATTCAGACTAATCGAGGATAAAAAGAAAAAATGCAGTGCCCTAATGTGAAACAAGGGGAGGGCTGAGAGCCTGACAACAACAGTGACCCACACTCAGACATAAAAACACAAACACACACACACACACACACACCTCAGCTAAATGAAAATGTGCAGGTAAACAAAAAAGAGGAATATCTGAGACCTTCTGTACGTGTGTTGGTTTGTTGGAGAGAAAAATGAAGCCAGAGAATTAAGTGCTACTGACCAACTCATCTTACAGTATTTTCTACTTGTTTGTATTAAGAATTAATATTCCATATCTGACAAATGACGATTATTAACATTTCACATCGATTTAGCTGCTTCCAGCACTAAGAAAACAGCTTTTCAGTGCAGCATAAGAAGACTGGAATTCAGAGAAAGAGAGCGAGAGAGATGTTTTTCTATGAGCATCTGATCAAAAGAGTCAGAGTAATTAAGCTCCCCTCCAGTCTCAGTGAGAGTGCTCTCCTTTAATTGCTTATATTACTGCAACTTCTGAAACAATTAATTGGAAGCAATCTGAGTAAAATACAGTTAGTAATGTCGAGAGTGTGAGAGCGGGTAATATTTCACTTTGGTCTGGAAAAATATATGAAACAGTTAATGTACTATCGTTCACTCTGTATTAAATCCACATTAGCTGACTTGGGTACCTGCTTTTATATGGCCAATAAACAAATGCTATCATCATGCCATCTGTGCTTTGTGAGTCATATAAAATCCTTTGACTGTCATTGATATACATCTCATGTGGAGTCTGCAGTCAAACCGCTCGTATATACACAATTTAATGGATGGGATTTTTTTTTTTTTTTTGCATAACCATTTGCCTGTGACCTTGACAAGGGTCAAACTGGAACTAGCATAACCAGACTTTTGACTGATGGCATGAGAGGTCCACAATGCACCTTATAATGCCCTCTTAAACAGGAAGAGACTGTCTGAATGACAAGTCAAATGACAAACCACAGTTCATGTTGTTTCAATTTAGGGGCTTGCTGTTGTTTGCAAATAAATAAATAAATACATATCTAAGTTTGAATGATCATCAATGGATAAAGATTCAGTAAGACTTCCGTGTACAGTATACTGTACATCAGAGCAGTGAATGTGGGCGGTCCGTGCGGGACTGAGACTAGACTGGACCAGATGAGTAAGGACGAATGGAGACTCTTTTTTACACCTCAGTTAAGACTTATTGTTGTGGTTTTGCAACACACATGCATGACACAACTGAAGTTACTCAGACTCAGCTGAATAATTCATTACTCAAGTGTCTCCCCTCTCTTATGAGACCAGTCTGAACCTGACCCATAAGGTGCTCTGGGCCAGAGACTAACAGTAAACATAATTAGCAGTGATATTATCCAGAGTTTGGTCATTACACCCACTCAATAACTCTCCCTCTTGGGTCTACATGATAAATGGAGCAGGGTATTCAGAGCCTACACTTGACTAAAGATCAGCAACCAACACAGAACACACTAAAGTGTGATTGGAGATGCTGCGAGCATGTATAGGAATTCAAGACAGCGTTATGTGAATTTGAGAAGATCTGTCACTCCTTTCATCTTAAAATTGACACAAACTCTAGAAGACTCAGGGAAGACGTTAAAGTACATGATGAGACCATTAGAGATTGCTGAGATCATTGCCTGTTTTTTATGTACTTTGTGCAATCTGCTGCCCATGAGCACAACTCAATATCTTAAACGCAATACCCAGGGTCCTATAATATATTACATGTGTAATCCCATAAGCGTGCAAACGTGGGCCTGTGTGTACAGAAGTGTCTATCTGAACAGATTTCGAACGTCATTGTCTTTTTTTATACATTATAAACAGAGCACAGGTCTCATTCATCGATTCACAATGTACAAAACCCATGAATCAAGCCACAGCACAATACTGGCACTATGGAGCGCACAGAAAGGAATAGTTTTCTTTTGAAATAGTTGCCTTTTACACTTTAAGTGCAAAAGGATGAGGGTCTTTTCAAAGGTAACTCGAAGCAATAAAACACTATAACGCCTTGCACGTCTCTCGAGGCTTCTCCTGCTCTCGCTTGCCTTCACTTTAGCTCCATTCTAATAAATTAAGGAATCATCGGGGTTACAGGAGGCAGATCGCTCCGCGCACAGGATTTGATTACGCTGTTATTTCCCCCTGCCGTTATTGCTTGGCGTTCACCCGAGGATGAAGTGTTGGATTTGGCGCCGATAAAGGCAGAGAGGTCTGCGGTCGAGGAGGTTGGTGCGACAAGAGGTGAGCAGTTCACCGTTAATAAAAGAGAAAAGGCAGAATCTCAGTGGCAATGGAAAAAATGAGTGAACTTTGGATAACAGACAGAGCGAGTAAAAATCAATCGAACACCACCCCTAACTGATTGCCTGATATCATGTGTCTTTAGCCAAGATAATGGACACAGTTTTGTTGCAGATGGAGCATTTTTGATTGTTTATCTGCTTAAATGGACAATAATTAAAATAAACACCAGGGCTTGTTCAAGATAGTTCAGATTTGAATTACTATCACTCAGTGAGTCATTTAAAGCTGCAGTCCGTAGCTTTTTTTGGGTTAAAAATCATCCAAAATACATATTTGAGAAAATGCATAACCAGCCAGTGTTCAAAACTATCTGCTTGCCTTAGCTCGATTCAAAGCGGTAAGCTTGTAATAATGTTTTTAATTCTAGTGGTACTGGTGGATTTCCACGGGAGATTTGAGCATGTCTTTGCGTCATTACGTCACATCTGTACACATAAAGAAGGAGTCTCGGCTAGTAGGCTATATTGCGTGTGAGGATGCTGGAGGTGGAGATTCACAGCCTTTTCTCACAGCACTTGATATAATTAAACTTATCAATTTGATGGTGGATCCAGCAAGTTTAAACGACAATCACCAGTGACAACAGATTCACCCGCTGTAAAATGCAAAAGACTTCGTTCGGACTTCGGAGTGGCAACAGAAAAAAAGAGACAGCAACCGGACCCATGTGAAATCAAGGATACATATCGGAAGGACATTACATGTAGTCACGCAATGCAGACGTTGTTAACATTAACAATTTGAAAACAAAGTATAATATGCACGGCTTTGTGTGATATGATAAGCGATTGTTAGGTTTTAATCAGCGCAATTTACTGCAATGTCAAAACCAGAACAAAAGTGGATGTTACTTACTTGTTCAGATGACATTTTCCGGTGAAAATTATTATGTTGGTCATACTTCCAAAAAGAATAATCTGTGATTCTGAATGCCAGTATCCACACCGGCGCGGTGACTGACAGACACTCTCCTCAAACACTGTTCATCAGCGCTGTTCCGTGTCGAAGTAAAACTCACGTAAAGTTGATAATTCCGCGAATAACTGCAATTGCAGATTTCGAACAGAGATGGCGACAAAGAGGAAAAACTGCGGACTGGAGCTTTAACCATGTATTACTGTCTTTGGAAGGCTTTTCCCCTTCAGACCCATTCAAATGTACAAGTTCAGATTTCATGCAATGGAGGGATTCCCCAACTTTTGTTTATTTAGTTTTTTTTGTCAGCTGAACCGCTTTGACCAAATATATTTATTTGAAGTATTCCCTGAGATTTTAAGTTTAGAAGTCAATTATAAAATTAAGACAATAATAATAATAAAATTAAGTTCAATGTTATCTAATGTCAGTTAATGCTCACATGACATGCAAGTAAACAAATATTTTTTATTTATTTTTTAGTTCTATTTTAAAATTCTTTATTTTAATGTATTTTTTTATTTTTATTTAATTACTTAAAATATTTTCATTAAACTCACGAACCCTAGTCTCACGAAACCCTGACCTAATATTTAATGCACTCCATGTTGTTAATACAAAGAATGGAATATATATATATATCTTTGTATTTTGTTTATATCAATATGGTACAATATATTATACTATTCAAATCAATGTGATAAATTAGGTTAAAATTGAAAAGTTAGGTAAAACGTAATTAAAAAGTAGTCCGATTATATTACCTTAAATGAGTAATATAAAACTACAAATTTTGTCATCTAATTTGGAATCAGTAACGAACTAGCCTGGGAAAACCCAGACAACTTCCGGCAAATTTAGATTTTCTCTGAAACTTAGTCTAGCAAAGAGCTCATTCAAGCCCATTTCCAATCCGTCGAAATCGCGGCACCAATCAGAAACGTTGGGGCGGGCTTTACATGATGATGACAGCGCTGGGATTTTGAAGCAGATTTTGTAGCTTACATTACAAAGATGGATGCTGCATTCGAACATCACTCGTTCGAATCAGCTATCGCGTCTGTTTTAAGCGATTTGAATGTTTCCTTTTAGTTAAAACCGAGCAAAGAACAACACTCGAAGATGTTTCTCCGCCGCTCTGCATACTTCATCTCCTCTGATTGGTTTTAGGTCTATCCGCGACGTCCGTTGGTGACGCCCCTCTGGAAATGATTTGTCTATGACGCTTTGCCAGACCATAACTCAGTTACAACTGAGAATGGTCTGGTTTTAACCAGGCTAGTAACGGACTACAATTTGTAAGAAATCTATACTCAGCACTGACTTTCAATGTAGAAATTAGTGAGTGAGTGAATTAATGAATGAGTGAGTGAATGATGTATCAATGTTTTTTAATGATTTATACAGCTTGTTACTGCATTGCAATGTTTCTTTAAACAAAAATTTTTATATTGTTTTATACACCTATAAGGTTACTGCATTGAGCTATAAATAATTTAAACAGCGATAATATGCAGATCTGTTTATAATTTTTGACTCAATCTAAATGATAATTCCAAGACTATCCCAAATCTCTCCTTATTCTAAAACAAATTGTTTAAGATTGTAACACATAATAACACAAATACAAATGTAACAGATGTAAGATGTCATGACAATTTAGCACTGGCCTGATAAGGCAAATCACATCAACTGAGTCCTTTTACTGTTGAACTATGATTTCATAAAGGTAATCCGTTTTCCTGTTGAACTAGTACTATTTCTGCAGTTATGCCAACTGAATTGTGAATTTAGCCTACCTTGAAAAATGAAAAGAAATGGTCTCACATGATGTGTTCAGTATGTTTTTCATTTACACTTCACACATACAGACATACAGAAATGCAGAAATGCGCGCACACACACACACACACACACTTCCAACTTCAACTCATAAGAAATTAATGAGAGCAAAGAGACGAGAACTAAGGAGCCAGATCTACAGAATGTTGGTAAAATGGGGGACATTCTCTTCAGCCTCGCTTTAAACAAAAGCATTACAGTAAGAAAGTTAACCTTGACCCTACTGTCCCATCTCTGAGATCTGCCTGTTTTTCCAAGCACAGATGATTGACAGCTGTTCACAGCCACACAAGTAGAAGACAAGCTTGCAGGCTCTTGCTGTGGAGACGCAGCACACAATGAGAAAAGACTTGACAAAATACAGTGTTTCCACTTTTTATGCTCAGCAAAAGTTGTACACACAGACAAAGAGTCTTTCTCACTCACTCACACACTCAAAAAAAATAAAAATAAAATAATATTTGAAATAGAATTATTTATGGTCTGCCGCACTAAGTAAAAATCAATCCTCTATTTTAGAAATAGGATACGCAGATGAATTAAAGCTTAATGAGGTTTTCCGGGCAAAGCCTGAGATGCTTTACATGAGTCCAAACACACACATACAATGGAAATCAAAATCAGCGTAATGTGTCTCTGAAGTGACGCCCATCAATAACACCTCTCCAAAATAATATTTATTTATCATGTTTAGTCTGTTTGTGTATAGCTACATCTCTAAAAATGAGAATCACACTTTAATAATGCTCCACAAAACAAGAGCAAGAGAAAAAACAAATGTACTCTTTGTTGTTGTTGTTGTTGTTGTGAAAGACACACTTGCAAATGTAAAGATTTAGCAAATACTGTAGTGCAAAAGTTGTGATCAAAGAAGGAATTTGTGTTTGATTTGTGGATTAGTAATTTTTTTAACACCTGTTTTTGCTATAGGATGAAAAAAGGGTGGAAACACATTAAATAACCTTCTTGCTCTGATTCACTGTTATTGATCAGCCAGCCTCCAGCTCATATTCTTGCCCATAAACAAATCACTGTTGTATCATAAAGGATTATGGATTTTTACATTAGTTTATTTAAGTCAGTGATGATGATTATAATAAATGTCAGACTCCAATATAATCTATTTTTAATTAGCAAGAAATTGAAAATGTTTGGGAGGCATATTGTTTTCTACGAACTTTAAGTTGTCATTGAATTACACAGCAAATGAGAGTGGTTTAGTAGTTCAGCCCCGGTTCAGTCCTTAATCTTTGCTGCAGAGCAAATGAATAAAATGTGTGTGAGTGGGAGAGACAGAGAGAGACGGAGAGAGCTGTGAGGATGAGCAATGGTTTTCAAAGAATGTAATCACGTTTTCTTTTCTCAATGCATGAATTCCCACTGAAAAGTGCAGCGGAAACCTATTATTAGTATAATAATAATAACAATAATAATAATAATAACTTATTATTATTATTGCAAACCAATACATTCAGACATATTCAGTTTCTCTGTCACAAAACATTTTAGTCTAAAATGTCTGTTTTTAAGTCTGAAATGAATTCAACACATATTGGCTATCATAAAATCTTACAATTCTACGACTGATCAATATGGCTGGGAAAAATTAATCCATAATAAGTTTGTCATCAAAGGTTGTGATTTATCATCCTGTCCATACACTTCGAATGGAAAGGAGAGAGGGTGGTGTATGTTTTTTCTGCATCATGAATGCTCTTCCCAGCTCTCGGGTATATGGTTAAGAAATACTGAATGTGTCTACTTAAATGTGAACAAATTTAACAGCTTTACAGGAAATGTGTCTCTAAACACATTCATTCTCAGCCTCATACAAACACAGGCACAGTGAAAGCATTCACTCTCTCAGTTCTGAATAAGGAGAGGTGAAAAAAAACATCTTCTATACACAATGTTATTGACCTTACTTCACATCATACTTTCTTTAGCTAGTCTAACTGACTGTGTGAAAAATGTTCCAACATATTGTAAAATCTAGAGTTACAAAAAAACACAAAAAAAAAAAACACAGTCTTTCTCCTTTGGTTCTTGGCTCAAATTAATGTCTCGCTTTGTGTGTCTACATGCTTAGCACTCAAGTATGAAATTATCAAATTTATGATCAGCATCAAAGGTGATTTATTTGTTCTTCTCTGTGTTCAACAGTTTGGTAATGCCACAAACAACAAGTTCTTCAGAAACCCACACATACACACACACGCACGCACGCACGCACGCACGCACACACACACACACACACAAAGTAATGTTCCCTATATAATCAAAAGAGGACAATAACAGTGGGAAAGGTGTTGCACTTGCACATTTTATAAGATGCCCTGAGCAACAAATTTAGCGAGGTGTGAAAAGCAATCCTAATGTATCAAGGTTACACAACAAAAAGAACCAAGCAAAATGAATACATTAATTTTAATGCAATAATTTAGCTAGAAAAATATAACTGCAACAACATAATTTGATGGGGAAAAGGGACATTGAACATGAACTAGGACCCACAACCAAACTTAAAAACAAAAACCAAAATCAGAATTACAACTAAAACCCAAACCAAAACCAGAACCAAAAATAAAATATCAAGTGCAACTCACCAAATGTTCACTATAAACCACTACGAGGCCTAAAGACAACAAAGTGGAAATAATAATGCAGGGGAGAAAAGAAGCTTCAAAATAAAAGACATGACTAGATTGTAACTCCAAAATAAAAGACACGAAAGACAAAGACAGGAATTAAAAGAAAAAAAAAAAATCCAAATAAGTCATTAGACCATTACACCATCACAACATATAAAAAAATGCTATAATAATCATTTTAGATAAAACCAATTAAAATTTAAAATTAAATATATATATATATATATATATATATTGTGTATTTAAAAATCTTGTTTTTATAGTGCACATAAACAAATAGGCTATGTTGCTATAATACATCCATATTTATTTTCTTTTTTTTCCACTCTTTTAAAAGTAAAGGGGTGGGGTGGTCAGCCATGATCTGAAAGTGAGGCCGAAGTAAATGAGGGTCTAACACTGTCCAATCCTCTGTCACTGATAGTTATAAAAAGTTGCGTTTGGGATGATGATAAAGGTTTAATGTAAAGGTGATATACAGGGTTGGGGAGTAACGGAATACATGCGTTATGTAATCAGGATACAAAAATCCAGTAAATGTAATTCGTTACAGTTACGTCAAAAAATGTATATATATATATATATATATATATATATTGATATAATATACTACTTAATAAACATTTAGCCCGGAAAGTACTGCGTAATTAAAAGGATTTTACAGCGTAACTTTTGGTAATTATAGTGTACTTACATGTAAGTATAAGGGAACAATATGTAAAGTTTGGGGAATAAAGGGTAACAACCAGTAGAATTAAAAAAAATATATTTATACTGTAAGTATTATAGAACTAAGGGGTACTCATTCTACTATTATGATACAACAATCTTACATTTGGGAGCAATTTAGCAAGAACATACACTCTGTACCTTTTTGTAATAATGCATACTGTAATACTGTAGGCTTTTTAATAATTACAGGGTACATATCTAAGCATTTATACAGTAATTCGTTTAAACAAAAGTGCACTGAAAACTAAAACAATTGCAACTATTGCTTAAATATTGGGGCAAGATACTCTTGTTCCATGTAGTGGTGCTTGTTACCCTCTTGTTCCATGTAGTCACAGGGTAAGTGTGACATTGCGGGCCGTAAATTAAAGTGGTGCTTGTTACCCTCTTGTTCCATGTAGTTACAGAGTAAGTACAATAAAAATGCATACACACAATCTAATGTCACTGACTTGGAAACCTTTATTTTCAAAACAACTTAATTCAAAAAAGATTTACAACACTTATTTTTCGTTTAAAACTGCTTTTTTAAAACAGCAATTCATTTTAAATGCTTAAGTCTTGACAGAAAGTAGCACGTTTTGTCCAAACTTTTTTCTCTTGCTTGGCTTCTTCCTTTTGTTCCTCTTCTTTTTCTTTCTTTCCACTGACGAATCTGAAGAAGAAATTATGTCTCTTGCTATTCTGTATTATTAAAAGAAAATACTGTACACCCAGAAATACGTCCTCACCATTTACTCATCTTTTACCCTCATGCCATCCAAGATGTATACGACTTTCATTCTTCAGATTACCACAAATGAAGGTTTTTAGAAAAAAAAAAAAAAAACACATCTCTGGGAATACATATAATGCAAGCTAATGTGTTCCTAAAAGTTGGTGCATCAAACAGCACATACTGCAATAACTGTAGTAATCCATACGACCCCAATGGATGGATCAATGTCTTCTGAAGGGAAACGATAAGTGTTTGTAAGAAAAATCATAATATTTTACACTTTTTAAACTGTAGACAATCGCTTCAGACCAACTCTAATAAGTTGTTTTGCAAATAAAGGTTTCCGAGTCAGTGATATTAGATTGTGTATGTATTTTTATTGTACTTACCCTGTAACTACATGGAACAAGAGGGTAACAAGCACCACTTTAATTTACGGCCCTATATCCAACAAAAGCCAAAGGACCTCAATGACATCATCTTTTAGGAAGTGACATCATTTTGGAGGGAAATCAACACAAGCATCAGTATGTAGCCTGTTGGCGGATGTTTTTTGTTTTATTTTTTTCTGTGATATTAGTTTGTATTTTGTGGCATTAGTTGGTTTCACTCATTCCTGTTTGATAAAATTACAGAAATTAACATGACAATATCAAAAGCTGACATGCTTATGTGAACTAATTGTCAGTCCCTTAGTAACTTCAGCCTTTTACTTATTCTGCTCTTTGTTTTGACATTATGTAACAGATTGGCTAAAACATATTTCTGAACGTCTGGTGTATCTTTAAAAAACAACAACACTTGAGTTATAACGTGTGAAGCATATTCGTTAATAAAAAAAAAAAGAGTTTAAAGGGTACTGCCTAAGAGTAATAGGAGCCAAAATATATCCTTATATACTGCTAATCAAACTAAATTTATTTCTGGGGCCTTGCATACCCCCCAAAAGTAGATGTATTGTCGATAGACTAATTGGTTATTTGGAGACAGGATAAGTTGTGTTGATGTGTTTGGCCTGTTGGGGAGAGATGTTAATTGATAGCACCTGATGAAAGGAACTGATATCCCATTGATTTGGAAGCACTCACCCAGAAATACCCATCTGTGTATACATGTGCTTATGTGTGTACACGTACACAATCCATCCTTGTGCGAGAGCAAAATGGCCCACTGATGATGACCAATTTCCTTGAGACTCCGCATGGATGATAACGTCGAAGCTCTTTCAAATGTAAATGCATCTGACACACACATGCGCAGAAAGAGAATTGTATGCACACATCAGCAGCAGCAGGTGAGTAGGGACAGTTACAGGCCTACGCGGTGGCTTTAGCAGATGCCGGCAGTCAGATTACTGCTGTTCAATTGTGAGATTGAACAAAGAGAGAACCAATTGGGCATCCCATATGGAGCATAACTACACAAGCAGGAATGATCACACAGAGGGAGAAAATCTAAGCAAAGTTGAATGAGGCACTCAAGTAAACAAGCATCCCCAGCAAGGCAACCGTCTCAAAATGCATGGCATACAAAGCAGTACTTGGCATCACTTAAATCTGTTTCACAGCTATGCAAGCAAATTGTTGTTGTTCCACTGTTTCTATTTTGTAGCCTGGGAGACTTAGAGGTCTGGTTGTTGCATTTCACTATAAATGTTTGTTTCAGATGAGACGTTTGTTGACATGTATGTAGTTAAAGGGTTAGTTCACCCCAAAATGAAAATTCTGTCAGTAATTACTCACCCTCATGTTGTTCCAACCCCGTAAGACTTTTGTTCATCTTCAGAACACAAATTAAGATATTTTTGATTAAATCTGAGAGCTGGCTCAATCCTCCATAGGCTTCTAAGGGATCGAAACTTGCCGGGCCAGAAAAGTTATTAAAGTCATCATTAAAATAGTCCAAGTGACTACAGTGGCTCTATCTTTAAGCTTATCAAGCGACGAGAATACTTTTTGTGCGCAAAAAAACAAACAAAAATAACAACTTTATTCAACTATTCATTTCCTTCTCTGTGAGCCTCGAGATTTCGCATAGTGTAACTGCGCAGCGCGTCTGTGTTCTACGTCACATGCATCACACACATGACCAGCGTCGGCCAATAGTGAGTCTACGTGTGACGTACAACACAGAACCGTTGCGCAGTTACACTACGTGAACTATCTCGAGGCCCACAGAGAAGGAAATGCATAGTTGAATAAAGTCATTATTTTTGTTTGTTTTTTTGCGCACAAAAAGTATTCTCGTACACAACACAATGTGCAGTGTATAAATGTAACTCATACATTAGGCTATACTTAGCTAGGTACATGGAGTAAAAGTTAAGTATTCACTTTAGTAAGGACGAAAAATCAGAGAAACTCTCAATTTTATCTCATTGCTTTTTGTCAGAAATTGAGATATTAAAGAAGTGTATCATTTTCCCCTTTCCTGCTATCTCACTTTATACAAAAAAAAATCCTACTAAGGAAGACCTGGGGGCTGTTCCATAAATGAAGCTTAGAAAAGCGGGGATTAAACTCCAAAACCGGACTTGAATGAGCCTAACAAATAAGTTGGGGCTAAAGTGGTTCCATAAAAGGTAATTGAAGTTCACGCAATCTCACTAATTTGATCCAGGTTTATCTAGTCTAGATAATTGCGTGTGCACGCGTTTCTGAAGCAGCCCTAGAGGTCGATCGTGGATCAAATCGATCCACCACCAAACAGCGTATATTTTGTGCTGTTTTATGCGTTTGTGACATGTTATTTTTTTCCTCAGTGCAAAAATGACATTTTACAGTTATATTCTCCATCTGTAAATGTTAGAAAGTAGTGCAAATGTATCCATTTTGCTGCTAATCTTCATATTGAACGAGCGCTGCTGCGCGCATGCGCGCCAAATAGGAGCGCAATAATTCTGACTAAAATATACATTTTGCTTGGAAAATTAATATGCGATACTTTATAACACTAGAAATATCTTCTAATTATAATAATTTCTCTTTAGGATGTTGGATAAGTTGCAGTGAACTTCTAGCTCATTACACTCATATATTTTATACTTCTAATAAAAAAAAAGAAATTGAACAGAAGTAGCCTAATTCAGGGAAGATTTTTTTAAAGAAACTAAATATATAAAGATACAAAATATAGTTTTGGGTATAGGACCTATGCTACTTTATAAAGATGATATATATAGCCTACTTATTTAGAATGCTGAGAATTACAGCTTTTTATGCAATAATTTTTTTGAGAAAGCAAGAATCCCCAGTTTTAAGTTTAGTGGTTTAGATTTAGTTTCTAAAGTACATTATGGAGAGGATAACATTAAATTAAGAACAAATGTATACATTTTGAAAAGATATGTGCAACTCTAAAATCAAAGAATATTCCATAAAATAAAGGAATAGCCTATATATTGGCCTACATTAACTACATTTTTATGTAACCTTCCCTTTTATTTCTAGTTATTTGTTATTTCTTTACTTATTTAATATTGAATATTTGATATTTAAATAATATTACTTGAATAACTATTGGGAATTATGTGTCATTCATTATAAGAGTTTGATATATGTGAATGTTATATTTTTATTAATATTTATTTATTGTTTTATTTATTTATATATATATATATATATATATATATATATATATATATATATATATATATATATATATATATATATATATATATATATATATGTTGGTATTATCACAAAAGAAAAAAAAAGTAGAAGGAAAAATAAGGAATATTTATTGGGGGAAAATATGATGTCTTTAAAGGAACTGTTCATTTGTATAATTTTGTTAAATGTGTTTGAATTGAAAGACATAATAAAGTACATTTTATATATATACATTTTATATCTAGACAGCGTAGAGAAAGAATTCTCTGATAACCGAGGCACTCCTTAATTAAAATGTCTTTATTACAAAAATGACATGTCCTAAACTTTAAAACGCCTTATATATGTGTCTATATTGTCTATATTGTAGCCTTATTTAAGTTGATTTTCTGTATACTGTGTATTTATAAAGTCCAATAATGGTATTAGAGACTGTCAGTGGTAATATCATTGTGTTCTTGTCGGTCAGTGTTGAGGATCTGTGTAACAACTGAGGCTTAGCCTGACAGTTAGCCTGCCCTGGACCAGGCTAGTTTCCCAGCATAAGTTGCCAGGGTAACTGAGTTTGAACTTTTTTAAGTTTGATTTATGAAACCGAATCTACCAAAAATAAGCCTGACTAACCGAAATAAGCCTGGCTTATACTCTAATCTTGGTTTATGGAACAGCCCCCAGCTTTTTTTTTTTACGTCAAAGCATGCTACAGTTGTTTATTTTCATAGCACCTAAAAGATGTCAACTGAGATCTGAAGTCTTAGCTATGATATGTGCAAGGTGAGACGGGTGCACCTGTGCCTGCCCACACCTGCACACTAATTAAGACAGTTAAGCTGTCACTCACCTCACCTGTCAATCACTGAGCTATAAGGTTGTCCCAATGGGAGTAACCCCCTTAGAAAATAAGCTCAATTCACACCTCATTATAACTTAATAGATGATTTAACACTCTTAATAGGGTTGCACAGTGGAGCTAGGCTTTGATAAAGAAGCAAAAAAAAAAAAAAAGAAATCTCTCTCTCTCTCTCTCTCTCTCTCTCTCTCTCTCTCTCTCTCTCTCTCTCTCTCTCTCTCTCTCTCTCTCTCTCTCTCTCTCTCTCTCTCTCTCTCTCTCTCTCTCTGAAGTACAATAATGCTTTGTTGAAAGATTAACTTTGTCTAGTACAATTCAGGTCGTAATCTTTTGGAGAGAAAAGACAAAACTGGTTTGATCAGTAGTCTCACTTTAATTTAAAGTGATCTGTGGTTTGATAATAATTATGGCAGGCTCTCAAAGCATTCATAAATAACTTATCAGCTCAAACAGCATCTTCCTCATTCCCAGACTTCAGATTTAAAGGGCATCTCTGTTTGCTCCAATCCTTGATGCCAGCATTGTATCGATTTTCAGTGAAGGTGAAGCACACTGAATTAAAGACAGACAGTATTATGTGTTCTCTATGTTGAGCAGTTTTATATTTTTGTATTATTTATATAATATTATAATTTTTACTAATGATTTGAATTGGGTTTTATTTTCATGTTTATTTTTCATTTTATGTGCTTTTGTCATTTTTAAACAAATTTCTACATAACTTTAATTTTTATTTCAGTTTTAGTTCATTTTAGTATTTCAGCTTAAACGCAAATTTCAACTAAAATAAGTTTTTCATCTAATAATTTTACGATTAGTATTAAATATGGTCAACAAAAATAGCACTGATAACACTGAAACATAATAATCTCAGTGTCTTTATAAATCTGCCAAAAAAAAAAAAAAATATTAATAAAAAATTAACTATTAGTGCTAAAAAAAAGTATTACCTTTTTTTTTTTTTTTTTTTTTTTTGCAGTCCAAGATGACCATCTATTATCATTCTGCTGACAAATTCCGCCATTGTACATTCGGAGCACAGGTGCCCCATGTCAACTGCATCTGAAGGCCAGGCAAGATAAACATCAAATCGCTTTGTGTGAGGAGCAACATTCAGTGAGTCATATTTTATATTGGGCAGAGGGTTGCACTGCATGAACTGCTGCTTTGGTTCATATCCACCGAGAGGCATGCATGTAACCTTTATGTGACCTCACTTGTTTTCCAGTCCAGTTTCCCATGATGCTTGGTACCCATGAGAATTGCCATTCATCTATATCTATTAGCTAATTCAATCAAAGAAAGAAGGGTAATGAGTGGGGGGTCTTAAAACATCCATCTCATTAAAACATGGTGGTAGATAACAAGAATCAATGACAGTGGACAAACAGTACTTCAGTTGAATGCTGAATCATGTTAGCCCTATGGAATGATCCATCCTAATGCCACACCTATTGTGTGTCTGTGGTCTGTACTTTGCTGTGGTGGACAGATAAAAATAAAAATAAAAATCTTCCATTTTATACAGAACATATTTGATCTGAATCTGTCCTTTATTGGTATTTTAATAAACAATATAATTTGTATTTATTTTACTTCATTTAAAATATATATTTTTTTAACTGACGTGATATTGATGTCGCCGATTCATGAACGAATCATTCTCTTGAACTGATTTTTTTTTCTTTTCTATGAACCTTTTGAATTGGTTCGCAAATTGCACTGATCAATTCGAGAATTGGACTGATCCATCAGCAACTGTTCTCGAGTTAAACAACTTACTTCAATAATCCGGTGGAGTAGGTCTACAGTTAACTTACTAAATGCGTATATATAAATATGTATGTGTAGCAGGGTGGAATAAATCTACCTATTGGGAGATCGTGCGCATGCGTGTGGATTATTGGCTGCCCTTGTATGGAGTATAAAAGAGGTGGGCTTTGACGACCGGATATGCGTCTTGGTATTGCCGTGATGTCATGCCATTTGTTGCCGCCGAAGGTTTAGACTAAGTCCTTGTCTTCCTGTCTGCTGTGCGCTCGCTCCCTACTTATCACAGCGGCATGTTTCTGATCGAGCGGCTCTGTATTCCCGCATGGTGTGCGACCATGAATGGTTTGTTTACGATGACCATCCCGCGGTCTAGCTGCAGATCTGAGGGTCCTTCCTGCCTACTTAATGGGATTCAGCGTCAATATTAAATCGTGAAGTGTCTAATTGTGACTACGTTGCGGTTTTGCCTCTATGTCTAATCTTATAGTAACTGCGCTCGTCGTTGCGGTGTCGTTACGCGCCTCGGTCGGGGCTGGTGCGGCTTGCTGGCTGGTCTGTCTTCACCAGCTGCCACCTGCTTGATCTTCTGATTGTGCATCAGTATATTGAGTTTATTTTTATGAATGTTTGTTATTTTTTTGTTATGGTTCATAATTCACTCTGGGCATTGCTTGCAATTTATAACTGCTGAGAGTCTGAGTGAATTGTGTGCTTTTAATTTGTTCTCTCTTAAGAGAAATCATTTGTATGTTTCTTTTTGTGGTTGTTTCTTGTTGCGGTATTAAATCTATATTGTGTTTTATAAGTTGTTGATTTGTGTTTCTGTGTTATTTTCTTTGCAGGAGCTGGGGGTTTCTGGAGCGGGGAGGCTAGCTGCTATCGTGTGTGGTGATTACACCTAGGCCGTGTATTTTCTTGTATTCAATCTTGTGTGTGTGTGGGCGCGTGTATTGGGTTACTGGGGCTCCTGTTAATTAGGCAGCTAGCCTGTACCTCTGATACAGATTGTACACATTAGTGTAAAGTTGATTCTAAGAATCTTGCTGTGACGTTTTAACTATTTAATTTACAAAATAAAGTGTACACTTTTCTAAATGTGACCCACATCTCTTCACCCACACTTTTGATACGAACCTGTTATTCCCCAGTATTCTGGGGTGGCGTAGTCGATCGTTGTTTTGTTCATTATAGAGCGTCAAATTTCTCTAAATGGAGAGTGTGCCCCTCCCCGCTTGGCCACATATGTAAATGAGCTACGCTCTTCGGGCCTCATTCACGCACAAAGTAAAGCGGTTCAAACCAAGGGGGTAATCCACCAGCCGGAAACTGAAGTCTGCCCGGGGGCCGCCATTGGCTAGCAAGCCTTCACCTACTGTTAGCATTCCTTTGACTTTCATTCATTTTTGCGTCACTTTGACAGTGAATAACTTTACATCTGAGGCGTTTAAAGACTCCATTTGTCCATTGTTTATTTCTAAAGAAACACGACAATGTATAAAAGGCTCCATTACCTTGTATCTTACATTATGACCCCGTAGAAGCAGTTTTTGTAAAAATAGGCTAACGATTGCCTATAGGCTAAACGCGACTCTCTGTCGCACAATAGACAAATTACCGTAGAGACAGGAGGAGAAGCTCGCGGGCAATCGGGGGGGACGTGGAGGCATAAAGTCAAGGGAGAAGCCCTAGCTCATGGACAGCTCCTACTCACGCTCTCCGTCTCTGCAAGATTCAGAAGGGAATGATTCAGATTCCTCTTGGCACAGCTACCAGAAGACGTATAACTGTCAGAACGGTTGCTCACGTCACATCTACGTGTCAAGCTCAGTTTGAGCCTGCGCAGTTCGCTCGGCCATCAGGAAGTGAGTGCTTCTAATTGACTTCACTTTTCTCCGTTGAAGTCTATGGGGTCGCTGTGTCCATTTATTTTACTGTCTATGGTTCAAACAAACAGGGCTGGGCAACAGCGTTCGTCATTACGTTGTGCGTCAAGTTCAAGGGTTATTCTTTTGCCGTAAGTCGATGCGTACGGCCGTATGCCGGAAGCTAGTTATTTTAGTCGATAAAGTTTTAAATATGGATATTTTTCTTTCACGATGGCATCGCTTCACTTCAGAAGACCTTTATTAACCCCCGCAGAGCCGTGGAGCTCTTTAATCATGAATAGATGCGCTTTGATGGACTTCCAAAGACAGACAGCCATTCACTCCCATTATCAAGCTTGGAAGAGCCAGGACATTTTTTAATATTACTCTGATTGTTTTCGTCTGAAAGAAGAATGTCAAATACACCTATAGGATGGCTTCAGGGTGAGTAAATCAAGGGCTAATTTTCATTTTTTGGGTGAACAATCCCTTTAATGCTGGTTAATGCGTTTTATTTTACTCAGTAATATTCTTCAAGTGAGCAATAATGTATACTCGTGTCATGGTTAGTTAACCATGATCCATTCATGTGTGCGTGTTTGCACTGATTGTCATCACCTGGACTGATCACCTGATTATTACCTCATCATCACTGGTACATCTGTTAGTTGTTAGTTCTGTCTATTTAAGCATTTCCTGTTGGGTTGTTAACTGTCGGATCATTGTCATGTTACCTGGTTCTTTGGCATGTCTTGGTTTCCTGTCATTCTGGATATCTGTTTATGTGTTTAATAAATCTACGTTTGTTACTTGCACTTGCATCCTGATCTTTACGTGACAGAATGATCCGACCAGATATGGATGCGGCAAGTACAGCGGCTCTCCTGAAACTCCTCAATCTCGACGCCTCTCGCAGTGATCAGTATCGGGAGAGAGAAGCCGAGATGAGGCGCCAGACATGGGCACTGACGACACAGATAGAGGAACAGGTTCAGAGTCTGAGGAGTGTTATTGCAACACCTGTACCGTCGGTTCTTCTTACAACTGTGGAGTCGAGTGATCGAACGGAGACGAAGCTAATTATCCCGGAGAGATACGCGGGTGAGCCTAACTCTTGCAAAGACTTTATTAATCAGTGTGATATGTATCTGTCTAGACAACCAAGCATGTTCGGGACGGGGAATTCAAGAGTGGCATTTGTATTGACTCTGCTCACCGGTCGAGCAGCATTGTGGGGGACTGCTATATGGGAGAATCAGCAACCATGGTGTGCTTCGTTTCAAGCTCTATCGACGGAGATGAGTAAGGTTTTTGATGGTGTGAGAGCTGACTCCCCGTCCTTAGAGGTGAGATCGAGGAGGAGGTCCCATCTTAATAATTTTTTGGAGGGGAGTTGTGAGCACCAAACCATGCAGGCAGTAGAGCTAAGCGTGCATGAGCCTTTGTCTGAACCAGTACCCAAGATGGCCATCACCATGTTTGATCCAGTTCCTAAGATGTCTGTCGCCATGCTCAATCCAGTTCCTGAGATAGCTGTCACCTTGTCTGAGTCTGTTCACGAGATGGCTGAATCGTCTGAGTCTGTTCACGTGAGGGCTGAATTGTCTGAGTCTGTTTACGAGATGGCTGAATCGTCTGGGTCCGTTCACGAGATGACAGAGTTGTCTGAGTCTGTTCATGAGATGCTAGAATCGTCTGGGTCCGTTCACGAGATGACAGAGTCGTTTGAGTCTGTTCACGAGAGGGCTGAATCGTCTGAGTCTGTTTTCGAGATGGCTGAATCGTCTGGGTCCGTTCACGAGATGACAGATTCGTCTGAGTCGGGTCACGAGATGGCAGAGTCGTCTGAGTCTGTTCATGAGATGCTAGAATCGTCTGAGTCTGGTCACGAGATGGCAGAGTCGTCTGAGTCTGTTCATGTGATGGTGGAATTGTCTGGGTCCGTTCATGAGATGACGGAGTCGTCTGAGTTTGGTCACGAGATGGCAGAATCATCTGGGATGGCCGAATTGTCTGAGTTTTCGGTATTCCCTGTCCTGAACAGAAGGTCGGCCGTTTCTGAGATTTCTAGTCCCTCTGCCCTACACAAGATGGCCGATTTTGAACTGCCTGAACTTTCTGCCTTACCCAAGAAGGCCAATCTCGAACTGCCTGAACCCTCTACCTCACCCAAGAAGGCGAATACTGAGCCCTTTAACTTGGCCATGAGGCCTTTTGTGTATCTTGTTTTTCTGTTTCTCCTTCTACCTAGGTTCCTGTTGCCTCCAGCGCCCCCTTGGATTTCGGTACCAGTCTGGCTTCCTGTTTGGCCAGCTCCACCTTGGCTTCCTGTTTGGCCGGCTCCACCCTGGCTTCCTGTTTCTCTGGTCTTGCCTTGGTTTTCTAGCCCTCCATCCCTCCCCCAGGGCCATTTCGGTGTCTCCTCCCACCTGGATTTGTTTTTGTTTGGTATGGAGTGTCTGGAAGCCACTCCTAAGTTGGGGGGTACTGTCATGGTTAGTTAACCATGATCCATTCATGTGTGCGTGTTTGCACTGATTGTCATCACCTGGACTGATCACCTGATTATTACCTCATCATCACTCATACATCTGTTAGTTGTTAGTTCTGTCTATTTAAGCATTTCCTGTTGGGTTGTTAACCCTCTAGGCGCCACCGTCGAGTTTACTCGACAAGATGCGGCACTGAATAAAACGGCCGATTTTGTCAAATTGGGTGTCAAATTTCATTCGACCTCCCCTCCACTGGATGGCAGACATGTCATACTTCATCCCCGAATCAAAAAAACGTCATGTTTCCATACAAAATGTTCGAGTTAGAGCGCATTGAATCAGTGCTGTGATCAAAAGCGGAGCTAGTGTGCGAGTGAGCCATTTGATCAGAGCCTCTCCGCAATCGCGGCGACAGTATTGTGGTGGAGACTTTGTCTAATACCACTGGGTATGTTAGACGAGGTCGAAGTATTCATAGGACAGTTAAGAGGCAACGTGGAGGCAGGGTGAGGAGTCGCAATGACAATGACAGCAGTTCGAGCTGTGCACACTCGATCTGGCCGCGCTGCTCGTATCATCTCACTCATGATCTGTGCCTTGCCGTCGCGAGTGAGCGTTTGAACTAAACAGGTCTTGTCTACTTGTGTTTGTATGTCATATGAATAATAAATATGTGCCCCATACATAGAATCAGAGTGCCTACTGTATTTAGTAAATGGAAAATCTCTACAGCAAAAGGCCAACCACTACATGCATTCGGTTTGTTTCTACCATTTATTAGTAATGATTTACACAGTTTGTTTACTACTTACTATATACCTGAGCATTCAGTATTGTGGAATATAGCATACAGAAGGTGATAGACATTTTGGGGGGAAAGAAGTGCTGCATTTTATCATTTAAACATGTGACTTTTCATGAAAATTCTATAATCCAAGATTGCCGCCACCATATGACGTCATAATATGCAAATTAGATAGGAAAATGTAATCCCTACATAAACTTTGGGTCATCCTTAATATTTCTCTAATTTACAGAAAGTCTCTATCTTTTATCACTTTTAAGATATAGCCTTTTGAAATTAAGATGTCAAAATTGAACGTTTTAGGAAAAAACCTCTGGCGCCTAAAGGGTTAACTGTCGGATCATTGTCATTGTTACCTGGTTCTTTGGCATGTCTTGGTTTCCTGTCATTCTGGATATCTGTTTATGTGTTTAATAAATCTACGTTTGTTATTTGCACTTGCATCCTGATCTTTACGTGACAACTCGAGGCTGTGTGCTGCATCATGAATAAGAGCGTTGTTAGGCACGACGCGAAGCGGATTGCCGCAACCCCTTCAGCCGTGACTTATTAACGATACAGCACTAGCCTTGAGTACCTTATTGCTTTTATAAAACAGTTACCACACAATACAAATATTAAATCCAAAAAAATATGTATCAATGCAATTTTCGTGAAGTCAAATCACTAAAAGCCTTCCTTCCGCTTGAAAAAATAATCCAGAAGTTTAAACAGAAGTTACATTATTTTGCCATTAGATGGCGGCATAGACTGTCTTTGTGAGTGAGTAAGTCCGTAGAGAAGACTTATATTGAAAGGACTGAAACTTGTGAACACAGAGAAACAAGATGCAACTGACAAATGACTGTTAAAAGGAAAAGATATCGCAGCGAACATTCAAACTGATTTTTTATTGCGAATTTAGGACTGACTAAAGGAAAATGCTATATCTACTGTAAAAGCAGACACTCGCTTACTCGATCTTTCGCAATACTATACGCTTCAATGAGTAATATCGATGAGAACAAACATGTTTAGGTTGCTAAGAGTGGTTGCTAGGGGTGTTGTATAGTGATACATAGAACCATAGACATCATAAATACATAGACGCCTTATTGGCCGCTAGAGCGTACGTCAACGGCGCCGCCATGTTGGGGATGGCAACTTTCCCATACCTCTCATACCGGGAATTGAGAAAAATGCCTGTTTTGTGCGCTGTTTGGGGCTGTACACATCGCCACACAATTGAAAACAGCTTTCGAGGAATTACCTTTCACAAGCAAGACTGAACGTTTGTTTTTGGTTGTATTTGGTCATGATTTAATTAGTAATAGTAACGTTCAGAGGTTACATTTAAAAATACTACTGTTATTGTGTCACGAAATGTAGTTTTAATAGTTTTTCAGTCGACAATGTAGTTGTTTAAAGCTCAAATCTGTGGTTTGTTTATAAAGATAGCGCCTATTTAAAAATTTGATCTGACGTTTTCGGAGTTGTAAGATGCTATCACCGGGGCTCAGTGCTCGTCTACCCCGCCTGGAACAGCCGTACCTCGCCAGTGCTTCTGAAGTTTTGCCGCTGACTTGGATGTCTGTAGTCTAGTGGTTAAACATGAGATATAATTTGTCTTGTGTATATCTCACGGGCGATCTTTGGTCTCATTAATCTATAAATGGTTCCCTAGTAAATCGTTTTGGCTGAGGGCAAAGTGAAGTTTCATAACTTTATATTTAGGCTATTTTAACGTTGTATCCTGCTGTATGTTTGACTGAAGCTACTTCTGTTATAATGGCTATTACTGATCAATAAAACTGAAATTTAACAAAAAGAGTTAAATATTAAAATGTCACTTTTTAACTTATTTTTTATTGTATATATTCTGTAATTGATTTTTCTATTAATATACTATTATTAATAAACTATGCTATTATCAATATTTTTATGATTGTATTATTGTACTTATGATATTATATAATCATACTATTATTACTATTTTATTTGCTGTATACTATTTGTTTATTTTATTGACTAAACTATTTACTATTACTTCTCACTTTATGTTATATTTACTATTTGCATTGCACTATAGTTGTACCGTAACATATGTATTATCATCATTAAGAATCCATCAGTTATCTTTGTTATTGCTAAAATCTGGTCAATCACAAAAAATGCTTTTTCCACAATAAGAAAACTTAAATTATATCTCAGTATGGGGGTCTTCACCATTCTTATCCAAGAATAAAAAGCCAAATACATGACAAGCCTGAGCTTTGACCATTCTTTATTCAAAAAAAAATATTTTACAAGTCTAACTATCGAGATTTTAAATAACTAGAGATGGAACTTTTTGTACACCACATACAAACCACTGAAATCGGTTGATAAATGTAAAAACAGTTTGTTTTTATCCAGAAAAAACGCAGCTCACCCGTTTACTTACATTTGATTACAGTGCAGTCTTGCCCTCCGCAAAATGGCGGACCCGTTGACGTATCGGAGCAATGTTCCAAAGCGGCCAATAGGGCGTATATGTATTTATTATGTCTATGCATACCATAGACATAATAGAGAGTAGACGCCCAATCGACCGCTACTGCCTACTGGCGCGGACGAGCCGTGGGGCTGCCATCTTAGACCGGTCACCCGCTCCGCTCAGTGTAATCTGTTTGGCAGGTGCAATGAGCTGTCAGCGCATTTAATTAATCATATCTCACTGAATACCGAACTGATTTTCACGTGGTTCTTTTTGCTGCAAAGGTCATACATGTAGCTATGAGACAGGGCACATGGTACAAATACACAAAATACAACCAGTAGTACGGTAATGTTAAATCTTACTTGTGAAAAGTAATCCCCTGAGCCCTATTTGCAATGGTCCGCCAATTTGAGCAGGAATATGCTACACAGTGACTGGCATCTTAACTGCTGCTATGCAACGCAATTAGGAGTATGACCGGTTAAAGATGGCGGCCGCATTTCTTGCACCCAGCGGCCAATAGGGCGTCTAGCTCTATATTATGTCTATGCATAGAACCGTTAGGTGACGAGGTCATAGTCGTGCTTTATCCTATGGTTTTATCGTAAATAAAACACAGCTATTGACCAATCAAAATCAACGATTGGAACTAACCGTTTTATAAAATGAGATACTAGTAAACACATTACTGCCATGGATATTCTGTATCATAGCAACCAAAGTATCTCAGCTGGAAAATCGCTGCGCTTGCAAAGCGCTTTCAAGCACCACCAGCTGGCCGTTTTCAGCAGAACACAAGGCTTTTATCTGGCTAAAACTGCTTTGGTGGATGTCCTGGACACACGATAATTTGAGTATTTATTGCTAGGCATATGGCCAATCAGTCTCTTTAGCAATTATGCAATATACTGGAGCCAAACCTGAGAAGGAAGTTCAGAAGATTCCACGGCAGCCCGTTCTCATCCCAAGGCGTCATACATGTGACGCTTTTGACATTTCGTCGAAATCTTACGCACATGGCATCCTTTAGCGTCAATATGAGACGCAGAACCCACAGGGGCGGACTTAACCATTAGGCAAAGGTCGGCAATTGCCTTGGGCCCCGAGCTACCTAGGGGCCCCCAAAATGCCCCATTAAATTATACTTAAGTTTTTTTGTTTTGTTTTTTACTTTTCGCAAATTATATATTTCTAAAAAACATTTGCGAAAAAAGGCATCAAATCATTAGTGTCGCAGACAGGAGAGCCCCCCCCCCCCCCCCCCCCCCCCCCCCCACCTCACCACATTGGAATATTCCATTATCTCACTTTCTGCTTGCGAAAGTGACAAGGCTGTAATGCGCCAAAAAACTGATGGAGAAAAAGAAGTGATTGACAGACAGTGTAGGCTACAGAGTGACAGACAGAGAAGCTACCCAAGCGGTGCTGAAAAAGCAGGAAGAGGGAGGAAAGCAAAACGTTTTTAGCAAAATTGCAGAAGGTAACAAACTTTTTTGTGATGCCCGGTATGTGCTAACGATGTTACAAGTCCATGGCCGTAGCCAGCTATGAGGTGGCCGAGGTCCGGAACTCTGTCATTTTTTACATTCAAAAATAAAATGTCAAGCTCTCTGAATGATTAATTAGCCGTTTAAACCACCTCATATGAGTGTTTGCAATTCATGTTGCTGCGAGAAGCTAGCGCAGTGAACGGGGCTTGAGAGCGCTGTGAGTGAGGGCGCGCGCGGGTGCCACATCCAGTGTTGCCAGATCCACCTAATGGAAAGGTGGCAGTAGTCTTCTGGACCTGTTTTTCTGATTTAATGTGACACTTTAGGAAGTTATTAAAGTGGAAAGTTGCATGGTAGGGTTAATGATATATTAATCTTATTTCCAAAAGACAATAATCCGAATTATTTCGGATTATTTATTAATTTTTTTCTTGTATTTCGTAGCAATATCTGGCAACATTTTACTGTCGGCATTAATAAAAAAAAAAGCTTATAGACAAACTGTAATTGCATAAAGCTACCACATTCGGTAAGACAAACCTAATGATCATCGTGATTATCTGTAAGAAATGTATAATAACACTATCAGAAACTATAGCATAATACAGATCTGTATGAATGAAATTTGCCAAATAACTTACTAGCCAGCTGGAAGACGGCTCATGCTGTTTAGTTAACCTTTCACAAAGTCATCATAAAAACATTAATTAAAGCAGTGTTTCTCAATCTATTCAGTCAGCATATTTGTGTTTGATCTGTGTGAATTACAGAAATATAAGACTTGCTAGACCTACTTTTTTTCTATATTTCTTTGCACAAAACTCTCCAGAAAGTGCCATTTAATGGTTTATTTATTTATTTTAAATTCTGAAAAAACATTTTTTTTAGTTCTCTTTTAAAGATCGGATGGGGGGCCCCATACTACCTTCGCCTTGGGCCCCCAATTTGCTAAATCCGTCACTGTCCAAGGCGTCATAAAGGTGACGCTTTTGACATTTCGTTTAAATCCGACGCACATGGCATCCTTTAGCGTCAATATGAGACGCAGATCCCAAGGCGTCATAACCGTAACCCTACCCCAGACCAAAACCTACCCATAACAGTGCGTGTTATATTGACCCTAAAGGATGCCATGTGTGTAAGATTTCGACGAAATGTCATATGGCGTCACCTATGACGCCAAAGGATGAGAATGTGTTGTTCCTGGACACGTAATTTGTGTAATTGTAACTCATGCGCATGGATTATGCTAATTATGAATGAGCGTGCATGTGCTCCCTATTTACGAATGTTTGGAATTCATTAATATAGGCTCCACACGTTTAACTACCGAATCTGTGGTCTACGAAGCATTTGTGAATCCGGAGGAGAGTTTTCGTAAAGGTCCATTTTACGCCGAAATTACTTCAAATTTGCTTGTATATTTACGAAAGTTTCATGAATGAGGCCTTTTGTATGAAATGCTTCAATGTTGACAAGTAGTAGTTGATTTATAATAATGGTAGACTGAGCTCAGACCTGGCTGCATCAATTTTTTGTGCCTAGGACATTCGATGCCTATCTTCTTAATAATTTTGTGCAGTGATCGAGCTTGACATATAGCCTAGCAAAATGGTATAGACTAGAGTATAGACAATGGTATAGTACACTTCCTTTTCATACTTAAGTGCATACAAATTTGTACTTTTGTAGTTTTTAGTGAAATACAATTTTACTGGAGTTTAATACATTAAAGCTACAATATGTAATTGTTTTGCAACCAGAGGTCACATTTCCAAAACAATAACAAAGACGAAGCTTGATGACACTTTGAAGGAGAGTGGAACTATGGGAGATTTCACCATCCAGAGATGTATAGAATTCACCGTAATGAATTAGCTGCCAGGAACGTGAAATGTAATGCTATATTAGCCTGTTACTAATATGTGACTATTTGTCAAATGATTTGGTGGGTGGCTGCGCAGTTTTACACGTTTAAAACAATCGTACTAAAAGTACATTTGAACTGCAAGTATGGCTAAATATTTTAGTGCAACACATACTTAATTTCACTGCCATGGACTTGGTCACCAGACTTGATAAAAAGCGTTACTGAAGTACAAACAAAGTGCAATATAACTGAGGTTTTGTGGCACACTCTACAACCCGGTTCCTCAGAGACATCGGATTCAGCGGCCAAGAGTTGCGTCGCACAGTAAAGAACTTATCTGAAGCAGCAGAAAGGAGCAGCAACTGGCTGTGGTTGAGACGGAAAGATTCTAGCTGGCTGTGTACAGGCCGCCACGCTACGGTTTCGTAGAATTCTTGAAAACTTGAAGAGTCTGTTGGTTTATTTGTATACGTTCCTGTGGATATTGCGTGAATGACGGGTGGTTGGGCAGATATTGTGTTTTGCGGTAGGTGGTATGCCATACGGAACCGTTGTCCACTGAAACTGCATATTAACGCACCAGTGGGGCTCGACAGCCTTAGTCAAACGGGTTGGCGCGTATGGTTGGGTTGCGGAGAGATTGTGAGATTGTGGTTAGGTCTCAGCAGCAGGAGGGATGTAGAGGTCAGTAAGCTGGACTGAGTTGAGTGGGGGACGGAGGGGGGTGACTCTGGGACGCCAGAGTCACTGTCGAGCCCTCTTGAGGTGTCGTGGGCTAGTCGACGAAACACTGAGGACGGAAGGTGCCCACTTGAAGACCCTAGAGATGTCCCCTACTCGGTTCAATCCAGACGGTTGTCGTGCTGGTCCTGTAGTTGCAGCCGTCGCGTGCGCTGACGCGCCAAGTACACTGCAGCCATTAACGCCGGACAGAAGGGGAGTCACACCACCTTATGGAAAGAAGCGTAAATGGATGGAGAAGCATAGTTTACTGTAAAGCTACGTCTTAGTTTTGCTTATCTTGGCGAAAGCCGAGTACAAATCAACATGAAGTTTTAACATCTACTCTCGTGTAATGGAAATCGTAGTGTACAATACATAATATATATTTGCTTACCTATCTATTAAAACAAATGCGAGAGCGGAGTCTCTGTCGACAGATTAAGTCCAAATTTGTCGTGAAGCTCTGTCCATCCTCTGTCCACGCCGATACTGATCCTTGCTTTATTTCTCCGTTTTTCCCAAAGCCTGCTTGCCTAAGTTGATCTATGTTTACGTTTTTTTTTTTTTTGTACTCACCAATCTATAATCGTGAACCATGATGACTGAACGACACAACAGCGGTGTGCGAGATCTTGTATCATACATCAATTTCTCATTAGCAGCTTACGTATAGCGGCCCATTGAAACAGCCACTAATAAGGAATCTATGTATTGTTTCTATGTTTCTACAAGCTGAAAGCGCGGATAGAGCGGATATTACGTCATTAGGTGACAATGACCAGGGACGAGCCATTATTAAAAACTAGAATTTCTCTGGATTTACAAATCCTTGGGAACTTTTGGGATAATGTAAGTACACAACTGCATGAAATATATCACACTGTGAAAGTGGTTTGTGATTATTTTATTACAAAAATCTTACATATTGTACCTTTAACATACAATTCAAGTAGGATACTTAATCGCATACTTAATTGCATACTTAATCATCCATATTTGTTTTGTAGTTACTAGCCTATTGTGGCTCATGCTTTATGTTGGAGTGCTAGAGAATTTAAACATCCTTGAATTTATCTGAAAACTTGTAGGCTATGCAATGGATGTATGTATGCATTACAATCGCGTGTAAGAGCTTATGATAGAAGGCTTTTGTGAGCCTGTGCGTGTATGTGTTTTTGTGATGAATGGCTAGGTGACAGTGAGCAGATGTGAGAGGCTGATGAATTGAAGACATCCAAAGTGAGAGACAAACAGCAAACAAACGTCCGACTGCTTCTGCATGCAAAGAAACACACAAGGGTAACTGACGCCTACACACTCTGCATCAAACTAACTCAGAGTTTGCATATTACACGTTATTGCCTCAGGCAACCGTCGACATGTTAAAAAAATAATAAATAAATAATATCTGAATCAATGTATCTCACCATCTGTCTACAGTAACCCTGACAGATATGCACTTGACCATCTATTTTTGATCAATCACATCCCAGTTCAAAATGCTAACTTAAGAAATACAAGAACTGACCCAATTTAGATTAAAATGTCTGATTTAAAACAGCAGATCGCCATCATAACAGAAGCAGAAAAGGCCTATATGTGTAGCATTAAAAATGCTATAGGCTTTTATAAGCAAAATTATGCACAAGCACACAAGGTCATTACTGTAGCTACCGTTGCATTTGATGATTTGTTTTCGGTAGCATGGGCGTCTTTTCCAGCTGATTCAAGCCATAAATTGTGACTGTGTTTTTTTTTTAAGGTTATAGATAGGGCTATAGTTTTGGTTTTCTGTGGAATGAAAGATTAAATTAGCATAAACTACGTAAGTAAACATGTCCAATGGGCACTTTTGATGTATGGAAACTGTTATGGAGGCTGACGGCAAAGCAAAGCGCGAGCTACGGCAAGCTGGAATATTTAAGATTAGGCTGTGTTGCCTTTGCAGACTTGCCAAGAGTATACGGAATATATTGCACATCTCTAAAGGGACAGAAATTGTGGCACAGCAGATTTTCTTTCAACATGATTCTGATTCAAAACAGCAAAAAATGATTACATGCATTCAAGCAAAACACACTCAGAGGTCATTGTTAGTCTTGAACCGTGGTTTTGCTGAGAACTTTTGTGATATTTTTTAGGTCTATTTTTGATAAATTTTTTTGCTGCCATAAAAAAATTGTTTTAGTTCACGTTATATATGGGAAGAAACCATTTAAGGGCATGAAATGTGAGATTTCCCTTTAAATATAGGCTAACACACTTTTCATCAGAAATGGTGATGATACTGATTTGAAATTTTAAAATTAAACAGCAATTCTTAATTTATTTTTTGATGATGATGTATACAGAAACATGCTTCTTTCTTTCTTTCTTTCTTTCTTTCTTTCTTTCTTTCTTTCTTTTTTTCTTTCTTTCTTTCTTTCTTTCTTTCTTTCTTTCTTTCTTTCTCTTTTTTCTTTCTTTTCTTTCTTTCTTTCTCCTATGATGTTGCTCATCATAGGGGTCAGTAGGAGCAGCTATATAACTTCAAAGAAAAATCTGCATGTTCTCTTATTCAAGCATTAAACCAATTGCTCTAAAAAAACACCACTGAACTGCATACATCCTGTGTTTGTTTCTGCAGCTGTGTATCAAAATTCTCAAGTTCGCTCTGTGCTCACCAGTGATTACCTACACAGATCAAGAAAGGGTGTTTTTTTCTCACTGAACAATAGTCTGAAAGGGAAAAAGGAGGGCATTTTTCTTTGTTCAGTTGCATGTAATATTTATGTAAGACAGTTCTACATTAGACATTTTTTTGACAAATGTGCATTAGCCTAATATTGGGAAGATGTTGGCTTTTTATCTTCTAAAAGTACTTCATTAGTCAAAATGTCATAATGTATTGTAAATGTTTTATCTTTGGCAGTAACATATAGGCAATCTTTTAGATGGGGAAGATTACCATTACATTACTTATATTTCCACCTATTATGTGGCTTCAGTATAACAGTGTTGTTGTCATTCTGTGATCTGCATAACAATGCTTCAAAAATGTGTTCCCCAGGGTTCATATGGGTTTGGAACCACAGACAGTTTTCGTTTTGGGTGAACTATCCCATCAATGGTGTCTAGTTTTTGATGTTGTAGAATTAAAATAAAAGTGTATGTCTCTGAATTACTATGAACGTATTTGCCCACCCTCCCCCTCCCCCTCCCCCTCCCCCTCCCCCTCCTCCTCCTCCTCCTCCCCCTCCCCCTCCCCCTCCCCCTCCTCCTCCCCCTCCCCCCCCCCTCCCCCTCCTCCTCCCCCTCCCCCTCCTCCTCCTCCTCCTCCCCCAACTATATAAATATGAAAATATGTTCTTATATAGGAATCATTTGTGGCCAAATGATCAGTATCGTCTTTTTGATGCATGACTAGCATGTCCTCCAGCAGCGCTGTAGGGTGACAACAGGGAGTCTGAGCACAGCTGTGAATAGCTTAATTTTAACAGAAATTAAGTTTTGTTTGTGCCAAGTGAGACACTTTTGTTGTTTATGCCAAATGAGCCAAAACTAGCAAAACAAGTCGAATAAGTCTGTTTTTATATATACATAAAAAAGTGTCTTTTAAGGGGACATCGGATGCCCCTTTTACAAGATGTAAAATAAGTCTCTGATGAGTGTGTAAGTGAAGCTTTGGCTCAAAATACCCCATAGATAATTTTTTAAAGCATGATAAATGCCCACTTTTCGGGGGTAAGTGTGTCTCTTTAAATGCAAATGAGTTTGGCCCCCTTTCAAGAAGAGGGCGGAGCTTCAAGAGCTCATGCTTCATGTCAGGACACTTTTTTTTTTTTTTTTTACATTCTATGGTCTCACTGAAAATGTCAGAAACAGTATCGGTGTTCAGTTTGAACCAGAGTTGGACAATAATGCCAACAGAGCCAGAGAATGTATGCTGCATGGAGAAAGAACAGGTAAGTTATAGTTTAGTTTAATTACGTTATACACTGTGTTGTCATCTTGCTTTAATCCATTATTAGTACTACAAGCCCTACAACTGCACCTCGTCAGAATGATGGCCAAAACTTTACTGATAAGTTTTATGAAGTTAATTGTACATCACGCAAGAGATGAAGCATCCGTTTTCACTCCAGAAAATCACCGTAAATCACACAGTAGCCTACGATAAGTGCGCATTAAAGTTGCATCCATAAACTCTCTCTTCCTTTCATTGCCATCAACATACACAGCGAATTACACAAAAACACTTGTTACAACTAACAGCAAACAAATATATACAGCCCTTATGATTTTTCGGGGGTTGCTTAATAAACATGGTAAACTTCTGTAAAACAACTCAGATAAACTGTAATAAAGTGCGCGCTCTCCCTTTCATTACTGCCGTGACCAGTATCGCTCTGGAGACTATAAGCTGGATCACGAACAGTTGGTACAGATCCATCCTTGAGTAAAAATTTTTTAGCAAAACCTGTGTTATGTATTCCCTTAGTATTGACCCTAGTTCACAAAGCCGTCTGGAGTAAAATGATTCGCGCATACATACCTAAACTAATTTAGGTATTTTGGGGCGATGCGGGCGCATTACCTTCAAAAATAAAACGAATCCACAGCGTCTTCAGTGGCTCTGATATTGGGAGTAAATGAAGACTGTTATATTCATTCTTACATCCAACAAAAAACACCTGAGATACATTCTTTTCGCCACAGCTGCTCCGGCCTCCTGGAGAAAATGGCGGACAGTGTAACGTTACAGCTCGCTCAGGGCTGGGTCTATGCCGAGCGGCAACCTTCCAGTCTCTCTCGTGAAGCCAACATGGAAGTGACTTAAACTTATGGAGCCTTCACGTGCTATGGTAATTATGGTAAATATCAAAAGCCGACGTGGAAAATGCACATGAACACCCCCCCTCATGTGGTATTTTCCACTGGGCAGCTTGTAGAATATTTTGATGCATTAGTTGCCGAGATGAGATGACCTTTGACCTTTTCAAAATGGCGGAGAGCAACGCAAGAGTCGTGAACAAGGGGGTAATCCACCAGCCGGAAACTGAAGCTTCGCTTGGGAGCCGCCATTGTAGCAGACTATCACCTGCTGTTAGCATTCCTTTGACTCCCATTCATTTTGGCGTCACTTTGACAGCGAATAACTTTACATCTGAGGCGTCCAAAGACTCCATTTGTCCATTATTTCTTTCTTAAGAAACAGTACAATGGATAAAAGGCTCCATTACTTTGTATCTTACGTTATGGCCCCGTAAAAGCCGTTTTTGTAAAAATAGGCTAACGATTGCGTCATAACCACGGGGCTCTCTATCTCGCACAGTAGAGAAATTAACGTATAGACAGAAGGAGAAGCTTGTAGGCAATCTTTTACTGTCCATGAGGCAATCGGGTGGACATGGAGGCATAAAGTCAAGGGAGAAGCCCATAGATAGAGAGTTCATAAAAGCAATGGGACAAAATATTTCAACAACAGATTTGTTTCAGATTTCAATACAGATTTGTCTCGGCACAGGTACTAGAAGGTCAGAACAGTTGCTCACGTCACATCTACGTCGTCAAGCTCAGTTTGAGCCGGCGCAGTACGCTCAGCCATCAGGAAGTGAGTGCTTCTAATGGGCTTCAACTTTCTCTGTTGAAATCTATGGGGTCGCTGTGTCCATTTCTTTTAATGTCTATGGTCGTGAACAGGGCTTAATTTGAGCCGGAACACGCCGGAACATGTTCCGGCACCTCCGACGTTGGATCCGGAACCTTTTTTTATTGGATCCGGCCACAGGATCCGGCACCTCCTGTGTCACTATGGCAAATTAATAATTACTGTTTGTGTAGTGTTCAATGTTGTTATCTGTCTTGTTAGTCTTTATTCCCCATTGAAGTTCCACAAAAATCTTGTGTTTGCAGTTTCGATGCGTTTTTGAGGTGAATTTTCAGGGTAAAGTGGGTCGCACAACGGACGAGAAGCGCAGCGCCGCGTCTTTAAAATTCTAACACATTATTCTCTACACACACCGGCAGCGTTATTCGGCGTTGTTAATGTAAATACTGTTTGACTTCATCCTGTGCTGCATGCAATATACATTTAGTTTTACATTCTTTTACAGGAATCAGTTGCTTGAATTAAAGTTGCTGATGTTATCGGATTTTCAGGTGAGATTCTCGTTATTTCGACATAATAACAGGGGTTTTCCAGCATTTAATTTGAATCCAAAGCCTTTTTTGATCGGTGAGTGATGTAGAATAGAATGACTGCTGCGCTTGACAGGGCGCATAACGAGCAGAGAGAGAGAGCGTCCGCGCGCGCGCACTCTCACGTCTTCAAACAACACGAGCGCTGTTTTGCTCTCTCTCGCGCGCATGCATATTAATCAAAATCAATTGACACGATAGTAAAAGGTCGGAAGATCGCAGTTTCACGTGGAGCATTTGGAGATTTTTTCTCCTGAATTACCGCGGTGTGTGAATTGTGCAAAAAAAAAAAAAAAAACACACACGTTGCCTTATTATCTTCTCTAAAAAGCGTTCCGCCCATCATAAACCACATTTCAATAACCGAAAAAACCTTTCCAGTGATTAAATGTTTTCTGTATTGACGCAAATCTTGTGCGATGTCCTAAACTGCCGAGATAATCACACAAGCGTGCCGTGGCTGGACGTCCACTAATGACACGTCCGATTGGCCTACGCAAATGAATGACTCATTTTAACTATTTACTTTAATGAATAGTTAAAACAACTGACCTGTCCAACACTGAACTCACGAGACCTCTGAATCGGTGTATAAAAAATCGGTAGGCTAACACTTATAGATTAGTTAACATTTAGCTCGTAACAAACTGCACTTCTACAGCATTGTTAATGTCAATGTCAAATTTAGAGAGTCTGTATATGGCCCACTATGTGTTGTTGTAGACATTAAATTAGCGCATTTTGTTTAATTTTTGTAAAAATATTATAATGTTATTTTTTTACATGCTGATTATGAAAATTGAACAGCATAAGTAAGATGCGCCCCTCAGCACCTGCTTTAAAATGATCTTGCGCCGCCCCTGCTCGAGTTGTCCTAGACGCGACTCGGCGCTTCTCGTCCGTTGTGCGACCCCCTTGCTGCTTGTGAAAAGTTTTTTTTTTTTTTTTTTTTTACATTTTGCACCCATGTAGTGCATGTTCTGAAATTAAAATAAACATTGCCCTGATACACACACATCGTTGTTAAGGGTTTTTTGAGTCATAGAACGAAGAGATAGCTACGTAGCTTTTTTTTTTTTTTTTTTTTTTTTTTCGTTACCTCCAACCCCCGTTTTGAGTAGCCGGATCCACCCCCCCTCTACGCTCCGGGACCTCCCACTTTACAAATTAACCACTGGTCGTGAATGGTAAGCATTGTACACAACTAAACGTTTTTTTTTTTTGCTACTGTTAGCGGGTAGTTTTTTTAGCCTATACAATGTTGTGTCATTAACAATTGTAATATAATGCGTTAACACTCAGTGTCAGTTTTAAAAATACGTTATGGTTGGTGTACCTACCCAGAGCAGATGCTAGCTAGCAGTCAATAGGAGCCTCCTAGTAATAATCTAAAATTGTTTTAGCCAAATAACAGGTCTGGATCTGTGAGTCCATCTTTTCACCACATTACAACAACAAAAGCACTTGAACACAACACACTGGTAAATACCAGTTCACAAGTGGAAAATATCATATTTTCCATAGCATTAAACCCGCTAGAGACAGGCTCCAAAAGGGAGTCAAATCCATATATTCTAGCGTGTTTACTTGAACTTCTTAAGTAATATCTATCCATTTGAGAGGGGGCCAAATAAAATGGACTGAATAAAGCTCTCTATGAACGTGACGTGCGCTGCTATGCTGACTGACGTACATGTATCCACATGAATCACCGTCACACACGCTCAGAGCAATATTGTAAGTTAGTGCATAATACATTTTTAACAAGCAGAATACAGCATCACGACACACATAATCTCACTTTTAGCTATGTATTTTAACTATTATAGTATTTCGAAGGGCAAAAACATGAACTCTATTGGCTTTACATCATCAAGTCAGCTAGCTCGAGGCCCTGTGTGGTCGCTAGGGGTGTAAATCGGACAGTTCATCACGATACGATTCGATATCGATTCTCTTAGCCAGCGATACGATTTTTGCCGATACTTCAAAAAATTATTCGATACGATTCGATTACGATTCGATTCATGGCTATATCGATCGATTAATCGATATTTAGATATTTTGTGCTACTTTACACAACCAGTTACATTTTTATTAACTCACAAATGCAACCAAAATATATTCAACATGAATGTTTAATTAAACACTTTGAAAATTGCACCCTCTTTCCCAATTGGGACATTTACAACAACACAACAAAAAATTTTAAAAGAAAGAAAGAAAAGTAAATAATGGATGGGGGATTGATAAAAATCAATCAAGCTTATGGCAACAGTCAATAAAGTCTTCCAGTGTTTTGTGCAAACATGTGCAAATAACTGAGGTACTCTAGTTGTAAAAAAATAAAAAATAAAAAATAAAAAAAAATAATTAACGTAATGCTATAGTTGCTCTTTTGGAGTTGTCTGGGTGAAAAAGTTCTTCATGGGGGGTGACAGAGGCTGTTTTTCGTCAGCCAAATTACTCTCCTCAATTCCATGTTTCCTTTTCAGATGCGTTGACAAGTTTGTAGTATTTCCCGAGTATTTTAGCTGGCACTGGCAATGTACACATAACATGGGTTTTATTTACCTGACCATCCGTTTTGAAAAATACAAAATGTTTCCAAACCCACGATTTGCGTCCGACAGCAGTCACAACATTTTCTGCGTCTGTCTTTTCGCTGCTACAGCCGCTTTGTTGCTGCATCTCGTTCGCAATCCGACACACACAAGTGACAGGCAGTAACGAAAAAGAAAAATGCGCGCTTTGGCGGAAATGGCGGATGTTACGTGAGGACGTGGAGAGACTGTTAAAATAAAGGTACCTCATATCGATATTTTGCGTGTGGCATCGATGCATCGTATCGTTAGACGATTGATCGATGCATCGATCCGTATCGATGTATCGTTACACCCCTAGTGGTCGCACACTTGGTACAGCCATTGCAATGGTACTGCCAGTAGCATAGCATTAGCTCCTTAGCCTGGGCTAACTTAGGCGGGCGTGACACGCTGTCAAGATGGCAACGGCCGGCTCCACCCACTTTAGGCTTCAAAAATGCTCTTCAGAAACCCATGGGTGACGTCACGGACACTACGTGCATATTTTTTTTACAGTCTATGCTAATACAGCAGTCCTTCAGCAGTCGTGGGTCTTATTCAAATAGCTACCTACCTACCTAGAAACCGGCTGCAAATTGAAACGGCTTGCTGGATGACAGTTTCAGACTCAGACAGCCCATAACAAACTGGTTGGGTGTTTTATTTTCAGCTTTTCTGAGCTAGCAGACAAGCCAGGAACCTAAAAAAAGACCTACAAAACGGTTTAAATGTGAATGAATTGTTTTTATCAAATCCCATTTGTTGTTTTTTCACTGTACTGATAATATGTTGTAGTAATATGCATCTAGAGGACATCTCTTGAACAACAATGGCATGTTTTGTGGTGGACAAAGTCGACACACTCAAGTATATGACTTTGTTTCTAATTATGTTTTTTCCTTTGCATGTATTAGTTGCATAATTTGCTGTCAGCATCCACATTTTGAAACCAGAGACCTGTAAGGAGCACATCAATCTTCACACGTGTGCTGTGCTTTTTGTGTGTGTTTTTTTATGTGTTTGGTCGAGCATGAGCAGATGCTTATTTTACTTATTTAATGCTAATAATGAAGGAGGTAGAGGCAGGTGAAAAAAAAAAAAAAAACACAGCTCTTGAAATCTCTTGGATAGCTGGACTAAAAGAATGTGCCCGAGAGATACAATAGATTGGAACTCTCACTGTGTACATTTTCAAGGTCGGAAATCATAGCTTACTTAACAACATAACGTTCTTTTTTAACATACTGTATCAATTAAAGGTATTAGCCATTTTGTCAACTTCCACTAGACCTTAATTGTTGACTAGTGGCTGAATTAGACAGGCCCCAGTCCCTTCAAAACTCGCACTCTACTGGTGTAGAGGATCCCTGTGGTGCGTAGGGGCCCCCCTCAATGTTTTTTTTTTATCTAATTATGGTTACATTTTGCCAACTTGGAGCTATTTTACTCCACATTTAAGCTGCATCAAAGCAGCAAATATACAGGGTGTTTACTGCTGAGATAAATGAATTTGCACTGGAATCACCGAAGCAGGAAACAATGTATCACATGCTCAATGTTGATTATTGATTTACTTGCACAGTGGAGCAAATACATGGTGCACACTGATTGACACAATGGAGAGGCAGTGTAAAGATCCTGTACACTCTTAAAATTAAAGGATCCAAAATGGGATTTTTGCAGCACGGACATTTATGCCATAAAGAACCATTTTTGGTCTCCCAAAAACTTTATCAGTTCTCAAAAGATTTTTTTTTTCTCTTAGCGTGAAGAACATTAAAAAATCTAAATAACCCTTTTCCACTATTAAAGAACCTTTTGTTAAAAGGGTAGGTTAATGAATTTTAAAATCTCTTCACGGAACCAAATATTTATTTATGTGGGATCCTCTGATTTTCTAACGGCTTAATGCAAAGTAAGGTAAATCAATAATTCGAGCCTTTAAATCTCAAAAGACATATTTAAACTTTTTTTTTTTTTCGCCTGTGAAAATTTCTTCATGCCTAACATAGCTTGAATGTTATTCTACACCACTGCTTCATTTAGTATACATGGATCCATAAATATGCAAATTCTCGGACTACCTGATTCACTCGCTCATAGCCATAGGCCTATATGTTTGAACCAGAAACTGACTCAGAAGAAGAGTTTACAAGTCGGTGTATTAGAATGGAAATGCATTTTATGTATCACTCTGACACATAATGGTAATTAATACATCATGACTAACCTTTGGCTTGTCTACGTTATAAAACAGCTAATAATGTGTTGCTAATGTTACACAAACCATTTTCCCGTTCTCCGAGTCAGACAGCTCCTTCTAAAAATCATCCTTGGAAACGAATCGGTTACCTAACGTAACCTCGGTTCTCTCTAGATGAGGGAAAGAGTATTGCGTAAGTTTAGCTTACGCTACGGGAAAGATTCATCTTCTCGAGATATTGAAGCCAAAAATTATCCTTAATTTTGTATTCATTGTCAACGTAGTGCAGCAGCTAGCAGACCTAGAGCAGGCTGTCTAGCGTGCTCATTGGCTGCCCTGCGGCAACTGCAACAGCCTACCAGTGAGCCCGACGTGACGTCATGTCCAATAAAGGGCGCTCGCGCCCTCAACGTGTCCTAGCCCGCCAGAATGGGCGTGGCTTAGCGTATATAAGCAGGGCTCGGAGGCTGAATCTCTGGTTTTCATCGACTGAAGCGAAATAGCGCTCGTGGCTCGAGCATGGCAGGTTACGCAATACTCGTTCCCTCATCTAGAAAGAACCAAGGTTACGTTAGGTAAACGATTCGTTCTCTTACGAGAGGTTCTCTCGTATTGCGTAAGTTTAGCTTACGCTACGGGAACCCTTTGTCAACGCCGTGCGCGCCAGCATCCACTTCATGAGTCCCAGAGAAGCCCGGGGATCCCAGATAAGCGGGAATAAGCGCATGTTCATAAGCACTCACAGGGAATACAGAGCGGCGACGCCGGTCAATGTATAAGCATATAGCACATAACCTGATACAGTACAGCTCAACCAGAAGAGCTTATTCACATGAGAGTAGCCTGCGCACGAATGTCTAGACAGAACTGACATCTCACTTAAACTGACAGCAGTTTAGCCTGCAGGTCGGGAATTTCCAGGTTATAGAACCTGACAAAGGTGGACGGGGAGGCCCAGCCCGCCGCCACACATGTCATGAATAGAAATTCCGCTGGACCATGCCCACGAAGAGGCGATGCCTCTGGTGGAGTGAGCCCTGACGCCCAAAGGGCATTGCAGACCTTTTGACGCATAAGCAGCTGCAATAGCGTCCACTATCCATCTAGATAGGCTCTGTTTCGAGGCGGCGAGACCTTTGGTGCGCCCTCCGAATGAAACGAAAAGCTGCTCTGAGCGCCTGAAAGGGGCGGAGCGCGTAATGTAAACCCTCAGCGCCCTTACCGGGTAAAGGAGATTAACATCGCTCTCACTATCGGATGCTGGCAGAGCCGATAGGGAAACGACCTGTGCTCTGAACGGAGTGCCAATCACTTTAGGAACGTATCCATGTCTAGGTTTGAGGAAGACTTGAGTCATTTGGTCCGAACTCAAGACACACAGCGCTGACAGACAGCGCGTGTAAGTCCCCCACACGTTTGACTGATGACAGTGCGATCAGAAAAACGGTTTTGAGTGATACGTATTTTAGATCCACAGAGTCTAATAGTTCAAAGGGGCCTTTTTTCAGGGGCTTGAGAACCAAAGAAAGATCCCACATAGGAACTGACGGGGGGTGCGGGGGATTCATCCTCCTGGCTCCTCTAAGGAAGCAGATGACAAGCTCATTCCTTCCTATTGACTGGCCGTGCGTCGATTCTGAGAATGCTGCAACGGCTGCCACATAGACTTTAAGCGTGGAAGGGGACCTTCCTTCATCCAGCAGCTCTTGAAGGAAACTAAGCAACCGCGAAACCCCACACCTACGTGGGTCCAGGTTTTTGTCAGCGCACCATTTGGAGAACACAGACCATTTAGACGCGTAGAGCCTTCTGGTAGAAGGAGCTCTAGACTGTGTAATTGTGTTCATTACTGCGTCTGCCAGGGCAATCCGTTGATCAACCATACATGCAGAGACCACCGCTCTGGATGGGGATGCCAGATCGAGCCGCGAGCCTGAGAGAGGAGATCTGCCCTTACCGGAATTGGCCACAGCTCTGGGAACCAAGTCTGGTCCTCCCAACGCGGGGCTATGAGGAGCACTGAGTGGTGCGTTTCCCTGATTTTCTTGATAACCTGTGGCAACAGAGAGATCGGAGGGAAAGCATATAGTGGGCGGCTGGGCCAGGTTTGGGCCAGCGCGTCCTCGTTCTTTGAAAAGAACTTCGGGCAGTGAGCGTTGTCTTGTGACGCAAAGAGGTCGACTTCCGCTTTGCCAAAAGGGCGCCATAGCAACTGGACTGTTTGGGGGTGCAGGGACCATTCCCCTGGGGAAACATTGTCCCTGGACAGTTTGTCTGGGCCGTCGTTCAGGTGGCCTGGCACATGCGCAGCCCTCAGCGAGCGCAGATGGTGCTGAGACCAAATGAGGAGGCGTTCTGTCAGATTGCAGAGGTTTCTGGATCTGACACCGCCCTGACGGTTCACGTAGGACACTACAGACATGTTGTCTAAGCGGACTAGAACGTGGTGGTCCTGTATGAATGGGAGGAAAGCTTCAGCGCGTTCTCAAGCGCTATCATTTCCAGACAGTTTATATGAAAGAGTTTCTCCTGGTCTGACCACAGGCCAAAGGCCGGTCTGCCCTCGAAGAGAGCGCCCCAACCCGAGTTGGACGCGTCTGTCGAGATGACCTTTCGGTATGAGACAGTTCCCATAATCACTCCCCGCTGGTACCAGTCAGCCACTAACCAGGGCTGCAGAGCTGTAATGCAGCTCTGAGTCACTCTGATCCGCTCGCAGCCGGACTTCCATGCTCGGGTTCTGATCGCCGCACTGCGCGGGCTCGAAAAACTGAACCGGAGGAATGGGCGCGGCGCGCGCGCTCTCTGTGCTTGAATACGGCGGCTCGCTGACGGCAGTGGCCGACTGTTTCATATGTAGCGTCCCAATTGCTGAGAATGGGGAGCGTTTTGTGCATGTCAGTAAGCGTGAGCGCTTGTGAGCGGGCACGAGACTTACGTTCATAACCTGACTGATATGGGCGGATAAGGCGAGCGCTTCGCATCGGCCGCAGGCTCCGGCGGCCTTTGAGAACGGCGCTTCTTCCTGCGCGGTCCTACAAAGGGCGGAGAGACAGCTTCGGTAGTGACGGCTTCGAGCCGACCCCGCAGGGTCGACATCGGAAGCTCCTCGCAATGCTCACATCCTCCCGAAGAGAGGCCAAGAGCAGCGTGTTCCTGGCCCAGGCAGAGAGCGCAGATAACGTGGCGGTCTCCGACGCTGAGCAGGGCTCTACACGAGCCGCAGGAAGTGCGAGACATCTTTACAAATACGTCTCGCTGCTCTTTTAGAAAGAAGAAAAGCTTTTGTAAAAAGGATACGGCGCCAGACAGCGTAGCTCGCACGGAAGGCTGAAGGTGGCGAAGACGGCCGGCTTCCTCAGGCACTGTCCTAAGCTGGCTTGTCGCTTTCTCAACGGCAGCGGTGGCTCCTCAAGATCCAGCGATGCGGAGAGCTTTGCTGAAGGGATGAAAATCAGAGATTCAGCCTCCGAGCCCTGCTTATATACGCTAAGCCACGCCCATTCTGGCGGGCTAGGACGCGTTGAGGGCGCGAGCGCCCTTCATTGGACATGACGTCACGTCGGGCTCACTGGTAGGCTGCTGCAGTTGCCGCAGGGTAGCCAATGAGCAAGCTAGACAGCCTGCTCTAGGTCTGCTAGCTGCTGCACTGCGTTGACAATGAATACAAAATTAAGGATAATTTTTGGCTTCAAAAATTCGAGAAGATGAATCTTTCCCGTAGCGTAAGCTAAACTTACACAATACGAGAGAACCTCTCGTAAGAGAACACTGAACATCACAGAAAGTCAGTGGAGAAAAGCCCCGGCCAGGCCACCCTGCATGTTGACAGGATTGGTTACGTGTTTGTGACAGTAGGAAATGGGGATGGTTTCAAACCACATTTGAGGAAGTCTTTGTTAGCCTACACAGCAGTTCTAAGGAGAAATTCCCAGCAATAGTGTTGACTGATGAATTTGCACTTGGTTTGTCTAGAAGTATATTTAGAACAAAAACGCTGTAAAAAGTTACTGATATAAATTAAGTACAGTCAACATGGAGGTTTAAGTAATTTCAACTTAAACTCAAGAAAATGAGTTGAATCTTGTAAAACTTGAAAATTACTAAACTTATTTTGATGTTAAAGCAATGTAAAAACATGCATTCATAATTTATTGATCATATTTTTTTATTATATTATATTATATTATATTATATTATATTATATTATATTATATTATATTATACACATACTCTTAAGTTTGAGACAAATAATAACTATACATAAACATATTTGTGTACAGAACACAGACTCAGAAAAAGAGAAATGCAATCACAGGTTCTTTATTCAGCAGCACAGAGAAAAATGGTGAGTTTACTGGATAATGAGAGTTATCGTTGACTGGAGATGGATGGTAATGGAAAGTCTTGGTCTTACAGGTGCAGGTGATTGTGTATGGCTGAATCAGATGGCGCACACACCTCGCTGGATGGAATGGTAGATGAGGGCACACACTAAGGTCCAGGAGACAAGAAGGGATAATACGATGGAGAGACTTGGAAAGGAGTGACGAAGGAGAATAATCCATTTAGTATAACGTTGGAGAGAAATCGCAGGAGTCAGGTGGGTAGTCCAAACAATTTCAACAAACAAGACCAGACGCTGTACTGGTGCGAGGTGTGTTCTTCAGTAGCAGAACTGTAGATGAGGGAGATGCAGTGCATGTGGTGTGTGATTAGTAATTACGTGCAGGTGAGTGCCAGGAAGGATTATTGGGAATGTAGTGCAGATACGGTGACTGGTGACAGAGCTGGTGACTGTGACAATATTGATTTTATGGTCAAATTACAGTTAAAAATCCTACCATCCTATCCGAGCTTATCTCAGCACACATGCCAAGTGTATAAAATGTAACAAATGGACAGCATCTAAAATTCTAACTTTTTTAAGAAATAATAACTTTACTGATGTACAAATGAAGTTCATAGAATATTGAATTAATGGAATTAATAGTTTTTTATTGTGTTTTTATGCTTAATGTCTTTTTATAGTATAGTGTATTATAACTACACTCTAAATGCTGGGTTGTTTCAACTTTGGGTCAAATATGGACAAACCCAAACATTTAACGTAATTTGTCCATATTTGACCCAAAGTTGGGTTGAAACAACCCAGCATTTTTTAGTGTATAATTGTCACTGTATATTTTCTATATTACTGAAAAATGATAAGGATTTGATTACAGGTGGGTTTAGGGGTTAAATATGCAAATGTATGTATAATATAATTCTAGCATAAATAGTTCATATTTAAATAGGCTACTGATACATTTTAGATGCTCTCAATACATCCATATTACTGCTAGCACAGAGCATGGCACATCATCTAGTGCATGCACAACTCAAAATATTTCTGCATAACAATATTGTGCAAGGAACCGTGCTAAAATAACTCTTTATTAATCGACAATTTATTAATCTAATCATAATTTGTCAGAAGAAATAAAAGGTGTGTGTTTATGTAGGTCCACGTTTTACAATGAGCCTAGGTTGTATGCAGAAAAAAACACACACTCATCATGCTAGTAAAGCTGTTCTTATAATACAATGATTAGTATTTAACAGCCTAACCTCAGATTTCTCAGCATGCTTATATTCTTCTCTGTTTTCATTACACCCAATCCTCTTTATCTACAATTAGCTCAGGAAGTGAGTAGCAGTATTGCATCTGTTTCAGGGTGACAACCCTGCCAGGTTTATTTAGAAGAGATGTGTCAGGTAAACCCATTTTAGCCGGGTGCTATGGTGATGAGTCGCACAAAACCCAGCTTTTGACTGCAACCATCCACTTCCTCGTTTAAAAATTCACACTCCTCGATCAGAGCACTTTACGGAATCACCATGGTGACTAAACTCTGTTTGGAGGGCTTCCAATGGCACTTCTCCTGTCGCTTCTTGGGACTCCATTCAAATATGCTCAGGCTAGGGATGTTTGCTGGCATGTTTGTGCCTGTTTATCGTTCCGTTAATTTACCTTCATCTACCTGGCTAATGAGTGGAACGTGAAGCAGGAAACACGGAACAAATAGAGCTGCTTTATAATTAAACTTTGCATTAAGCGGTAAACGGTCGCCTGCTAATCTCGGCTCCGCCTCAAGTGTGCACGACCGTTCCTCTTTTGCCTTGCTAATGTATCTCGTACATCCTCACGCATGGCTCTATTCCTTTGACACATGCCATAATATCAGCAGTTCCATTTAAATGAAATTGTCGACATTTTTCTATCAAGCATTTGAATGAGCTCCCGGTTTCTTTTATTTTTATTTTTCGCTTTGTACCTCCTACGCTGACTCGCTAGTGGGCTCTCCCACACATTTAATAACACATTGTGTGCAAAAGCTCTCACTCTCTTTTGCTCTTCGTCTCACTCTTTTGAATGTGTGGACGACTATCTCATGGGAAATGGTGCATTGTAGAATAAAAAGTCTATCTTCCTGCAGCGTTCTGTCTCCCCAGGCATTTCACATTGTAAACTTGGAGCTCAGAGAGTGCTTTTCCTGTTTTAAAGTGTCCGTCAATGAGATTTTCTCCATTTGCGGCAAGCCACAATTTGAAGTGCTGATTCCCGAGAGAGCTCTCTGTCTATTTGGACCTCGAAGTCTGTTTGGATTGTGCAAACGTTCTCTTCCATTAACCGCACATAATGAGAGGAACAGGTTGATTCTGTTTGAAATGTGTTTTTTCACAAAGAAAAGTGTATAGGCGAGTCCAGTGAGATTATTACAAGCCTTAGCCTTGAACTCCTGTTGAGTATCCTTTACCTTCAAGATGTGTGACTAATATTTTGATATTTCACTTATAGTATGTACATACTGACATACTTTTTTTACTATGGACTTTTTAATTTGATGTGTTGATGGTGATTATGACTGGAACTAGGCCCTATACGACATAAAAGTCATTGTACAAAAAAACAGTGATTAGCCGAATTGAGTGTGTGCATTTAGGGTGTGTGTTGAGGATTTTACTTTGAAGTTGGCATGAATTTTTATTATTTTTTCACCATGTAATATTTGATCAAAATGTCATAGCTTGACCTTCCGGTGAAACGCCCACATCTCAAAATCAAAGCAACAAACAAAGCAAGTCCCCAGCCTGCTTTTTTTTAAAAAGCCACAAAAAACCCCCCAAAAAAACAGGCCGCAATCCTACCTGTGAAACCTGTGAATGTTATATGCATTGAGGGTCAATGCAATCACAGCGGTATGTGTGCAAATGCACTCAAATCTGCACTACTGTAGTTCCCGTAGTTGGTTTAATAAAAAAAAGCCAGTTCTTTTAGACCGAGTTCTAATATAATTCACACAGCATATGGTAAAATGACTCGAGGAGTGTTGTAAAATCTTTGCTGTCAGAAGGTTTCTGTGTTTTAGGCAACTCCTTCCATCAAAACGCTTGAAGCTGCCTATCTTCATGCCTGCCTGTTTCCATCACCTTAACTGTTAGTGATATGGATTTTTCCCTTACAATGCTATCACTTATGGTAATGATATACCGAAATAGCATACAAGGAGCCTTCACACTTGAAATTCATCATACAGTCTGAATATTTAAACCTTGCCAGGTGTTGACTTGTGCAAAGCTGTTATGCTAATGGATATGTGTTCTGGCTGGCTTGTTTTAAGGGGTGGCTGTAATTTAAAGCAGCAAAGTAAGGAACGCGCAAACTTACGTTAGCCATCCATCGCCCCGCACGTCACGCTCTTCAACGATTTCCCGTCTGCCTTTTCATCCACCGCTAATATACTGACAATATCACTTAGGCAAATCACTAGCTGGCCTTCCGTAGCTGCTCAGAAGCATGATTGTTAGTGGAAAGTTTTAGAGTTCCATCATGGTGAGGTGGAATAATGGCAGATCAGTCGTTTTGTCACTGCAGCACCTGCTCAGCACCACCGTGCTTGACCTGTTGTACAGTTCGGCAGATCGATGGCTGAAGCTCAATTTAACATTAGCTTGCCATAATTACAACTGCTGTGTCAACGCACTTTTTACTTTGCTTGCCCTTACATACATTTATCATAGTTTTAGAAAAGTAACCTTCAGCTGTGGTATCAGTAAAAAAAAAAAAAAAGAAAAAAAAAAGACTTAGAACCATGGACGACTTATCATTGCTATGATTGGATTAATGTAACTAAAACAAAACTGTGGCATTGGTTGTAATAATAATGATGATGATGATGATGATGATGATTGAATTTCCACCTGAGTACCCTTACGAAAAAGAAGTATACTTCAAGTTAATTTTATGAAGTATACTTAAGTAATGTTCAAGTATATTTTTAATAGGGCTGTCAAATGATTAATCACGATTAATCACATCCAAAATAAAAGTTTTTTTTTTACATAATATATCTGGGTGCATTGTGTATAATTATTTTGTATATATATAAATACACACACATGCATGTATATTTAAGAAAAAAATATAATTTATATATAAAATATTTATATTTATATATAATATAAATTATATACAAATCTATATACAGTATATACATGAAAATATTTCTTAAATATATACAAGCATGTGTGTGTATTTATATATATAAAATAATTATACACAATGCACCCACATATATTATGTAAAAAAAAAACTTTTATTTTGGATGTGATTAATCACGATTAATCATTTGACAGCCCTAATTTTTAAGTATACTTTATGTAGTAAATATACTAATATCAATGTGCACTTGTAGTAAACTTGGAAGTGTACTATTTCGATACTGCTTTGGACTAAATTGGCCCACTTTTAGTATATAAAAGTATACGTTTAAGTGTACTATAAGTGTAACAGTATAAACTTTAAGTACGCAACTAGGTTTCTCATTTGTAATGCATCTGTACTACAAGTGAACTTATAAGTATACTAGTAGTTTACTATTTTAATACAAGTAGTACATTTTTTAGTTTATGAAAGTACTGAAGTGTACTCTCAGTAAACTACTAGTTTATTAGTTTATACTCCAAGTATACTTGCAAGTTTTATTTAAAGCTGCTGTAGGTAACTTTTGTAAACAAAAATATTTTTTACATATTTGTTAAAACTGTCATTCTGTCCTGACAGTAGAATATGAGACAGATAATCTGTGAAAAAATCAATCTCCTCTGGCTCCTCCCAGTGGTCCTATTGCCATTTGCAGAAATACACCATTCCCGGTCAGAAACAACCAATCAGAGCCAGGAGGAATGTCTTAGCAGTGTCAATCACGCTCGTGTACAGGCTGATCACACCCATCTCTTGCACAGCGCGTACCCTCGTTCAAACTCAAGATTGCCGGTGTGCCGCAGCTGTGCTAATGGCGGAGAAACAACCTAAACTGCCAATATCTCGAGTGGCACCTGCTCATAAAACAAAGACGGGTAAAAGGAAAAAGACCGATGACGATAAACAAGCGAAAAAGAAAGAATTAGACATAGCCCATTGCGTCAAAACTCTAGCCGCGTAACATGTAGATAAAATGTCACGCACTGTGCAAAGCAACAATTGAAACCTGCTAATTCACTGGCTTGTCATGTTGCTGAAATAATGTTGTGGCGAGCAGGACGAGGCCGAGGGACGTGAGAGCAACGCGAGGCCGGTGGCATGAGTGATAATGAACGACACCTGTGAGACGCACCGGTCTCTCATCTAACGGAGGAGCAGAAGCATAAAGGAGGAGCGACAACAGTGAAGATCGAGAGAGGAACAGGCCTGATTTTACGTTGTGATTTTATGTTCTGTTTTGTGTGCCAGCAGTCGTCTGTGAGGGGCTGCTGGCTTATACTTTCATTTTGTATTTGTTTATTTATTATTAAACTTGTTGAACGTTCACCGGTTCCCGCCTCCTTCTTCCCATATCAACTGAACCCCGTTACAAATGTACTAGCAAACCTTATCTAGCATTAGGCCTACATATCGCTAGAATAATTACTTACATACTGTTACGTTAGTTACCGTTATATTATCTTACTAGCTATTTATAACTTATAGAAAGGGTGCAACGTTATAAAGTTACATTACATGTATTGCAAAATACGTAATGATTTGAGGACCAAGTTTGTAGTCAAAGTATGGGCAGGCCTTAGTCAATGTAAAGCATATTGTTGATGTTTCGTCCCTACTAGTGAATGTGCCATACAGTAACTGTTTATCCGCCGTCATCGGTGGTCCTGCTTACTAGCCTGCGCGTTCACGGCAGGCTCCGCTGTGGAGGGAGGGCTGTAGCGCAGCAGAGAGCAAGGGGGTGGGACCTGTAAGTTCTGCTTGTTCAAATTTTCAGGCTAAGTCAACGTTTTCTCAAAACTCCCTACTGCAGCTTTAAGTGAACATAACATTATACTTATAGTTTACTATTTATATATTATTTTTGCACTTGCAGTGTGGTCAAATGTAGATAGTATTTTTTATACTTGAAAAATACCTTTAAAGGTTCTTTAACTAATTTTAAAAACATTTTATTAGCTTCATGCATCCTTTTTTATCAACACTTGAATGTCGGTAAGTTTTGTAAGTTTCATAAAGAAAGGCAACATTTTAAATAAAAAAGTTGAGAAAATCACATTTTTGTCAAAGACTACGCCTTGAAAAGATTCAGAACGATGATCAAAACACAGATGGAGTAGATCGAGTCCAACACCCCCAAAGCTTCACAGTCGTTTTCTCTTCATGGGTTATGCTTCATTTCATTTGGTAACATTAAGAAGTTTTGATTTACACGCTGTTTAATGTTTGATGATCACGTTATGTTACATTTGAGTGAGCAATCTTCTATCTCTTGTTTCAGCTTCTTCTTCTCCTGGGTTTTGATCCGGAGATTCTGTACTAGAAGATGTGTCATAGCGCCCCCTACGGTAAAACAGTGAAAACATGGATAGCTGGAAAATTCAGTCAATGTTGGGGAAAGAAACATAAAAGAAGGAGAATTAGAAACATCTGTTATATATCAATACTCTAATCAATATTTTCAAACAATGTAAGTTTCATATGACTGTGTGAAAAACTATGTAAAAAAAGTATAATTAATAGGCTACTCGATCAAAAGAGTTAACACAACTACAAGCCAAGTATACTTTGAATACTTAATCTTTTGATCGAGATGTACTTAAAATTATAATTGAGTACAAGTACAGGCCAAATATACTTGGACTTTTCTCTCAGTATAAGTCAAGTACACTTAAGTGTAATTTTAAGTATATTTCTGAGAAGTACAAAACGTATATTTTTGAGAAGTATATAAAATGTAGACTGAAAGTATACTTTCTTATTTTTTGTTTTAAAGAAGTATACTAATAGAACACTTGAATAAACTTCTTTTTTGTAAGGGATCTGAGCAGTTATGATGCACCGTGTGTAATTTGTGACAGTCAATAATTTAGATCCGATTCCAATCGGATACACAAATAATTGGATTTGTACTGACAGTGTGTGCATTACATTAGACGTATAGGCTATTGAAATGAAATCATGGCTATCATGCCTTGTCATATTGGGGGCAGTGATACCTACTGGTGAAGCAATCTGAAATGTGACATTTCGATTACCTTAGGTCCATAGATCTCAACATCTCAATAGTCGCCGTTTTGAATTTAGCTGTAAATTTTAACAGCTGTGTATTTCAGTTGTTTATTCTGAGTTTGCTTAAACAAATTTCACACCATGAAATATAATAGTTACTATTTATTGCTAGAATAAACTATAGTAGATTTTTTGTCATATTATTGATTGATAATTTAATTTAAAGCTGCAGTCCGGCGTTTTTCCTCTTTGTCGCCATCTCTGTTCAAAATCTGCAATTGCAGTCATTCGCGGAATTATCAACTTGAGGTGAGTTGTACTTCAACACCCTCGACACGGCACAGCGCGGATTAATCCAATGTTTGAGGAGACTGTGAGGCTGTCAGTCACCGCGCTGGTGTGGATACTGGCATTCAGAATCACAGATTATTCTTTTTGGAAGTATGAACAACATAAGAATTTTCACTGGAAAATGTCATCTGAACTAGTAAGAAACATCCACTTTTGTTCTGGTTCTGACATTGCAGTAAATCGCGCTGATTAAATCTAACAATCGCTTATAAGTTATCATATCACGCAAAACCGTGCAAAGTACACTTTGTTCTCAAATTGTTAATGTTAACAACGTAGGCAAGTATTGCGTGACTACATGTAATGTCCTTCTGATATGTATCCTTGTTTTCGCATGGGTCCGGTTCCAGTCTCTTTTTTTCTGTAGCCACTCTGAAGTCCGAACAAAGTCTTTTGCATTTTACAGCGGGTGAATCTGTTGTCACTGGTGATTGTCGTTTGAACCTTTCTGGATCCGCCATCAAATTGATAAGTTTAATTATATCAAGGTCTTTGAGAAAAAGCTATAAATCTCCACCTCCAACATCCTCACACGCAATATAGCTTATACTAGCCGAGACTCCTTCTTTATGTGTACAGATGTGACGTAATGACGCAAAGACATGCTCGAATCTCCCGCGGAAATCCACCAATCCCACTGGAATTAAAAACCTTATTACAAGCTTACCGCTTTGAATCGAGCTAAGGCAAGCAGATAGTTTTGAACACTGGCTGGTTATGTATTTTCTCAAATATGTATTTTGGATAATTTTTAACCCAAAAAAAGCTACGGACTGCAGCTTTAAAAAAAAATCTATATTGCAGAATTTTGATAGATTTATCAACAGCAAACAAAGCTGCAAGAAAGCAGAAATCATTCAAGTAAATTCAACCTTCTTTTCAACAGTTGCTTTGAAACTTTATGTCAGCATGATTTTGATGGATGCTGGTTAGATAAACTGATAAACTGTTAATAACACTGTAGAGTTCCCACTGAGATGATGGCCATGATAAAGTGTGACACTGAAGCTGCCATCCTTCTGTTCTGCAAAACCATCAGTAAAGCATGCAAGTGATGTTTTGAAAATGTTAATCTCAAAGTAATTCTCCATAGAAACTGCAAAAGTGAGTGCAAATTTTGGGTGACTTTAATGTTACATTAATTTAGTATGTTCGCTTGCAAATGCAAGTTCTTAAATGAATGCTGTGTATTTGTAAATGCATGTTGATGGAGGTAAACAAAGAAGATGAGCTGTTCACTTCGATATGTGTGAAGATAAACGCTGTTTCATCAGCCATCCTTCCTCCCGTTCTCCGTCCTCATTGCAGTCTCTCTTAACGGCATGTTATTTACAATCATGCGTTTTCAGTCTATTTACTCATTTAATGAAAGAGACTGTAAAAGCATCATCTGTTTATATTATCCTGCCTCTCTCTCTCTGTTTCCCCATTACACCTTCCCATTCCTCATGGTCTCTTTCTTGAGTGCAGTGTTTTCCTGAATGCCGGTGCCGGAGTGGTATGCTAATGTGTATTGATGTGTATGAAATTAGCTGGAATTTGCAGAGGCAGCACTAATGGAATGAATGTCTACCTCCACCTCGTCCTGCCAGCAACATCACACCAGGTCTGAGGAGGGGGTGTGAACGTGCGTCAACATCTGTCTGTATGCTTTAAGTTCTCATACTCAAGATTTAGAGGAACTGATTAAGAACCACAACAAATTTAAATGGCTGATTTACAGCACAAAAATGCTCTCTATTGCTCCACACAATGCATTCCCTGCAGTAAAAGTTGATGTTTACTAGATCCACCAGTTTCAGATTTTTTTTTTGTTGAATTGTGCCATCCATCCATCAAGCACCAAATGGAAAACTTATTTATTTGCCAGCTATATGAATAAGTGATATGATTATAAGAGATGCATGCTGAATCTCAGTTGTGTGTGGCCTCCTTGATTGAGCTAATATTGCTGTGTTGAGTCAGGATGCTCAGACAAATGGTATTTACACGTTTAAGTGCAAATCATCCAATAAACAGTTTATTAATATTTGTCTCTGCACATTGAACTGGGATAGTATAACGTATTTTAACATCTAATATATATATATATATATATATATATTTTTTTTTTTTACGTGTTAAATATCAAACAAGATTTCAAGGAGAATGTGTCCTCTGCTTTCCTAACATGAAAAATGGAAAAAAAGTTATCTATAGTGTAAAACTTCTAGCCACATCAGAGAAGGAAGATAAATCCAGCAAATAGAGACCATGTGGAAATAATGCTCTCTGAAATGGTAGCTCCAAAGGGTAATCTTATGAAATAGTTAAGAGAGCTAAAGCATCACAGGTCTCTTCCATGAAACCTCAGTCCCTTTGGATTTTCTGAGCTTTATTAAAGCAAAACATCTTATCTAGGCTATCATATCACATGCTACTTTCTCTGCTAAAATAATAGAGGGAACAAATTGTATTTGACAGCCATACTTGCTCCAGCATTGTATGCATTCTAGCTTAGAGAGAGAGAGAGAGAGAGAGAGAGAGAGAGAGAGAGAGAGAGAGAGAGAGAGAGAGAGAGAGAGAGAGAGAGAGAGAGAGAGAGAGAGAGAGAGAGAGAGTTAAGAGTTAAGACTGATGCCTTTTTAAAATTAAAATCAGCTCATGTGTACAGTATATCTATACACTTAAGCTTGTGTTGCTGATAATAAAATACCAGGAAATTCTTCTCAGAGATCTTCGGTCTGCTTTATTTGTTCGTTGAGGTGTAATTTGTGTAATATTGTTCTGTATATTATTTATTTTATTAGTTTGTCAGTATGACATGTAGTGATGGATGAGAGAGAGAGAGAGAGAGAGAGAGAGAGAGAGAGAGAGAGAGAGAGAGAGAGAGAGAGAGAGAGAGAGAGAGAGAGAGAGAGAGAGAGAGAGAGAGAGACCAACACAAATGCAAGTAGGGCTGTAGGGTCCATAATTGTGTCTTTGTGCATCAAGTCAAGCATCAGTCCCATTATTTACACTCATTGTGTATTCTGACAACATAACATGTTGAATATTCATAACATAGCCCTAAAGTAGGTTACATTGTAATTTGACCTAATAATTTTGACTGTGCAAATGCATCAGGTCACTGGATTAAATATAATACATGTCCTGGTGAGGAAATGTGATGTTTTTGAGCAAATTAATCCTTTGGGTATTTGACTCCACATTCAGAACACACATTTATGCAAAAGCACATAAACACCAACAGTTGCAAGTCACGGTCGATCAAACGTGGTAATGCACCTTAGTAAACCCCTTCATTATTACATCAATGTCAATCCAATGCAGTACACTTTTGCCTCCATAGTGCGTACAGTATAAAGCCTTCAGGAAGATGGAACACATTGTCAGTCTTACAAAGTAGTACAAAAGGTCAAGAAAGCAAAGAATGACTATTCAGACTATTTAATTAATCTACTTGGGCTTACGATGCTTTTGGGAAACTCAGCCCTGATCAGTTCAAATTCATTAAAAAATGAATTAAAAAAACATATTTAAATTGTATATTTTCAGAGACGATTTCTTTGTTTTAATCAGACAATTCAGGTCTAGATTGCAGTGGTGAAGATATGCTGTGACTCTGTAAAGTATGCATTACATGTTCCCTGTGTTTCCTCCTGGATTTATGTAAGTGTTTCCTGTTCAGCCTTGATCAGTTCAAATTCATTAAAAAATGAATTAAAAAACATATTTAAATTTTATATTTTCAGACGATTTCTTTGTTTTAATCAGACAATTCAGGTCTAGATTGCAGTGGTGAAGATATGTTGTGACTCTGTAAAGTATGCATTACATGTTCCCTGTGTTTCCTCCTGGATTTATGTAAGTGTTTCCTGTTCCTTGTGCCATGTTTGTAGTCCTTTGTAGTCCTTTTGTTTATTGGTTCCCCCTGTTCATTAGTCTTGATTGGTCCCAGATGTGTCTTGTTAAATTGTTAGCCCTTGTGTATTTATACCCCAGTGTTTCCGTGCCTCAGTTTACAGCACAGATGTTTGATGGGAAAGAAATCATGATATCTCTTCTTTCGCGTGTGACGGAATGAAACTCAGCGTCTGCTCTTCTATTTGACTCAAGCCTTCACACACACACCCCTCAAGCCCTCTCTTTCTCCTTCTGTCAGGTTGCAGAGGAAACATAACCTAATATATTTCATGTTTTACATGTGGTTGTGATTCAGGGAGCATGTCATGAGTGATAAGTGTTCATTCACAGCCGCAGGGTGCACAAGACGAACCAGTTGCTTTATATTGAACTCCCAGAAAGCGACAGAGAGAGAAGTATTATTGTCAGTGAGAGTAACGGCCCATTCTACCCCCTCTCAAATGAAGCATGGATCACGGACGGGGAAACGTAAAGGTCACAAGCTGAAGTTTCGTGTCCACAGTTGCGCCTTTCTCTCTCTCACCCACGCAAACTCCTGTTCATTTTATCCACACACACACACACACACACATGCTTGCGCTTGACGTAATGAACGCTCACACATACGCACTAACACAGAGCTGTAATAAAGCTCTGGCCTCGTTCCCATTGTATTAATAAATGCTGTGTCCACACAGTCTCTCATCCATTTCTCTCTCATTAAAGTCGGAGCCTTAAAACGCTGTCATGTGTGACCTTTGCAGACTTCACCCACAACTCTCATGTCCCAAAATTAATGGTCTTATCTTCCTGCATAATCTCAAAACTTATTTCTCTGATTAATTAGTGTCTAAATCACGATCCGTCCACTCAAGTGGCTCACCTTAAATCCAATTGCTTTTATTAATGGGATTCAATTCCAATTTGCAACAAGGCTGGTAACTATACAGACTTCCTCCAACTGTACTTGTGAACTTTTCTGCTCGAGGGAGAAAGAGAAAGTGCGTAGGTGAGTTAGAGGCTGCTTTTTTTTTAAGTTGTACACTTTTTGGTTGTCTAAATTAAGAGAACCTTGTTGGCAGGGTCCAAAATTAGCACTCGCCAAGCACCAAATGCGAGTCATAATTGGTTTTGGCGAGTAAATAAGACATAATTAAACATGTTGGCTGGTAACATTTAAAAACAATTGAATTTTGAATTGCAAATGAAATGATAATAATCTGAATCTCATTAATGTACTGTAATTCAAATCAGACATCCGAACTGTCTGTCACGACTATGAACTTTTACCATCCAAAGTTTATCTAGAATGACTGAAGATAATATATCCAAGAATATTCCTCGCATTAAGCCACAAAAAGTTAAATAAGAGGGAGAAAATCACATTGGATCTTCTTAAAAATTGTGACACGTGCAATTTTGGACTGAGACTGACTAATTTCAAGTAACACAATGACCTGTGTCTTTTCGACACAAAACAAATAGCTAAATGATTATGTTGTCATAGCAACGTTTTTTTTTTCTTTTATAGATATATATATATTAAAAAAAGCATTTTATGGCTTTATTTATTTATTCGCATTTCTTTTTGGCAGATGTGGCAAAAGGTACATTTTGGACATTGCTGACAGGTCTGTCTGTAGGTCTTATCATACATATGTCAACAACTCAACAGACAAATAGCTGTTGACGGCAGCTTCATTTATACAGCATGTTTTGGCCAAATTTATTTAACCCTCATGTGGTGTTCAAAACCCTATAACACCTGTGGTGTTCCCGGTCAAAAATGACCGGGCCATAAAAAAACCCTTATAAATCACTCATTATACCATATTTTCACCCAATCTTGGATTCAATCTTTTTGTCAACATGTTTTCTTTCAATTAGGACTGGTTTTATATTTTGATTTGCATCTGAATAATCATAGGCCTCATTTATTTGAGAGTAGGCATTTCATTTTTTGAGTAATTTTTTTTAAATTTTTGAATAATTTTTGAAATATTAAATAAAATCTGAAGAAAATTGGTATTGTTGATCACACTAGTCAACTTAACATTTTCACCAGGAATTTTGTTTTGAAACTTTTGTTTTGTAAAAAATATGGCACATAGTCACACTTGTGGTGTTCCCGGTCAAAAATGACCGGCCTATAAAAAATAGCTTATAAGTCACTCATTATACCATATTTTCACCCAATCTTTGATTCAATCTTTTTGTCAACTTGTTCTCTTTCAATTAGGACTGGTTTTATATTTCTGTTTGCATCTGATTAATCGTGGGCCTCATTTGTCTGAGAGTAGGCATCTCATTTTTTGAGTAAAAAACAAATAATTTATGAGTAAATTTGGAAATATGAAAAAAAAAAAATGAAAAAAATGGCTACTGTTGATCACACTTGTCTACTCTAATGTTTCACCAGGAATTTTGTTTTGAAACTTTTGTTTTGTAAAAAATATGGCACATAGTCACACTTGTGGTGTTCCCGGTCAAAAATGACCGGCCTATAAAAAATAGCTTATAAGTCACTCATTATACCATATTTTCACCCAATCTTGGATTCAATCTTTTTGGCAACTTGTTCTCTTTCAATTAGGACTGGTTTTATATTTCTGTTTGCATCTGATTAATCGTGGGCCTCATTTATCTGAGAGTAGGCATGGTCAAAAATGGTCACAATGGCCGACCATTGAAAGTGAATGGGAGAGACTGAAAATAACAGAACAATTTAGTTTTCAGGAGCATGTTCATTATTTTCATGTACACATATGAGCATGTGTGCTTGCAGACATCGAGCCCTTGGACCTGTGCATGTATCGATACATTTATACACACGCTACCCAGACACACACATGTTAAAACACACAAACTTTTTTAAATATTACACACATTCTTTTCCACAGAGAGAAATTTGATCCTACCCTAACCTGCATCTAATATACATTTATCCATCTGACATTACCACACACACACACACACACACACACACACACAGGCCGTGATCAGATTTTTGACTCAGAAACTAGTGAGGAGGAGGAAATTCAGGATGCATCTTGCAGTGAAGATGTTTCTGAAGAGGAAGGCACCACTGAATCGGCTACGGAGCTTGAAACAACTGATGAGGAGCAGTCTTCCAGTGATGAGGGCCCAGCTGAGGTTACCGTTTCATTCTGGTCAAAAGATGGAACTTTGTCCTGGCCTTCATCCCCACCTATGAGGCAAGGCAGGTTTCTTCTGAAGGCCTTCCTCTTCAGAAACATCTTCACTGCAAGATGCATCCTGCATTTCCTCCTCCTCACTAGTTTCTGAGTCAAAAATCTGATGAATAACATCATGTGCAGAGCTGTTTTGCCATTGTACTGCCACAAATGAATGACAAGCAAGGTGCTGTGAGGCATTTTATATATGCCTGTGCTATCACATGATGTATATTTGTAAATATTGTCTAGTTCTGTGTGAGAACCTCACAGTTCCAAAACAAAATGTCATAATATTTTGTCTGGAAGCTGTGATGAAACAAGACCATGAAAGAAAGACTATTTTGAAGCCGGGTCACTGCAGTCACGGCCAGTTTGTGTGTGTGTGTGTGTGTGGTAATGTCAGATGGATAAATGTATATTAGATGCAGGTTAGGGTAGGATCAAATTTCTCTCTGTGGAAAAGAATGTGTGTAATACTAAAAAAAGTTTGTGTGTTTTAACGTGTGTGTGTCTGGGTAGCGTGTGTATAAATGTATCGATACATGCACAGGTCCAAGGGCTCAATGTTTGCAAGCACACATGCTCATATGTGTACATGAAAATAATGAACATGCTCCTGAAAACTAAATTGTTCTGTTATTTTCAGTCTCTCCCATTCACTTTCAATGGTCGGCCATTGTGAACATTTTTGACCATGCCTACTCTCAGATAAATGAGGCCCACGATTAATCAGATGCAAACAGAAATATAAAACCAGTCCTAATTGAAAGAGAACAAGTTGACAAAAAGATTGAATCCAAGATTGGGTGAAAATATGGTATTATGAGTGATTTATAAGCTACTTTTTATAGGCCGGTCATTTTTGACCGGGAACACCACAAGTGTGACTATGTGCCATATTTTTTACAAAACAAAAGTTTTAAAGCAAAATTCCTGGTGAAACATTAGAGTAGACTAGTGTGATTAACAGTAGCCATTTTTTTAATATTTTTTTTTCATATTTCCAAATTTACTCATAAATTATTTGTTTTTTACTCAAAAAATTAGATGCCCACTCTCAGATAAATGAGGCCCACGATTAATCAGATGCAAACAGAAATATAAAACCAGTCCTAATTGAAAGAGAACAAGTTGACAAAAAGATTGAATCCAAGATTGGGTGAAAATATGGTATAATGAATGATTTATAAGCTATTTTTTATAGGCCGGTCATTTTTGACCGGGAACACCACAAGTGTGACTATGTGCCATATTTTTTACAAAACAAAAGTTTCAAAACAAAATTCCTGGTGAAACATTAGAGTAGACTAGTGTGATCAACCGTAGCCATTTTTTTCATATTTTTTTTTCATATTTCCAAATTTACTCATAAATTATTTGTTTTTTACTCAAAAAATGAGATGCCTACTCTCAGACAAATGAGGCTCACGATTAATCAGATGCAAACAGAAATATAAAACCAGTCCTAATTGAAAGAGAACAAGTTGACAAAAAGATTGAATCCAAGATTGGGTGAAAATATGGTATAATGAGTGACTTATAAGCTATTTTTTATAGGCCGGTCATTTTTGACCGGGAACACCACAAGTGTAACAAGGTAACAATACTCCCACAAAAAAATAAGAAAATTTTCAAAAAAACACTGAGATTTAGTTATACCGTTTGGGAACAAAGTCACTAAGTTTCAGTCCAAAGCGATAACATTAACTAGTATTTTCGGGAAAAAGAAAATCTTCTCCGGGTCAAATTGACCCGAACACCACATGAGGGTTAAACCACTATTATTTGTATAGAATGTGGTTATCACTCTCATTGAATAAAATGAGCATGAAAAGAAATGCATTTAGCTCTTTAAAACAGGACTGACTACTGTAGTCTGCTGCTGTGTGAATGTAGCCATTTTGAGCTCTGGAATGAAGAAAAATGAAGGGAGGAAGATCTGAGCTACAATGGCAGGTTTGAATGTCACACTGACGGATTGTGTTTATTATCTGTAATTGTGGTCATAGCTGTTTGTTTTTGGTATAACATGTTGGGATTTACCCTTTAACCAAAAAAAAAAAGGCCCACAGCCTGTTTTCTGAAGGCCTAAGTTGGCAAACCTACAATAGATGTGCATTTTTCTCTCTTTCGCTAACAATTACACACACAAATATCTCAAGAGACATGGTTGTCATCTAAACAAGAACGGCTGGCATTGTGTCAGTCATACTGCTAATGGTGATAAATTCCTCCAGTATTAAAATTTGTACAGGAATCCATTTCCCCAGAGAAGGACAACGCATCAGTTGTCACCATTCAGAGTAAAAATACAGACACACACTGCTGCATATAGGGCAAACTCCTGTTGAAAGAACAGAAATTACGATTATTCTATTATTATTATTGTTTTGCAGGTTATTAATGCTAAGTATAATAATTGTTTGTGTGCTTTTAATCAAGTACACAGTTTGCCACCAATAATGTTTTTTTTTTTTTTTTTTTTTTGTCTGGTATTATACACACTTTATTTGTCATGGCAGCAATGAAACCATTGATTGATTGATTTATTGATTGATTTGATTGTGGAAGCAACATATATCTCACAAACTCAGTATATTAGATTTTTACATTGCCCAATATTTATGTATTTATCTGTGATTTATAAAGGCATGAAATGGGCTTATATTTTTCTGCTACAGCTCAGGACTGTCGCTTAGTATTCCCCAGAGAGTCATAGTCTTCTGGCATTTCGATTCAGGTGGTTGGATCAAAACATCTATTTCCCATGAGCCGCCATGAGCAAAGATGGCAGATTTCAAATCTGCAGGGTCCTGCACCAGACCGTTAAGATGAATGTGAATGCTAACGGATGACTTTCTCCAGATATTTTATAGACTTCCTCAGTGACCCCAGAAACTGGGTCACACCCAACCCCATTTATATTTCATGGTTCTTTTCTAGTGCATCTACAGGTGTTTTCCAGTCCATGTTCCAACAGCAGCTGAAATGGACATTGCCTGTCACTTGTTATTCCATATTTGTCAACTTCTGTGACATTTAGTGTCATAAAGAAATTAAGAATAAGAAGTAAAAAGCATTTCATTCACTTTGCTTTATCCACTTACCTCACAAAACTCTCAGGTTTAGACAGTCTTATGTCTTGCCTATCAAAGTTAGCGGCTGTGTGAACAACTGACATAATTTATTGTGTACAAGGACAGCGCAAGCCCTAATTTATTTTGCTATACAGGTCAATCTGCAGCAGGTTATCACTTATTTATAAGTGTGTCATTTTCCCCTTTTTAATATAATTTTTTTGAAACACTACTTTGAGGATACAATGAAGGCTCATACTGCAAACATTTTTATCATAGCAGTGATGATAAGCTCTAAAACAGGTCAGTCTTACTCCCAGCACTCCATTCTGTAGGTAAATATGAAAAACGAGCTATATAATTTGTCTTGAACATCACCCCACAAAAAAAAAAAAAAAACCATATCAGTCTGGTACCACTGCCAAAACCCCCACTTAAAACATTTTCATTCCATCTGCTTATGGCCTCATATGAGTCTCCTCTTCATCATCGCATCACTGTGGTATCCGATTTGTGGTGAAAGCACTAGCCCAGACCGGCTGCTGTCACATCCAGATGGATGCCCCATATTGGTACTTAAAGCCCTTATTACAAATAAAACAACTTATTTGTTAGGCCAAAGCCTGGTAAATTCTTAATTTAAAATTAAACTAATTATAGTTTTCAGTTGTCCAAATTCAATAGAGAATAGGGATTCATTCGCATTTGCAGATATTTAACATTCATGGACAGGTCCATCATGGGACCCGGGAATACAATTTTTTTTTTTGCCCTCTACCCCCAACGGCAGCATTCCCGTTTGCCTTACCTCCCCAGATGACAGTCCGGGTGTGGATTACAAATCTTGGTTTGCGTTTTTATAATTCCTCTTGTTGCAGTAGACCATAGTGACCCGGTCCAAGGATCGGTTGTCATGCTGGATGCCACTGTGTAATAAAACCTTATATAGATTTGTCTCTTTTGCTGCCCAACCATGGACCCACATCTGACCTTGTCTGTCTAGTAGAAAAAATGAGCGCACACACAAAGATAGACTTCACTGCCAACTTCAATTTCAGTGCTTCAGGCATTGGAGCAATCTCAATACAAACTCCAACCACCTGTTTAAAAGCTAATTAAAGATGCATCTGCACAAAAATATCTCTTAAGGTATTGCAACAGAACTATGGAATTGTAAAATAAAGTATTATTACTGTGCTTAATGAAACAAGTGTAGTTAACTTCAAAGCAGGTTCTATAATTTTAGGATGTTTAAAGAATGATAATGAGATCAAAGTCACATTTTCTGATGATAGCTTTTGTAGTTAAGTTAATAATATTCATTATGTTGTATACAGCATTTGATGAGATAAAGATGTTGGTATAAATGTTATTTTTTGTGTTTTGGATTCGTTTTGACCTTGAGAGAGGGTATTTTCTGGATTTGGTCCCACCTGCTAAGGTCCTATAATGCAGACTTTTCAATTCTGAACCAGACCGAACATGGGAAAATAGCGTGAAGCTGGTTGGATTACAAACGAAAAGAGCAGTTTGTGTGTGTGTGTGTGCAGGCCTATGTGGAGTCTGACCATCGGTGGTCATTTGATTTGAGATGGGTCAGCAGTAGGTGTGGGGTCTAACAGCAAGAAGCTAGATTGGAGTGAGTGATCCCTACCGTCCAATACACAACGCAGCAGGAGCAAAAAGCAAAAAAAAGAGAGCGAGGGGGAAAAAGGAAATTTATGAAATTGAGGGCTTTTCTGTAAGGAAGGTCTTTCTATATATTCAGTCCACTTTAGGTCCATCTATGTAGTGTGTTTGATCCCCCCCAAACCAGTTCAGCGAAAACTCCGCCCTGCAGCCGATTCTTAGATGTCAATCACAGTACTGATTGCCTAGACCAAACACTGATCCCTAAACCTACCCAACACTAAATTAGGGGGGGGAGGGGAAGGGGAAGGGGGAGGGGACGGGAGGGGGGGGGGGGGGGGGGTATTGAGCATATAGTGCCAGGTATTTAGCTTCTAGAACAACAAGCACTCTTTGCAACAGTTTATTCAAGGGAATCATTTTTTTCAGGCAATTTGGTCCTTGCTATCTCAATAACATTAGGCTGTTTGTACTGATATTTTGGCTGCAGAATCTATTAATCTGTTTTGGCCACGCTACAGCAACTCTTGTTTAAGATCAGGCGACTGTGAAGGCTGCTAGCGGGAAATGGAGACCCATGCCATGTTCTTGGAACAGAAGACGATCTTTATGACATTTCGCACTATCCTGCCGGAGCGATCCATTTGAAAACTGATGGACTGTGGCCATAAAGGGATGCACATAACAGCAACAATGCTTAAGTACGCTGTGGCATTCAAATTGTGCTTAGTTGGTATAAAGGCCCCTAATGTGCGCCATGAAACTGTTCCCCACACCATTACACTCCATCTCCAAGCATGCAGAATCTAGGGGTTAGGTTTTTGGGTCAAATTGTGATTTTACCATCTGTACGCTGCAGATTTGTCAGATCAACGAAATTCTTCCAATTTTCAGTCGTCTAGTTTTGGAAAACCTGTTAATAATTGACAAGAATGGCCTTTACATAGCTTTCAGCTGCCCATCTGTTATCCCAAGTATATGCACTGTACTGTTTATGAAAGGGATAATCCACACGTGGAGGCAAAGAACCGCCTGACACGAAGCTGAGGTGCACTGCACATCTAGCCGTGGATTATCCCACTTATACCATGATCATTTGCCAACATTGACAACTTAAAGCGGTTATTGATGTTTGCAGCGCAATATTTGATCGGAAGTAAAAATTGGCGGTTATTTTCGTCAGCTACGGCTTGTTAGATCTAGATCATGTTCGGTTGTTCAGCATTACATAGTCTCAGGTTTTTATTTTTTGAGAGTGCATTTTTGAGAGTATACAGTTATACTAGCTCTTTATTGATAATAGTTTGCGCGGGGGGGGCATTCTTGCCAATTGGGCACCAAAGCTGAGACCAAACCTACGCCCATGATTACAATGGGTGTCCTTTCTAAGGGGATTGTTGTATTTGGGGTTTTTGCAATCAAAATGACTAAAAACCTCTGGAATGTTATACCATTAATCCCATGGTGTGGCCCACCAGTTCAAACTTTGTCTCAAGCCAGTTTGGTATGAGATAGATGCACATGCTTTCCTCTCTAGTGTTGCTTTTTCATTATCTGACTTTGACCCAGGGCCGGTTCTAGAGATTTGGAGGCCCTAGGCAATATTCTTGTTGGAGGCCCCCCACCCCCAATAAAAAACTCTTGAAACAAAATATGATTCCTAACCTTTTAATTTATACAACATTTAATTGTAAATGTTTTTACTTACACGGTACATAAGTTTGGACACATTACTATTTTTAATGTTTTTGAAAGAAGTCTCTTATGCTCATCAAGCCTGGATGTATTTGATAAAAAATACAGAAAAATAATATATAGTGAAATATTATTAAAATAATGTTTTTCCTATTTTACTATACTTTAAAATATATTTCTGGGATGCAAAGCTGAATTTAGTGTCATGTGATCCTTCAGAAAACTTTATAATATTCTGATTTATTATCAAATGTTAGAAATGGTGCTTAATATTTATTTTATAACCTGTGATACTTTTTTTCAGGATTTTTTTTTATTATTAAAAAGTTGTTTTAAAAAAGTCTTCACTATCACTTTTTATATATTTAACACATCCTTGCTGAATATTCCTGTTTTTTGGGGGGTTTTTTATCAAATAAATGCAGGCTTGTAGAGCATAATAAAAAACTTCTTTCAAAAACATTAAAAATAGTAATTGGTCCAGACTTTTTACCAGTAGGCTACTGTATTAATCAAACTTCATCTAAGGTAATCTCTTTTTTGTTTAATGAAGATGTTATTGTTATTGTTATTTTGCTGTTTTATTCAATTTATTCACAGTTCCAGAATACCACTTAGTGATATATGCTTTTATCATTTTTTCATAGCTGGTATGGGCAGGATTTTCCCCTCCCATTTAATCAATATTGACTGCAGATATTGTCATATTATTAATATAAGTAATATGATATTATGCATTGCTAGCTTAAATATGCTATACACAAATCAAGTGGAAGAGAAAGACACGATCACTACTGATTAGAAAAAAAAATTCTAAACTGATATTATTGGCGCGAGTAGGCTGATGTCAGACAGGGTATAATCTAGCCTAATCATCAGCAGAATTTAGAAGATAGACCCATGAGATCCTTTATTTGAAACATTTAAAAATGTTGTAGTGTGTTGGGTTTTTAACTTTGAATACAAACGTCTTGTCTTTTACTTTTGTAGCGTTTTTAGTCAGCTCCCGACGCGATGTTATTCATTGTTCGTGCAAATTCAAAGCGTCGCGTCTGGGCACGTTAATGACGCTCGCGCTCTTTTAAACTCGTAATAAAGCGGTGAATGATTTTTCCAGAAATGACGCTGATCTACAGTAGGCCTACAAGTTTATATTTAGAATACATTGCAATCACTCCAAAATAGATGACGACAACGCACACACCTGCATTACGAGCTGTGCTTCTTTGCGTGCTTTTGCTTCGCAGCACCTGATGGGCTGGCGTTAATGTGACGTATAACAGTCTATGGTTAAGATAAACATCGTCACTATTTTTAGTTAATTAATAAATATTGAAATAAATTGTAGATATGACATTTGTAATTTTTTTATTTTTTTTATTTTTGTCCCTCTGTCTGGGCCCCATCCCGCCAATCGGGCCCTAGGCACGTGCCTAGTTTGCCTTTGCGTTAATCCGGCTCTGCTTTGACCTTACAGTTTTAACCATCCTGACCATTCTTTTCTCGTCTCTCCTTACCATAGTAGAAGTGAGAGAACTTTCCTGATCACGCTATTCCCTATTAACTCCAGACTCTGTGTGAAAATCCCAGGTGGTCAGCTGCTTCTGAGATGGTGGAGCCTTGACCTAAAGAACCAAGTATAGTAAGTCTCCTACTTCATGTATTCTCTAACTGAATTTCAATTAAACCCCTCAACCTCCTCTGCCTCCATTATAGCTTGAGATTCTGCCATATGACAAATTCACTAGTTGAATGGCCACCTAGTATTGTTCATTCAACATACTGAGATATACTGAACACTCTCACTTTCTCTCTCTCGTCCTCACCTATACTGTTGAATAACAGCTGGAGGTGAGTGGAAAGATGTCTAATGATGTTATGTGATTGACAGGTGGGGTTACGGTGTGAGATGTGGACTTGTGAAGGCACAACCGCTGTAATGTAAATTTAAAGAGATGAAATCAGCTCGAAGCAAATTTATTCATGGTTTAATCAGACATGTTATTCACTGATAACCTATTTTCTCCATATTAATGCAGAAAAGAAAGAGATGGCTTTAAAAAGAGGGTGAAAGGAGAAAAGAGTGAGGAACGAAAGAGGGAGGAAAAAGAGAGGGAAGAGGTTGAGAGAATCAGGCGGTTTTATTCCTCATTTTCCTTCATGTCTGGGTAAGCAATCTGGTCATGCAGTGGAGCCATCCATCATGGTTATAGTCTGTGAAGAAAATGTCTGAAGCTCAGGGTCAGCGCTCTTTTTCTTTCACTCTCTCTCTCTCTCCTTTTCTTACTGGGTTAAAAGGTGTAATTCTCCTGTGCTCATGGCTGCGGTGTCGCTTAAAAAAAATCCATCCATACCCACACTTCTACTTGTGAATGTACCACCATGTCTTTCTCTACGTCCTTATATGGCGTCAATGATGCTGAAGATTGAAGTAGGCAGCTGTAAACGGTCACCATTACCACTCACTTTGTGTCTACATTGTGTCAGAGAACTGAATCTGCTCCCTGTCACCCTGAATGGACCACCTATCTGCTCACATATACACACCAACACACATCATCACACAGGGTCATCATTTCTAAACCCCCATTAAACATCCCACCTAGCTGGACTGACAATGAATCATCTATAGGTGATTAATACATAATTTTAAACCTCAATTTCATTCTGTCTCTCACTCCTTTAATGGCTTTTAAATGGTTATTCATCTTCACATGCAGACGTTTACATAGCTAAATGGAGATGTGCCGTTGACTTCTTTTGATATATTGTATAGTTAATTATAATTACTATACTAACCCTTACCCTACAATAAAATATTATGCATTTTATATTGTTTTATAATTTTGATTTGTTTTATGGTTTTGTTGTTGTCGCTTCTGTTCTTTTTTATGCTTTTTTGTTTTGTTTCAGGACCTCCCTGCATGTTGCAGAGGTAAGTTCTGTCAAATTTTGTCGCTTCTGTTCTTTTTTATGCTTTTTTGTTTTGTTTCAGGACCTCCCTGCATGTTGCAGAGGTAAGTTCTGTCAAATTTAGCTAACTTCTGGAGCCAAATTTGTCCCTAAAGTATAGCAAACACACAAATGTGCCTCTCAGGTACCATGTGTAGGGTATCAGCCCTCAGCCAAGTGCAATTGACCCGGTGGAGTGTGTTTAGAGTAGTGTTTATGAATAGCTCCCTACCAGACTGCCACAGGGAACTGTGCACTGGATGCAAAAACAGGGCCTTCCGTGTGGTCTTAAACATATAAATTGTTCTGTTATGCTTCCAAGCCGCCCTGGTTCTCACCTCCTTCCCTGCGGGGATTCACTTGTTTTCTCTCTTTTTTGTAATTTTATGCACCATTGGACAAAGCTGTTGACATATTTACACATTTTCCTAGAGCAAATGTTGAAAGAAATCAAGTAAAGCTTCCTATTATTTTGATTTGTGTCAGACGAAGGAATCCCCCTGTGTGTGATAGACCAAAGATATAATCTCTGAAGGCCCGGTGTGTGTGTGTTGGAACAAGCCAAAGATTCTTCCTGATGGAGTCTCAGAATGTAGCAGAAGAGGCCTTGGTAAAGAAATGGTTGTACAGCTAAGCGTCTGGGGATGAATATGAATGCATTACAAATACGGAGAGAAAAATAAACAAAAGCAACAGGAACTGATGTGGTTTCACAGTTTGCCTCATTCCTCAAGACCTTACAGTGTACTGGATTGATCTCTTTCCCTCGTTCCCGCTCTCACATTTATGACTCATTTTTCTGTTGAAGTCTGGGTTTATTCCAGACTGTCTTTTGGTTCTGGCCTTTTTCCATAACTACAAAATTAAACGCGTCTTTCTTAGCAGGGGTGCGCCGCTCTTTTGCTAACATAGCAGTTTAGTGGGGCATTCGTATGTGGAGGACTCAGTGTGGTGATGAAGGATGGATTTTTGCTGGAGAAGTTTTCACAGCCGCCTTTGTCTCGTAAAATAACCTTAACGTCGCTATAAACAGCTGCTCACCGGAAGGATCAATCCTCCAACCACAAAATTAATAGAGCAAAGCACAACCTGTTAAAAAGGAGGGGAAAGGAGAGAAGAGGGGACAAAGGAAATAGTAGGCAAAGAATGGAGAGCCGTGACGACCAAAGGCATTGAAGGGGACCTTCCACCCGAATATTCAGATTAGCAGTCAACAATATTGTTTGTAGTTTGACCAATTCACAAACTATTGCGTTTGTTTCCGTTCAGTCTTAAATATGTGCTTACATTCTTTATAGTGTTGGCCAACTTAACTACATTCTTCTGAAGAATAACATTAGGTCAACTGTTTTCAAAATAGTTTTTCCAGTAACTAGCAGTGTAGAGTGACAAAGTGTCCTTATTTTATTTAAAACCATTATCTTTGTTTCACAGCTGAGCAGTAATCAGATGCTCTACTGAAATGTTCATCTTTGTCACTATTAATAATCATTAGTACTATGCATTGTAGTGAATCTGTTTGTGTTTCTTTATAGCAGAATATAAATATGATATATGTGTATTCAAAATATATTTCAGTGTTGTTTTAGTAATATATATATATATACACAGTATATACTATTATATATACATTCACCTAAAGGATTATTAGGAACACCTGTTCAATTTCTCATTAATGCAATTATCTAATCAACCAATCACATGGCAGTTGGGGTGTGGTCCTGGTCAAGACAATCTCCTGAACTCCAAACTGAATGTCAGAATGGGAAAGAAAGGTGACTTAAGCAATTTTGAGCGTGGCATGGTTGTTGGTGCCAGACGGGCCGGTCTGAGTATTTCACAATCTGCTCAGTTACTGGGATTTTCATGCACAACCATTTCTATTGTTTACAAAGAATGGTGTGAAAAGGGAAAAACATCCAGTATGTGGCAGTCCTGTGGGCGAAAATGCCTTGTTGATGCTAGAGGTCAAAGGAGAATGGGCCGACTGATTCAAGCTGATAGAAGAGCAACTTTGACTGAAATAACCACTCGTTACAACCGAGGTATGCAGCAAAGCATTTGTGAAGCCACAACACGCACAACCTTGAGGCGGATGGGCTACAACAGCAGAAGACCCCACCGGGTACCACTCATCTCCACTACAAATAGGAAAAAGAGGCTACAATTTGTAAGAGCTCACCAAAATTGGACAGTTGAAGACTGGAAAAATGTTGCCTTGTCTGATGAGTCTCAATTTCTGTTGAGACATTCAGATGGTAGAGTCAGAATTTGGCGTAAACAGAATGAGAACATGGATCCATCATGCCTTGTTACCACTGTGCAGGCTGGTGGTGTAATGTTGTGGGGGATGTTTTCTTGGCACACGTTTTCTTGGCACACTTTAGGCCCCTTAGTGCCAATTGGGCATCGTTTAAATGCCACGGCCTACCTGAGCATTGTTTCTGACCATGTCCATCCCTTTATGGCCACCATGTACCCATCCTGTGATGGCTACTTCCAGCAGGATAATGCACCATGTCACAAAGCTCGAATCATTTCAAATTGGTTTCTTGAACATGTCAATGAGTTCACTGTACTAAAATGGCCCCCACAGTCACCTGATATCAACCCAATAGAACATCTTTGGGATGTGGTGGAACGGGAGCTTCGTGCCCTGGATTTGCATCCCACAAATCTCCATCAACTGCAAGATGCTATCCTATCAATATGGGCCAACATTTCTAAAGAATGCTTTCAGCACCTTGTTGAATCAATGCCACGTAGAATCAAGGCAGTTCTGAAGGCCAAAGGGGGTCAAACACAGTATTAGTATGGTGTTGCTAACAATCCTTTAGGTGAGTGTATACTATTATTGTATTTATTAATATTTTGAATTAGTTTGTTTTCTTTTTAGTTTGTGTTTAGTTAGTTTGATTTAGTTTTAGTTGTAATGTTTTTTTTTTGTGTTTAAGTTTAATAGTTTGAATATTTCTCTGCAATTTCTCTCCTGCTGATCACATATAAGTGCAGCTAAGGGGTTGATTAGATTTTATGATATTTTTTTATGTGCTGAATTAATTCCTAAATTGAATAACTTGAGGCCTTCCACAATGGTATTCTCTCATAATTTAACAGCATTTCCCCCAAATAATCCCCCACTTGGCTGCAGGCCCCCTTCAACCTATTTGTTTTAGTTATTTCCAAAGCAAAATCTCTAATTGTTTTCATAATTTAAGATTTGTGTAATATAAAAATGTTTAGTCCTGTCAGATTAATCACATCTAACAGAAAAGTTTGTAAATATACTGTATACACACACACACACACACACACACACACAACACAAACAGGGTTCCCACGGGTCCTTGAAATCCTTGAAAGTTTGTGAATCTGAAAAAAAAAAAAATCAAGGCCCTGGAAATAAACATAACGACAAACAACAAACAAACATTTTTGAAAATAAACACACATAGATACAGGTCCTTGAAAGTGGTTGAATTTTTTTTGTGCAAGACGTTTTCTGGAAAAAATTCCATATTATTCCCTCCGGTCTAATATCTGTAACAATGTATCTTACAAGGTAACACGATGTAACAGCTCATTACATAAGTATTCAAACCCTTAACTTTACATCCTCACGTCTTTTAGGGTATGATATCATGCAACATGCTTTGCACATCTGCATTTGGCGATCTCCATCGATTGCTCAGTTTGGCCTGGAGGCCAGCCCTAGGAAAAGTCCTGGTAGTTCCAAACTTCTTCCATTAAGGAGTATGGAGACTACATGCTTCTATGAACAATCAATATAGCAGCATTTTTTTTGTAGTCTTCCCCAGATCTGTGTCTTGATGCAATCCTGTCTCTGAGCTCCACATGCAGTTCCTTTGACCTCATGGCTTGGTTTTTGCTCTGATATGCATTTTCAGCTGTTAGACCTTTTATTGAGAGGTGTGTGCCTTTCCAAATCGTACTCATTCAACTGAATTTGCCACAGGTTAACTCCACTCGAAGTGTTGTAACATACAAGCCAAGTCAAGTCAAGTCACCTTCATTTATAAAGCACTTTTAACAGTATGGATTGTTTCAAAGCAGCTTTACAATTATAGTAGAAATTACCGTAACAGATTGTTTAGGTTTTACAACAGCATTAGGATAAAGTTATTGTCCAGCTAAAGTTAGTTTTGATTGAATCACTTCCGTTGCGAAGATAATTAGTCATTAACTTAGGGGCCGCTAACACGACACCGTTCTAACAGAAAAACTATTACTTAATGCGCACTGACCGCCCATCCGCACAAAACAGTGCCTGGTGTCTCAAGAACGCACTCCCTGAAATAGGTTCGAAGGTGCAAATGATTATCCGTTATCTCTGTGCAAACCTCAAAAACACAAACCGAAACGCAGACGGCGCGCACATGCGCATCACGTGTTCAGTCCATAGGTATGCGCGTTTGAATATATATGTGCGCAGGCGTGTAGTCCTTCTTCACAAATCAACCCTCAACAAACTACTTGTCTGGTCTTAAAAATGTATAATGCAGATTTTTTTGCGTAGCCACGCGAACCATTATCTGTACAGAGGTAAAGGGAGGGAGGCCTTCACAGTGGAAAGACTAGTTGACACTTCAGGACTGCGTTGTCATCGTGTCCAGGTGATGGTCCTTCATCAGATCTGGATACGGCCTGGATCCGGCGGACTGCGGTAAACCTCGGGATAAACAGAGAGACTAATATTAGCTTCCATCCTTCTTATGATGTACCAAGTACATCAGGATTTATGGGAAGTGTTCCCGGTTCCGGCTAATCTAAACTATGCAGCCTAACATTGAATTATAGAAGCCTATAATGTGTTATGTGTATGCTAGGCCAAAGAGATGTGTTTTTAGTCTAGCTTTGAACTGACAGACTGTGTCTGCTTCCCGGACAATGTTAGGAAGATTGTTCCAAAGTTTTAGTGCTAAATAGGAAAAGGATCTCCCGCCAGCAGTCGATTTTGATATTCTAGGTATTATCAACTTGGCCGGAATTTTGAGATCACAATAGACGTGAAGGGCTATAATGCGTTAAGAACTCGCTCAAGTACTGGGGAGCTAATCCATTTACTGCTTTGTAAGTAATCAGCAATATTTTAAAATTTATACGATGTTTAACCCTTAAAGACCTAAACGGCCGCCGGCGGCAGAAAAATAACTGTTGTTCTTAAATGTTTAATAACTTTTATTAAACAGCTTTACAATTATAGTAGAAATTACCGTAACAGATTGTTTAGGTTTTACAACAGCATTAGGATAAAGTTATTGTCCAGCTAAAGTTAGTTTTGATTGAATCACTTCCGTTGCGAAGATAATTAGTCATTAACTTAGGGGCCGCTAACACGACACCGTTCTAACAGAAAAACTATTACTTAATGCGCACTGACCGCCCATCCGCACAAAACAGTGCCTGGTGTCTCAAGAACGCACTCCCTGAAATAGGTTCGAAGGTGCAAATGATTATCCGTTATCTCTGTGCAAACCTCAAAAACACAAACCGAAACGCAGACGGCGCGCACATGCGCATCACGTGTTCAGTCCATAGGTATGCGCGTTTGAATATATATGTGCGCAGGCGTGTAGTCCTTCTTCACAAATCAACCCTCAACAAACTACTTGTCTGGTCTTAAAAATGTATAATGCAGATTTTTTTGCGTAGCCACGCGAACCATTATCTGTACAGAGGTAAAGGGAGGGAGGCCTTCACAGTGGAAAGACTAGTTGACACTTCAGGACTGCGTTGTCATCGTGTCCAGGTGATGGTCCTTCATCAGATCTGGATACGGCCTGGATCCGGCGGACTGCGGTAAACCTCGGGATAAACAGAGAGACTAATATTAGCTTCCATCCTTCTTATGATGTACCAAGTACATCAGGATTTATGGGAAGTGTTCCCGGTTCCGGCTAATCTAAACTATGCAGCCTAACATTGAATTATAGAAGCCTATAATGTGTTATGTGTATGCTAGGCCAAAGAGATGTGTTTTTAGTCTAGCTTTGAACTGACAGACTGTGTCTGCTTCCCGGACAATGTTAGGAAGATTGTTCCAAAGTTTTAGTGCTAAATAGGAAAAGGATCTCCCGCCAGCAGTCGATTTTGATATTCTAGGTATTATCAACTTGGCCGGAATTTTGAGATCACAATAGACGTGAAGGGCTATAATGCGTTAAGAACTCGCTCAAGTACTGGGGAGCTAATCCATTTACTGCTTTGTAAGTAATCAGCAATATTTTAAAATTTATACGATGTTTAACCCTTAAAGACCTAAACGGCCGCCGGCGGCAGAAAAATAACTGTTGTTCTTAAATGTTTAATAACTTTTGAACCACTAATCCAATTTGTATGCTTTAAAAAGTCCCATAAAGAGGAGATTCGCGGCTTTATTTTGGTATCGGGTTCATCGCAATTGGACATTCAGATGCTCCGTAGTGAATGTGATTGCATCATCAAGTTTTGATCAGCATTGATTCGTCAAAGAAACCCATGTGATTTGTTCCTCTGAGCCAAACGAGCAGTTTGTTGATGCTTAGTCCCACCCCTAAGCCCAGATCGGTTGAAACTACATAAATACATATAAAGTCACATTTGCTTCAGTGCTCTATTGCAATGTTTCTATTTATTTTTTTTCCTGAACTTTTTTGGACACATCTACATTGTAAATAACACCAGATTTTCACTGAAAATCGCCTATAATAATGTTATAATAAATGGCTAACTTGCTTAGGGATTGTTACATGTAGTAAAAATTTCATCTGGAAATCTAGAATATCCAAGTACAACTTTCTAAAGGAAAAAATCCAAACTTCAGAAGGATTTGTTTGAGCTGAGTAAAAAAAAAAAAAAAGAAATCTGCTGCCGTTTTTCTTAAATCTGGTAAATTTATCCATTCTAAGACAAAATAAATGTAAAATTGGTCATTTAAATGAGCTAGATTGAAACATCAAGTTCTCTTGTTTAAAATGATATATGGTACTTGATGCTGACTGCTATAATGGGTTAGAAAAACAAAGAAAAGAGCAGGCGAGTCATGTGCTCCAAAAATGGTCTAGGTCTTTAAGGGTTAATAGGGAGCCAATGCAGTGTTGACAGAACCGGGCTAAAATGGTCATACGTCCTGGTTCTGGTAAGAACTCTAGCGATATATCTACAAGCAATATAGGAATGCTCCTGAGCTAAATTTCAAGTGTCCCTGAAAATGGTATAAATACAGTACTTTGCAAATATAAAATAAATAATTACATTGCATAAGTTATCACAATTGTTTTATGCTTTGTCACTATTGTGTGCAGAGTGTAGATGAATGTGAATACTTTTACAAGTCTGCGTGTGTGTGTGTACATGCATATTTACAAACTTTTATGTTAAATGCGATTAATCATGATTAATTAATTTAACTAATTTATGATTAACTTAATTGTTTATATTAACGATAGCCACACTGATATATTTGCAATTAGACTTCATTTATCAGTTCAGGTTTTATGCTGACAATTGAGATTTGACTGAATAATCAGGTATACATTTTAAAATATATATGTTATGCCCCATTAAATAGCTTCCGTGAAATTATTTTTTTGTGAGTACTTTGTAGTGTAGCTATTTTTTCCCCCCCCCAAAGAATTAGCTTAACCGCACAGGTTTTAAAGAAGCTTCCCCAGCACTGACATTCATGACACCTTTTATCCATTTAATATCATTAATATCATATCCAAAATGTTAAAGATAAAAGTAGCAAACATCCACACATAAATTTTTATGGACCTCCTGCTAAAAAATGCAATTACATGAAGTGTGTGTGAAATGTGTCTCTCTACCTTGTGTGCACCTTTTGGAGGTCTTTCTTGTCGTCTTGCAGAAAAGCATGTAACATTCTTGCCATTTATCCACGAATAGTCTTCAAGTTTATCACAAGACTTTGCCTCACTAACATGCTTTTCATTTCTGCAGGCCAGGATTTTACACTTCGGGGAGGCTTTCATCTGTCAAAAATTTTTATCATTAGAATGTGTTTCATGCTGAAATATAACATGGGTGTAGAAATGGGCAGCCTGCCTAAGCTAGTTTTGTAGCTTGCAGCAGATTCGACGTGAGAAGCAATTGCTCTGGAATCTCAGAGAATCCTTTTAACTCTTATTATGGTTGATGACAATTTAGCAGAATGCCATTCCAGTGGCGTTAAGTGACATTGACCATGGGTAACAGAGCAGCAGGTGGCCTAGTTATGCTTTTTGGACCCTACAGAGTAGGGTTTAAAGCTCACTTACTGCACACAGACAGAAGAGGACCTTTTAGATAGTGGCTGATTGTAATAATATAGCATGATGTCATCAGCATATGCTTTCTTTGATGTGGCCCTCAACTTTTACCACACAAACACTCGAAAGCGAAGTGCACAGACAAAGCATATGTGTGACTTTACGCCCACTTGCATGAGTATGTCCACACACACACACACACACTCTCTCTCTCTCTCTCTCTCTCTCTCTCTCTCTCTCTCTCTCTCTCTCTCTCTCTCTCTCTCTCTCTCTCTCTCTCTCTCTCTCTCTCTCTCTCTCTCTCTCTCTCTCTCTCTAGAGAGCATCTGGCCCTGTCTGAGGCCATGGGCCTATCGATCGATCCACTGAGTGCTATTCCTCTCCCTTAAAGGAGTGCCATCTCTCTATTTCTTTCTGCTCTGTCCCTACTTCTTCCGTAACAAAGTGCAGGCCCAGGGGGGAATCTAAGAGCCGAGCGGTCCGTTGACATGCTCACATGTCTGCCAGAAAAGAGGCTCGCTGATCAGAACGTATGATCACCTCATTCAACCATATCACAGTGGCCTTTAAAAAGCTGCCACATTGACCGCAGACGTACCGTGCTGTAGCGCCCCAGTCTGTCTGATAAAAAAAGAGGATTAACAAGGGAAGGGGGAAAAGTTATTAAAGTTGAAAGGGCTTTTTTTTTTTTTGAGAAAAGTAGTATTTCTTGGTAAGCCAAAGAAAGGTGATTCTGGAGAAATTTATTATTTGTATTATTTATCATAATGTACATTTGTCTGTAGAGAAAAAAAAATTGTGTGACTCATTTTTTGAGAATTTTAATATTTTAGAATGAAAAAAGAAAATGCGTTGCTAGTGACTGATCAACATTTAAGACTTTAAGGCAATTATGCTCACTCGGCAGCCATTTTGGAAATAACACTGGCAACCGTAATATTAAAATAGTTGGTCAAGATTGTGTTTAATACCATGCATCAATGCAGCAATTAAAATCTAAAAGCAATATCATCATAAACTTAAGGTCCATTCACACCAAGAACGATAATTAAAAAGATAACGATAAGTATATTAGTTCCACACCAGCGGATTCATTTTCTGTTTATTGAAACCGAGCGCTGTTTTGTCGTCTGCCACTTTAAATGCTTGAGCTCTTTAGAGCAGGATTGATTCTGATTGGCTGTCAATGTTTTTATCATTCATCAGCTGGAAAAAAAAAATCTGAAAATGATTCCAATGTTATCGTTTCTCTGTGTCGCTATCGTTCTAATTGTGGCGTGAACTCTGCTATTCTTTTATATTTAGAAAGGTTTTTTCAGAACTATATCTTTATGGTTATCATTATAGTTAATGATCTTTAGCTTCTTTAGTTTCTTTTAAAATTCAGACTATAGTCCAGTTAATGTGTATGTGTTTAACTCCATATGTTCAGTGTTCATTTACACTATTAAAATATATATATATTGAGATGTAATTTTTTTTTTATATTTTCCTGTTTTCATTTTAATTTTAGTAATTTTATTTTGTGCTTTTTTTTTTACTCCCAAGGTAACATTTCTAATTTTGTTTTTTCCAAGTAAGATTTTATTTTATTTTAGATTTATTTAGATTAACAAAAATGATTTTTAACAGTTTAAGTGAACAATAACAACACTGCATATCTCCTTGTGTAAACAGTTGTTTAGGATTTACATTTCAATAGCCACAGTGCAATTTCTTCCATTAGCCATTTTTTTCAAATTATTCTCCGCTACCGTCTCTTCCAACATAATGGTTGCTTTTCCCAAAAGCATTGTATAAATGTAGATTGTATGTAGAGTAGACCATTGAGGCCAGTGGTTTCTTCCATCATAGATAAATAGATAGATAAATACTTTATTCATCGGCTAGGTAAATTCAAGCCTATCGTTTTAGGCTTACAATGATTTTGGAAGCACATCCCAATCTGATTAATTGGCTGATAGTTGACATTTTGATAAAAAGTATATGCATGCATGGTTGATTATTTGCCATAGATATTGCCCACTAGTAATTATTTTCAGTTGAAAACTACTGGTTGGCATGTACAGGAGCTTGGTCCTCAACACTTATAGAACAGGGTGGATAACAGCTTTGCTTATGCTACCTGTTGACTTCCTTATATCATGATATCATGCTATACTCCAGTTAAAGATGGTCTAAGATATCCAATGCCATTATTCTACACTCAAAGTTGAGTTGGCCAAACTCAAATGGTCTATGTGTCTACTGTCTGTAATTTCCCCAGTTGAGAACAACTTTCAGCTTTCCAGCAGAGCAAGTCTTTGTTCGTCCTTCATGTTCAGCTCAGTTTTAAGAAGGTACTTTATCAGTGATCTATCAGTGCTCACAATCACTTCACTGGATTAGCATCAGGCTTACCTGAACTGCCACTAAGCCCTCCAATCACGGCTCTCTGCACCATCAGTTTAGTTTTCAGCAGGAGTGGTGTAGTCGCTCTAACTATTCAGGCCCTGCCATAAGTGGAGCTGCTCAGATGTGTAGGATTTTCTTTTTAACTGATCGCTTAGTCGGTGCTTTATAGCCAGCGTGATTCTGACCTTGCTAAAAGATTGATCTTCGTCTTCAGAGGAAGCCAAGTCTGCCCGCACCGAGAACAGTAGGCTCATATTAGAATATGAAAAGATTTTCTTATTCTTGGAAAACCAACAGAGATTTTTTTCTTCTTTTAATTGCTCAAATTAAAAGAAAGGGAAATGACATCAAAGGAAAATAGAAGTGATTGCATGTAGATGTTGAGAGAGCGACTTTAATGTGCTGCTGTGGCATTTTTTTTTTTTTATTTTTTTTTTTGAAAGCCCGGCGCCAAAGCACACTCTTGCAACCAGCAGAGAACGATTTTAGACAGCTGCAATTAAAACACAGAAGAATTAATTATACTCAATAAGGCTTTTATGGGAATCAGCTAGGCAAGATTGGCTCTTGTTTCAAATCTCTCACACTCACTCTAAAGCTCCCCAGCTCGGTTTTCTGCACCTATAGAGCGGCATCTGACAATGAACTTCTCAGACAGGAAAAGACAGAGACAGTTGCGTAATACTTATGAGAGACGTGAGACTTTAAGAGTCTCCTGTCCCTATATGAAAATGGTCTCTGCTCTGGTAGATTAAAATAAGCTCTGCCATTTTTGTGATTATCGTCATCTAGCCTGTCATTCTCTGACCTCTATTACCAGTTATGACTGTTAGATTTTATATATGTGGATATATTAATGTAATTTCCTTATACAAGTCTTTTAATATTAAGGTTTTCTTTTTTTTTTTTTTTTGCAAAGATAATTTGATTTTCATTGATCCCTGTACTTTGTTAGAGCAGCTGTAGGATCTATGTTCCATCGTCGGGCTAAATCATCGTCCTCATCAATATCACTAATGCGGTGTTCATCATCACAGGAACAGCCTGAAATAAAATCATAAATGCATGCGCTCACCCTTTTCCCTCTGCACGTTAATCCAAGTGTCATGTTCTCAAAGGAGGACACTTTCATTTTTCAATTGCAAACCCATGCTCTGTTTAACATTGTGAATCATTAACAGATCATTTTACAAATCACCTTGGTGACCGGTTGTCACAGTTACCTGCTGTGTTGACCCAGCTGTGATTGGCCTCCTCTGCTTGCAGGATAATTTAATATCCAATCAGGTAATAGGCTGTATTAGGGACTGGGCTTGTGCAAATCAGGCAGGGGGCCTGCAGCCAAGTGGGGGATTATTTAAGGAAATGCTGTTAAATTATGAGATAAGACCATTGTGGAAGGTCTCAAGTTATTCAATTTAGGAATTAATTCAGCACATAAAAAAGATCATAAAATCTAAACAACCCTTTAGCTGCACTTAATATGTGATCACCAGGAGAGAAATTGCAGAGAAAATAAAAACATAAATGTATATAATAAATCTTGAACAAATACATGAGGTGTGAGTAAATTAATAAAAAGGCACTGTAAATACAACAACTTCGATGCCGATTGATTGACAGTAGGCCATCGTTTGCTGCATTGTTTTACGTATTCGACCACAAGAGCATTTACACTTCCAATGCAATGTTGTCACATGCATTTCTGACCATCTTAATGGTTGAAAGTGGATTAGTTCAAAGTGTTTTGGACCCCATTCACACCTGCATTAAAAGGATAGTTCACCCCAAAATGAAAATTTTGTCATCTCTTACTCACCCCCAAGTTGTCCCAAACCTGTACGTGTTTCTTTCTTCTGTTGAACACACAAATAAAGAATGTTGGAAATCAAACAGTTGATGGTAGCCGTTGACTTCTAGCCTGGTAATACCAAACTCTGCTACTTCGCTTTGTTTCGTAGACAGAGTCTGGAATGGCATAATTGAAAAGTGTTTTCTTTCTCGCGGGGGGGCGCTTGTCTGAAGTATAAAATCATTGGTTACCCATGCAATCACATAACGTTTGGTTATGACGTGTGTAATTCGCCAGCTCAGCCGCATCGAACTTCCACTGTAAACACGTATGATGCGAAAACAAAACCATCGAGCGAAATACCGGAGTGAACATGGCTGACCGAGTTTTGCTGCCTCCTTATCCATGAGTGCAACCAAGGGGGACACAATCACAACTATCGCCTTGCCGGCCTTTGGCCTCCCCAGTTTCTCACTATCGGTAATAGTTGATTAATTAAACTTTTCCCAAAACCTGTCGGGAGTAGGGCCACAACATCACCTCCATTCAAAATGTTTAACAAACACTCTTCTTGTTCGGGCTTCAGTTTGCAAATGCCGGGAATATTCTCCACAACAGAGCGAATTGCATCCAATGTCTCCATATCCGCGGTCGTTCTCGATTTCCCTAACCTAAAATTCAATCTTAAACTCAGCGCTTAGCGTCTACGTCACGGCTCTCAGCCCGCCCTCTGTTCGTTGATTGCCCGGCTGTTTTCAGGCCGGAGGAAAACTGAGAGACATGTCGATGTCTCAGACTGAGTACAGAAGCGAACTGAAATAGAGCGGAAGTACGAAGTCTGACGTAGTCAGGTTAGTTGACTTCCACAGTATGGTAAAAATACTATGGAAGTCAATGGTTAACTGTCTGGTTACCAACATTCTTTAAAATATATATTTTATGTGTTCAACAGTAGAAAGAAACTCATAGTTTGGAACAACTTGAACGTGAGTAATTGATGACAAAACTTTCATTTTTGGGGTGAACTATCCTTTTAGAGGTGAATCTTGAACCTCCGAGTAGCTTTTGTGAAACACACTCGCAAGGTCTCTCACTCTCTCCCTCTCTGCCGTGCGCGCTATGTATGTTATGCGCGCAGTATGTTCTATCTCATTCCGGGAAATTTGAACTAATTTGTAGGCATCAGGGAGACACTATCAATATGCGGGAGACTTGGGATGTCTGCATCTCATGAATCATTAGTTTCTTGTAATAATGACTTTGTTTGGTCATTCATGTACCCAGAACTCATAATTACAATAATTTTGACTCCACTTGAAGGTGACATTAGTGCTTTACACTTGTAATACCTGGTGTAACAGGGCTCAAAATCTGAGAAAAACTTCATGAAGTTATGTTTTTGGAAATCTAATAATTCACTATATTTCTGTATTTGCTCAATTTCAGACTGACCATACTTTATCAATGCCCTAAAACTTAATTGTACACATTGCTGTCTGTCAAACGGTCCAAGCTGTCTAAATTCTGTAACCACCTTATAATACAACTTAATCTACACCTATACAACATACCTGTTGCATTACACAACAAATATGCAAACCTAGCAAAAAAAAAAAAAAGAAGAGGAAGGGCGACAGTAAAAGAGAGAAGGGAGAATATAGCCATCCTAATGAGTAGTAAGTACATCCTGACATCTTACTGACCTTTTTATGCTGGGACAAAGCTGTCACTGAGATATGTCTATGAGTATGTTTGCCTGGTCTTAGCCTCCGGCTGCCAGTTGAAAATGCATATTTTGCCCTTAAAGTGTCTGCTAATTATGTCAATCAGGGCTGAATTTATCTGACTGTACTTTAGATCCCAGAGAAAGGCTGATACGGAGAGAGAGAACAAGGATGAAATACCAGGGATGGGAAAGAGAAATAGAGAGAGGCAAAAAGACACCATTCTCAGCAGTGTGTGTGCCACTTAAGCTACGTTCACTGTGACCCTAGGTGCTCAATTCCGATTTATTGCTCAGATCTGTTTTTTTGTTTTGGTAAAGGTATTGTTCAAATTGTTGTTTTAAATGTGGCCAATATCAGATTCCAGTGTGAACAGATCGTGTATACATGATCATCAGTTCTGACTCATCACTGTCCTTCCACTGACTACCTTTCACAAGTTAGTGTCTTGATAGGTATGTAAAATCTGACTCCCATGAGTGCAAAATTGTGATGAATGTTGATGCAGAGTGACGTCGCATGAATTCCATTTGACCGTTCAGAATAATGTCCCATTGTAAAACATCTGACCTATATCGGATTCAGGAGCACATATGGAAGTGGCCCAAATTTGAATTGAAAAGATCAGATTCCATGTGGTTTGTGCTGTTCTGATCTGAGTCACACATGGGGAAAAAATCTAATTTGGGTCAAATTTACCTGCAGTCTAAGTGTAGCCTTATAGAGATGTGCCCACTACCCAAGAATAAGAACCACTATGTCACATTTAAACCTTTCCCCACTGTTTTGCAGAGCGAGAACGGGAGGCAACAAGCCACAACCCCCACAGAGAGGCACAGAACACCCATGGAGCAGCAACTTGAGCCCGAGGTGTGCAGTAGCCTACAAAGATGGAGCTGTCATTGAGGTTTCCACACAGCAGGACATCTGATAGACCTTTAGTTCTGCCCAGAGTGTACTTACACCAAAGAGATGTGTCATACAGTCTCTCTCTCTCTTTTTAATATGCTAAAACGTCTCGGGTTATGACTATAACCCTTGTTCCCTGAGAAGGGAACGAGACACTGCGTCGAGAATCGACACTTTGGGGACGCTCCCTAAGCGTGCGCCTCTGAAGTATGAATGAAATTAATCCAATCCTGATTGGTGTTGCGTCGTGACGTAACATGTGACGGCATACCCGGAAGTATAAAAGTGACGCTGTCACAACACACACTAGCCTCGCGATGAAGCAAGACGCTCCAAGGCCTCAAGGGGCGTGGCAGAACGACGCAGTGTCTCGTTCCCTTCTCAGGGAACAAGCGTTATAGTCATAACCCGAGACGTTCCCTTTCGAGGGAACTCTACACTGCGTCGAGAATCGACACTTTGAACGAGTGCCCACCAGGCCACGCACCGAATAGGCCTGTCCCGGAGTGAAACTGTTTAGGCACTCAGCAAGGACTGAGCACGTGTGTGCCAGGCGTACTAGGAAGGTGGAGACTGTGGAACCTAATAAAAGTATGTGGAGTAGCCAAACCGGCTGCCTCACAGATCTCCTGTAGAGGAACTCCCGAAAGAAGGGCCCTAGAAGAAGCCATGCTTCTAGTTGAGTGAGCCCTCACGGCTAAAGGTGAAGGCAAATCGCGCACCTTGTAAGCCTCAGTAATAGTCTGAACAATCCAATTACTAATAGTTTGCTTGGATGCCGGGAGCCCCTTCTTAGGTGACCCAAAACATACTAATAATTGGTCCGACCTTCTCCAAGAAGAGGACCTCTCAAGGTACACGCTCAAAGCTCTGACGGGGCAGAGCAAATTAAGCTTCTCTTCTTCTGCCGACACATGAGGTGGAGGATGGAATGCCTGAAGAACTGTAGACCGAGCCGTATTCGATACTTTAGGCACGTAGCCCGGACTCGTGTGCAAAAAAGCTTTACTCTGCCAGGGGCAAACTCCAAGCAAGCTGGTGTACCAGGGCTTGGAGATCTCCCACCCTCTTAAGTGAGGTAAAAGCTAAGAGAAAAAACATTTTCAGCGTTAAGTCCTTAGGCGAAGCCGACTGTAGAGGTTCGAAGGGGGCCAGGGATAACCCTTCCAGAACTATTGCCAGGTCCCAGGCAGGAACCCTGGACCTGGTTGCCAGTCTCATCCTCCAAGTACCACGGAGAATACGAATGACCAACTGGTGCCTCCCCAGAGGCCCATCACTTAAAGGTGAGTGGAAAGCCGCAATGGCAGCCACGTACACCTTAAGCGTGGAAGGGGAGAGACCCGCAGAGAAACGATCTTGAAGGAACTCCAGAACTGAAGCCACCGGGCAGTTAACTGGGTCCAACTCATGTTCTCTACACCAAGTGAAAACACATTCCACTTGAGGCCATATAATCTCCTAGTAGATGGAGCCCTAGAGCTAAGTATGGTTTCAACTACTCCAGCTGATAGACCAGCATTTAGGTACTGAACCCCCTCAGAGGCCAGACCTACAGCTTCCACAGCTCTGGGTGAGGGTGGAAGATTGTGCCCTCCGTCTGTGACAACAGATCCCTCCTCAGAGGAATCTGCCATGGCGGAGCTATCAGGAGTGATATTATGTCTGAAAACCATACTCGGGTCGGCCACCTCGGGGCAACCAGAGGTAGACTGATGCCCTCTTGACGAACCCTCTCCAGGACTCCCGGGAGCAGAGCGATCGGGGGAAGTGCGTACAGGCGAAGCCTCGGCCAGGCCTGTACCATGGCATCCAACCCCAGTGGGGCTGGATGTGTGAGGGAGAACCAAAGTGGACAGTGGGACGTCTCTCGAGACGCAAACAGATCCACTTCCAATGGTCCAAACCTCTCCCATACTGACTTCACCACATCTGGATGAAGTCTAAATTCCCCGGGCCTCAGCCCCTGCCTCGACAGGATGTCTGCTCCCTGATTCTGAACCCCCGGAATATACATTGCTCTGATAGAGAGTATTTTCCCCTGGGACCAAAGAATAATCTGATGCGCCAGTCTGCACAGAGGGCGCGATCTGAGTCCCCCTTGTCGGTTCAGATAAGCTACCACAGACGTATTGTCTGATCGTACTAAGACATGGTAACCATTGATGTCTGGGAGGAAGCTCCTCAAAGCCCTGAACACAGCCATCATCTCTAGACAGTTTATGTGCCAAGAATGATGATGTCCTGCCACAGACCCCTGGCAAAGCGGCCGTTCATGACCGCGCCCCAACCAGTGAGGGAGGCGACTGTCGAAACGGTTTTCCAGCGACATGACGCTCCCAGCACTGGCCTGTGGGATAGGAACCATGGTTTCTTCCAAATTACCAGAGAACGAAGGCATCTGCGCGTAACTCTGACTATACGGAACAGATTCCCCTTGAGGGAAAAAAACCCTTGGCTCTCAGCCACCACTGAAGGGGGCCTCATGTGTAGAAGGCCCAAATGTATAATGTTGGATGCCGCTATCATGAGGCCCAGCAGTCTTTGAAACTGCTTTACAGTGATGGCCTGGCCTAGCTTTATCCCGGACACCATGGCCAGGATGGATTCGATACGAGCGGGAGACATACGTGCCTGCATTGTAACCGAATTCCATTTCATGCCCAGAAGAGCAGTCTTCTGAGCTGGTTCCAACACATTTTTCTTAGTGTTGAGTCTCAACCCCAGATTCTAATTTTGACCAAGGATGACATCTCAATGCCGAACTGCCATTCCTCGAGACTGGGCCAATAAGAGCCAGTCGTCGAAGTAATTCAGTATACGGATGCCCTGAAGCCTCAGTGGAGCCAGAGTCGCATCCATAAACCTACACATGAACATGCGGGGAGAGAGTGCTAGGCCGAACGGAAGAACCCCGATCTAAGAGAACCAGCCTCTCGAGACTGGCCTCTGGTGGTTTCCGAGCACCCTTCTCGACTGCCTGAAGCGGAAGACCAGCAGGCTGTAGTCGATACGGTTTTCGTAACCATAACTGATGCTCGTTTTTTTATTTTTCGAGGAAAAAGGATGCATAGTGCGTTCGCTGGAAAATGATGCGGCCCGAAGCGTCATAGACGGCGGGCAATACACATCGTTTCCGGGCCCCGCTGCAAGAACCACATCCGATCCAGCCTCTCGAGACTGGTCTCTGGTGGTTTCCGAGCACCCTTCTCGACTGCCTGAAGCGGAAGACCGGCAGGCTGTAGTCGATACGGTTTTCGTGACCATAACTGATGCTCGTCTTTTATTTTTCGAGGACAGACGATGCAGAGTGCGTTCCCTGGAAAATGATGCGGCCCGAAGCGTCATAGACGGCGGGCAATACACATCGTTTCCGGGCCCCGCTGCAAGAACAACATCGGTTGCCCTGCAACTGAGTGGACAGCCCCAACATTTAGATCTACCATGCCAAACCAGTCCTCGGATCTGATTTGGTTTCCGATAATGGAAATTGTAAGCATTTTGAACCTGGATCTCCTCAAAGAACAAGTCAATAGCCTTAGATCTAAAATTGGCCTCAGTCCAACATCCTCCTTTGGAACTAAAAAGTACCGGCTGTAACACCTGGACTTTCTATCTGGTAGGGGAACACTCTCTATGGCCCCTAAACTCCAGTAGAGTCTGTACCTCTTGTTCCATAACCCGAGCCTGTTCTGGAACCCCTGCGGTCGGTACGACCCCAACAAAGCTGGGAGGTCGGTAACCGAACTGCAGTCCGTACCCATATTTAAAAATATTCAGGACCCATATAGATAATTGGAAGGCGTTGCCATTTTACAAAATCTACTAAGGGAACCAGCCCCTTGGGATCGGCCTCGGGTGTTTCTCGAGCACTATTCCCGACTTCCTGAAGCAGATGACCGGCAGGAAAAAGTCTAGAAAAATTTTGTGACCATAGTCGGTGCCCGGTTGCAAGCTCTTGGGGTGAACGCCACGGTGTGCGTTCGCTGGAAATCGATGTAGCCCGAAACGTTCAAAAACGGCGGGACAACATATATAGTTTTATATATATATATATATATATATATATATATATATATATATATATATATATATATATATATTTATATATATATATGTATATATATATATTTATTTTATTTATTTATTCATAAACCTGTCGACGATTGAAGTTACAGCGTCGGAGAACAGGCCAGAAGGTGATAGCGGAGCGTTCAGCAGAAAATATTTGTCTTCCCTTTTTTATACCAGACAAATTAAGCCACTGATGTCTCTCAACCATCATAACTGCTACAATAAGCTATGGTACGTTTAGTGCCATTATACGCCTGTAAAATCGTCTTAGAGTACAGGAACGTACCAGCCTGACCAACCGCCATCTCACACCCACCTCTTCAAATAATCATTTAGTGAATGTGATCAGATTTGTAAAAAGAGTGGGGTTTTTCCCAGGAGAGTTCCTATCTCTTTATTTGTAAGATTGGGGAAAAACAGTTAGCCCGGCGCTGAGGTTGTGACCTGTGCTGCAGGAAACGCTCATCAAGCTTGCTTTCACTTGCGTTCCTTGCTCATCATGTGGCCAGCTAATGTTAAGTCTGGCCACAGCACGAGTCACAACCTCTACCAGCTCCTCATAGCTTTGGCCGTGAACTGGCGCGCCCAAATCACGTTCATCCGCATCAATACTGAGCACATCCACTTACTCGGAAGCAGAGAGCTCAAGCATTGGGACCTGATCGTGGGCAGGAGAAGCCGCGATGCGGGCTCCTGTACCACTCTCAGGGGCTAAGGGATCCTCAGATGAAGAATGAGAAAGTGCCGCAGCAGTCTCATTCTCATCTGTAAGATCCCGCTGCGAACCCCGCGATCTCAATCGTCGCGCCGCCTCAACGGACGCGGGACCAGAACCATGGGAAACGCGAGCCTGACCGTGCTCATCAAAGCACGCCAGCCGGGAGCGCAGCACTCTAATAGGAAGTGCTTCACAGTCTGCACAAACAGCTCCCTCAAGAGCTGCTTGTGCATGCTGCGCTCCCAAACAATTCACACACAAAGCATGTGTGTCCCCACCCGTAATAAAACGAGGGCAAGGATGCACACATCTTTTGAATTGTTCGCTGGCCATTCTGATCAACTGATTGACAAACAACACCAAATAAGACAGACAGTTTCAACACAGAGCGCTTGCTGGAGAGCGAAAGCTAGTGTGTGTTGTGACAGCGTCACTTTTATACTTCCGGGTATGCCGTCTCATGTTACGTCACGACGCAACACCAATCAGAATTGGATTAGTTTAATTCATACTTCAGAGGCGTACGCTAAGGGAGCGTCCCCAAAGTGTCGATTCTCGACGCAGTGTAGAGGTCCCTCGAAAGGGAACATCAGATAAACAATACAGGCCAAAGGTATATGAAAATAATGATAATAATAATATTTAGTGTGATTATTATAAATAAAATTACATTTGTATTAATTAAATAATTAAATAAATACTAAATAAGTGGCATACACACACTGCTGAAAAGGGTATATTTCATCCTTGTTGTCTCTCCATATCACCCTTTCTCTGGGATCTAAATTAGTCAAGATATCTCACTGTCTGGTGGAACTCTATCTACCTATTCAGGAAATGGGGAGAAAAATATACTGTATTTTTAAAAAACTGTTATCAAACTTAATGTGGCTTTATATTGCAACTTTATATATGATCTGACACGTACAGGTGTCATACTATTATTAACATTTTACAAAAATTAAGCTCAAATGGAGATACTGTAAGAATGTTTTGACCAGCAAATGTCAGACATGTGTTTTGTTTGTCATTAGAACAGACACATTTGTGCCAGTAAGGGACCGTTCGGTATTTATGGAAAGGGCCACCGGAGGAAAATAGGGGAGGGTCATGTCTTTTTATTCTTTGTTGAGGGGAGGGTCATCCAACTTTGTTTAGTCTATAGGGGAGGGTCACCCAACTTTTGCATTCATCAAAACAGCTAAATTTCAAAGTGGCTTGTTTGGTGCATATTTCTTTCCATGTAGCTACACCTCTCTCGGTCTCGGCCCCCCATCGCTCTCAGTTGGGTCTGACCCAACAAAAATCCAGTTTGGCGCTGTCTGACAGTGCACGCGCGCTTCTGTAGGCTACGCGCTCAGAAAAAGTGCATTAGAACAGAACGCCAATGAAATGTTTACCCGGCAACGCTTTAAAGCACGAGCAAATAATGAACTTTTGGGATTGCGAATAAGTGCAGTGTCCTGTGAGTGCAAGTCTACCGCTGCATTAACATGTGATGTGAATGTACGTCGAGTTTTAATGGGACTGAGGCGCCAGAACTGCAGCTGATGTGCGCTGTAGCACGATACTATTTTAGTTTCCATTCTTATTGTGTTTCCACAACAATGTTAGTGAGCAAATCTACTGAAATTGCCACAATAACAGTGGAGTGTGATGTGTTGGACATAGGGCTACCACATTTTTAAATTACTATTCGTATTATTTGAAGTTAACATAATAAAATAGACCTACACCAAAAAAACTTGTTGAGGATAAATTCTTTAAAATTGGGCAATTCCAGCGTTGTGGACGTGACATTTGCAGTCAAAACTTGAAATATAAATTCTCAGAAAATGCATTTAATACTGAAACGTCTGTTTATATATTCATACTCCATTAAAGCGGGCTTACACGGTGCGATTTTTTGCTGTTTTACGAGCTCGCAGCTGATTTTTTTTCACTCGGGAGAAATCGCGTGGAAATCGGTTGTGCTCGCATGTTGCGGCTCGTGTGTGCTAGGAAGATACGAGCCGAGCCGAACCTCTCGACCTCACGATAATTTTTAAACATGTCTAAAAAGTTCGGGAGCTTAGGCTTGAATTCGTGAGGTGTGTGCGCTGTGCAGTTGAATGAGCCGATTTGTCGATCTATCTTAATTTGACCAACCAGGAGCTGAAGAAATCCACAGAAGAAAGAATGGCAGCACCACCGCGAATTTGGACTATTGAAAGGGAACCCTACTACTTTATTATGATTTTAGTATCATATTGATTAATAAATGCACGCACAATTATCAGTGAACTTGATAAATGTTGCAGATATGTTTTACTATGCACAAACAAATGCCTTTCAACTTGTGTGCAAAATTCTGAATTAAATGAATGTGCAGCAATATGTACAAATAGAGTCTATAGCCTATGTGTTGTAGTAGCCATAATAAGCGCATTTAGTTTCATATTTATTATAATGTTTTTTTTTCATCTATGTTTATTATGAAAAGTATAGCCTATACGCAATATATCGGGAGACATGGCCAGACATGATTTTGACCACTTCATTAAGTGTTGTTTTGTAGAAAGCCTTTCTTTAAAGTGAATTTCGTTTTTTATAAATTGTATCTTAATTTTAATCAATTTTTCATCAACCAATTTTCCTGGATTTAATGGAATAAGAAGCAAATATAGCTGGATTTACAAATGCACATCTTGATTGTTGCATGCAACACACATAGCCTATGTCGAAACAAGACATAACCACAACAATCATCGAATTGTCCTGGTTTGAGACTGTTAATAACACAAAATATTATTTTTATTTTTTTCGTGTTTGCATTTATGAGGGAATTTTTTTTTTACTGACGTGACAGTTCTCCGTTACGGACATGACCGCTCTGAAAGTGACTTTAAAACTTACAGATAAATATATAGAAAGCTTGACGTGTCTACTTTTTAACAGAATCATTCAAAACAAAAGAAAACAGACTTCAGACTCTGCTTCTGTAATCCATAAATGTGCATTTCTCTCTGGCGAGTTCACTACTGCGAAGATCGCGAGTCAGCATCATCACCTTTATATTTGCAGCCACACTGACAAAGACTTGTTTATTAATAAACAATTAAAATGTCCCCTTGAAATTATTCATAATCATTACTTTTGCCAGTTCTTTGTGGCAGCTTTTAGATACTGTATTGGCAGCGCCACCCTTACATTTTACATGAACGCGGCATCAGCACCGAAAACATGATTAAAAAAAAAAAAAAAAAAAAATTCAAATCAAAAATCGTGATACAAACCGAATTGTAGGTTTGGTCTATCGTTACAGCCGCAAGATGAGAAAGCAGGAGTTTAGTCGTTTATCGTGGAATGGCTATCTGAACATCTTTGCCAAAACCAGTACAAAAGTAGGCTAACTAATAAATTATCGGGGAGGGTCATAGAAAAAATTATTGCTGGCGAAGGGAGGGTCAAGTCTTTTTTGACTACAGATCTCAAATCTCCTCCAGTGGCCCCTTAAATAAATAACGAACAGTCCCTAAGTGCATGGCGCTTGTTTTTTTCTTTTTCTTTCTGTCATTTAGCCAATGTTATGAAAGATGAAGTGCTATGTACAGGCTATTTAAGACAGTATTGGCTATGACTTGATGATAGATAGACTAAGACACTCTTCTCTGCTCCTCAAATACAACATTAGCCTTTATAGTGCATCTTGAAGAAAGAAAACGCTGTTTCCCTTTCGTAGTCACTTCGAGTTACATCGAATGACGGCAAAACCCCATTTCGTCGTCATTCGGCGTAACGTATCCGTTCCATATTCAGGGAACGAGGGTTACATACGTAACCGAGATGTTTTACTCAATCAACAAGTTTGAGTATTGTTTGGTATTCACCCTTGCATTGCAAACAGGCAGAGATGGGCCAAACTGCGTGTAGCAATTCATTCACGTTCACATATGGTCCATGTAGGTTGTCTACAAACCAGAAGGTTGGTGGGTAAATCCCCGGTTCCACCTGACCAAGTGTCGAGGTGTCCATGAGCAAGACACCTAACCCCAGCTGCTCCCGACGAGCTGGATGGCGCCTTGCATGGCTGACACCGCCGTCGGTGTATGAATGAGTGAGTGAATGGGTGAATGTGAGGCAAAATGTAAAGCGCTTTGGTGGCCATTGGGTCTGTGAAAGCGCTTTATAAATCCAGTCCATTTACCATTTACCATTCACGGATCACGATAGAAGCGGATGGAGTTATGAGGTATGACCGACAGTTTGAAGAGACAATAGCCTGGATGCCAGCCCGAACCCCGCCCATAACATTTTTTGGTCTGGAAGTTCGGTCTGGACTCACTCCATTGAGGAGTAATTATGATCGTTCAAAAAATGTTCGGGCCAATCAAATTGCCAGGGCGGGCTTTATACGATGATGGACAGATGGTCTGCAGGGACGTATTCATTACGTTATCAAAGAGCGCTTAACTGGTTTCCCTCAAAGATGACTGCAGCTGGAGAATTGAGATGTATAGATTCCGCTGTCGCGTATGTTTAAAATAAATCGACAGCGCATTCATTTTAATAGACGAACAGAAAACTGCAATCAAGGCATTTATCGATCAGAAAGATATTTTTGCCGTCCTTCCTACAGGATTCGGCAAAAGTGTAACTTATCAGCTGGCTCCGATGGTCGCTAAGAAGATGGGACGCAATGAAACCCTGTGGTCGTTGTGGTTTCTCCTTTGGTCGCACTCATGGAGGACCAAGTAAAAGAAGCAACACTCGTTATTTTACTTCTTCCAGCGTGCGTGCATTTGAGTTCTGTAGTTGACAACTGTGCTATGCAAAGTAGTTGACTTACTGCGTTGCTCTGATTGGTTGTAGGTCTATCCAATTGAGTGCGGAGTTTTTTTTTTCCTGGTTCGGTTAAGACACGCCTCATAATCAAAGCCCTATGGAGCAATATCAGACTCACATTCTGACTAGAATATGAGTATGACGAAGTCAGGCTAAAGAGACAATGGAGTTACGCGGCTTCGTCACAAGCTCTTTTTAATACTTTTCATTGTTAAAAAATGTTCGAACCCCACAGACAGAATGTAAAGGGTGACCAATAATGATTTAGGAAAAAAAGACGAGATACAAGCTTTCAGCCCAACAGCAACAATATGTTTGTAATTACATCTTAATTTAATTAATATAAGTTATAATTAAATAAACATAATGAACATAAATAAATATAAGCCTATGTAAAAAAGTATATGGTACATTTAGTGTGATTTATGATAAACATCAAAACACATACAATATAGCTACAAACAAAAAAATACATAGTTACAAATAGAAGTAAAAAATTACATTTAATTAATGATGCCTCTGACCTGTATGTAATATCTGTAATACGATTTGATAAAGTAGCTATTAAAATGGTATTTCTGCATTATTTACAGCTGTATAATAAAAAGTGCCTTTAGCATCACCCAAGATATTTGCAAAAATGATGAAATTCCTCGAACACTCATTGGTTGGAAAAACAAATAGTCCCGCCCCAAATTCAAGCCATTGGTTGAGCTAATGTTGCTATGTCAAGAAATGGACTGAAATCGCCATAGTACCGTCTGTTTACATTTTCAACTGTTGAATGCTTACTTATGACTGTCTTTGTATATTAAACTGGAGATAGCAAACAGTACTTTAACACAGAAAATATACACACTTCACCTTTAACGTTAACTTTGGCATCCCATTTTTTTAAGCACAACATTAAAGATTGAGGATTAATTGAAGATTAAATGAGAGCTTTTCTTTTTTCTGCCCTGTCAGCAAGTGTTTGACCGTCTGTTTTGTTGTATCCAAATGACTACACGCAAAAACAATCCTCCCTAATCTGATTTATCTTTTGTTATCTGTGCTTATAACGGTTCTCACCACAGTGGCTGAAATTTACAGATTAAATAAATAAGAGCTGAGATAGCTGAGGCTCAATAAAGCTTGGCTAGCTCTTATTTGCATACAGCTCTGCTCTCTGTTTAATGCTGTTAGGTGTAACTGATTATATTGTTTACAATGGTGACAACCACAGGGAGCTTAAAAAGTGCAGTGGTCAGCAACGGTCCACTGGTTCTTTGTGAGCACATGTGTGAGTGTTTTAAGCCTGGCCTTATTTTAGGGACAAATTTGTTGACAAATCGGCTAAATGTGACACAAACTCCATTTAAGGGTCACCTTCAATAGCAAAAAGTGGTTCATAAAGTAAATAGTGTTTTAAGTTCACTAATTTAGATGACTAGACAGTAGAAGCAGCAGTTTTAATCAGCAATATTTGCAAGCCTTGATTTCTTACAGATAATGACATGCACTAATGGCAATATCAGTTGAGTTTAAACATACATAATCTCTTAATTAAACAGTTGTTTCACACATGGCAAATAATTATTTAAACACTGGTAGCTTCAAGGCACGATTTTAAGACTGATATCAAAAGAAATATCCTTGTAGTTAAATTTTGCTGGTTTGCTATATGGAAATGTTGTTGGTTCAAACCCAGGCATGTGACACAAATATTGCTCCCTGTCAAAACTGGTCAGTGCCTTTGAAAAGCATTTCACATCCAGACGATCCAAAGACCTCTCCCTGCAAGTTTAAATAGCAGGTTGTGGTATTGTAATAGCTAAAAGACCTGCGTTTGCACCTGAATTTCCCTCAGGGATCAATAGTATTCATTTTATTCTGTGAATAACACGGATATTGTGCTTGATCACAGTTGTCTCTGGGAGTAATTTAATTACTGCTTGCCCCGGGACACTGTCCTTGCAATACATGTAAAGTTTGTAACAGAGAGAGAATATATATCCTAATGGATGTGAGTTCGAGCTGCTCTTACAAATGCTGCGGGTTCAATCTAAGTTCATGGAATGCAGGTTCAATCCTAGATAAGGCACTTGAGGTGTTGCAGTCACTGAGATGACAGTTCTTCTGGCTCGGAAAAAAAGCTGCCGATCCATGTGAATGTCTGAAATTGAACCGTTGTGTTGTTTGCCAGTCCGTGGGAAATAATCTTGCGAGTTGAGAGTTGAGAGCTGTCAGAACCTCTCTTGAAAACTCACTAAAGCTATCTTAGATACCCAGTCTTAGGGTGTAATTATGGTTGCGAGTTTGTGCCTTTCTAACCAATTATAACTGGGTTTGTAACTTATACCAATAGAATGTGAAATCAGCCCCAAGGAGAATATGAATATGATTAGGAACACGGGTCCTCTGTACTTTGTACTGATGAGTCCTCAGTGGTATTGAATACAGGGAGTGTGTGTAGACCCCAATTATGCTGAAACTTGATTGTGTCACCTGAAGCCAAGACCACTTGTTGGTTAATGTGATTTTCTTTACATTACTGTTGTCATTCTAAAGTTGTTTTCCAAAACATTGTGAGCTTCCTACCTAGACAGCATTTTAAGTCACATGCGGGGTCCAGATGTGCAGGTTTTCCAAAAGCCAATAGTTCTGTTTTGATTTAAAAATGTGTGTGTGTGCGTGTGTGTGTGTGTGTGTGTGTGTGTACTGCTTAAATCATAACACTTAATGCATACTGTTAAATCGAAATTTATTTTTTAGTAATACATTTTTTTGGGCTGAATCAAAATGCTACATTGCATTTTCACAGATACTGCAGTGCAATCCCAGAATGCACTCTGACAAGTTAAATTTGTATGTTTTTATATGTATATGACATTTAAAAAAAAGTTGTATATTTTACTAACAATTTTTCTAATGAATATTAGTGTGCGCTATGCATTTTTCTTATTTTTAATTTTCTTAGTTTAATTTGATTCTTTTTATGCTTATTTTCCCATTAGAGAGTTATGAGGTTCCTGATTTAAATATAGGCCATAGTATGCCCTTTTAGTCAGTCTAATGCCCACCCAGTCGTGATTTTGTTTTTATGGTCAACTAAAATAGCATGCTTGAATGTTCAAAAACACATTATTTTTTCACATATTTTACATTGTTGCATTGTTCCAGTCTGTCAGTAATGCTCAGTTTAGTCCTATGAATGTTCTCATTCCGGCAAGCACAGTGTGCTCTGATTGGTCAGCTGGACCAGTGTGATGTGATTGGTGAACCACTTCAAGTGTGTTTCAGAAATGTCAAGCCCCTTACCACAACTGCGAGTTTCAACACACTAACACTACTCAACCGTTTCTCGTCCCCCTTACTTGTTTTGCGTATGCCTTGGACGGGGATTATTTAAATGAGTTCAGAAACAGTGCTTACTGATATAGAGAAAAACTCTCTTTGGCGTGGGCTGTGTGCTTTGTAACTTTGCAGACCTTTTCTTGATTAAACAGCAACACACATGATAGAAATTTTAAAATGTAAAAACAACAAAAAAAAAGCATAATAGGTCCTCTTTAAAAGACAACTACCTGTATTGGCAATATAGAGAAAGGTATGCTGTAGCTCACTAGTATAGATCTTATTATTTGAATTCTATGTAGTGACCATCCTGAAACATAGGGTGGCCTGATGACGACCAGTCTGTCCTGCTCTGGGGTGGTACTGAGGGCGATGGGGTCTTGAACATTCATCTGTCCCGCAGGTCTGCTGTGACCTTCTCTGCAGTCAGCAAACAATGCAGTGGATTTCTCCATAGCGTCTGTCAGCTTTGGCACATGACATGCCAGCCTGCAGCATGCCAATGGCCTCTCCCTTACAAAGCACTGAGTGCATGAAGCACGCTCTCACCCACAGACCATTACTCTCTCAGGCATTGATTATATCCTTCCACAGACTTCATGTGGTGTTGGACCACATTTATCTGTCATGAAAATGAACCAGTTCAGAATGGAGAAGTAAATAATTCTACATTTGAATTATTCTGAAGTGGAATTCTAAAGTATAATAGCAAGGTTTTATACTGCCCTACAAAGGCAAAAGACCTTAACTAACCAGAGTGTGAAACTGAGAAAAATGACTTTAAAGTTTTTTTGTTGTCCAGCCAATTGTATGATAGGTAGGAGAATGAAAATTTGCCAAGTAGTTGTCATAATGAATATATTTATCTACATTAAATTTTTTTTTAGCTCAAACTTGACCTTTTACCCTTATTCGGAAGTTACTGTATTCTGCCTTTGCATTATCTGCAAAACAATAATGGGTCATACAAAGGCAAAATACCTTAACTTCTAATTTATTGACCATTTTGGCTTTTATCACTCTATACCAGTGGTCTCAAACTCGCGGCCCGCGGGCCATTTGCGGCCCGCGGGGTGATATTTTGTGGCCCCCTACTTGACATTAAATTTTAATGTTAGTGCGGCCCGTCGTTGCGTGTGCCGCGTTTTAATTTTTTTTTTTATATATCCCTTATGGGCTACCATAGATAGTCTCGTGACAGCTTACGGTGGGTTTGTTGTCAATAGTTGTCATAGACAACCGCGAAGTACAAACATACTGCGCCTGGAAAAAATGAGCGCGTCGCTTCAATTATGAGCGCGCTTGCCACGCGCCTAGATTTGAAATAACGAACTTGAGCGCGCAAAATATGTGAGCGCGATATGTGAACGGCCCCTTGGCGAGCTAACACCAATCAGGCCACGAGCTACTGGTAGCTCGCGAGCGACGTGTTGGAGAGAGACACTGCTCTAAAACAATGTGAGAATAATCACTTTGAGCTTGTTTCCAACAGGTTGATAAGAAGGTTTGCTTTGATTTGTGCAGTCAGTAATTTGAGACTCTATCCATGTGTAGAAAGAATTCAATAAGATGGGCAGACATGACTGCAAATATTTGTATTTGCAGTCATGTCTGCCCATCTTATTGAATAATCGTCCAATAATTGTTTTTCTAAGTATAATAAAAGGAAATGTGCCTTCCAAAAAAAACATTCAATATCATTAATGTGTTGTATAAAGAAAATAAAAAGGACATAAGCAAATATAAATATCACAAATATGTGTTATAAATAAATAAAGTTTGTAAAATGAACTTCAACTGTCAGAAGGACAGCTCATGAAGAACCAATCATGTACAGAAAGGAAAGTTCAAATTCAGAGGAACAGTTCAGAAGAAACGTTAATAATAAATATTGAGAAGATTGGATCAGTTGTGCTCCTTTTTTGGAATACTTGAATACTTTTTTTTTGTGGAATACTTGATGCGGCCCAGCCTGACCCAGACTCTACCTCCAGCGGCCCCCAGTTAAGTTGAGTTTGAGACCCCTGCTCTATACAAACATTTCTATGATAACAACGATAGCCTTAAAATAACATTTAGTAAGTTCTGTCTAGTAAGGGTTAATATTACATCAATAGTTACAAAATATTACAAAATAAAAAAATAATGAGAAAGACCTTAACTCAGAGTGTGGAACTGAGAAAAATGACTTTAAAGATTTTCAGTTGTCCCTCCAAATTAATTATAGGTAGGACACTGTAAATCTGGCAATTAGATGTTTTAGTAATGAAAATTATCTACATAAAAAAATCTTGAGCTCAAACTAGGGGTGGGAATCTTTGGTCACCTCACGATCCGATCCGATTCCGATTCTGGGAGTCACGATCCGATTCCAGAACGATTCTTTATCTACCCCCCCCCCTTAAGATATAACTGGCTGTGTTTACGTTAATTTTGCACAAGTAGGCTACATTAAACCACTACACGGAGTCGCGGAGTCGCACAGCCGCATGCGCGAGCAGTCTCACAAACAAAGCGCGCGTCAGCATTTGAAATTGAAAGCAGCCTTCTGTTAGTGAGGTTCATATTTTAAATATAAAGTCCACTGCATTCCAAACCACATAAATGATGACTTCGTAGAGCATTTGTAAGGAAAATACCGACGGGCGAGACAGCACACTTCAAGTGTAACATCAAAGAAAGCGCGCGTCTCTCACAGCGTATCCTGTGCAATGAAGCCTGTGAATGTCCTTGTAATTCGCTTCAACCTTTCCGAACTTTATGAAAGATTATTTACGGAAGGTTCGAGTGGTGTATGTGTGTGAGGAATTGGAAGCAAGCAGAATACGGGTGTTTCTAAAGCAAACTCAACGTCATCGCACATATGGTTAAAAACTAAGCTCAGAATCGATTCTGGAATTCTCAGAATCGATCCAGAATCGTTGGAGAGAGAATCGCGATGCATCGATGGATCGATTTTTTCTCCCACCCCTAGCTCAAACTTGACTTTTGACCACTATTTTAAAGTTACTGTACACTCTGCCTTTGCATTGTCAGCAAAAAGTGAGAAGTCATGCCAAGGCAAAAGGCAGTAACTTCCACATTATCAATATTTGGTTGCTGATCACCATTAACAAAATCATTATAGTAACACCTGTATAAAATCTAGTGATCATGGCATTTATTTTGTATGATTTACACTTATAGACATCTACTTATTGCTACCCTGTGCTTTGGTTGAATTCTGGTGGCAATATTAATACATGAGACATGGCAAAATACCTCCATAGCGGTAAGATCATTAATTGGTACCGAGTGGCATAAGACTTGATAAACGCGCGTTCAAAATGATCACGATAAAACAGGTCCTCGCGCACATTCGACCCCGGGGACTCGTTTATAGTATATTCGTGTTCGAAGGTGTCATGCTCCTCGTACGTTCACGAAAAGTACGAAGTACGAACGCTTTCCATCTTGAGACTCGGTGGGGAGCGCGCTCTGGACTACCTAGACGACTAATGCATTTATAGCACAACCTTCTGTGTTCTGCGTCTTTTCAGTAGCGGTGGTTTCAGCTGTCTGCCCTATTATTGTGCAGTGCACTTCGCTCGTCCCGCGGATTTATTCCGGACAGTGTGATTGTAGGTACAACCCGCTTGTAACAGCTTGTCTGATGTTGTATGCACCAGCAATTCTTGCTTCATTATGTTGTATGCACCAATATACCGTTGTTGCTTCATTATTATCACTCCCTGTGACATATTAGTCCCGCGTCGGCCCGACTGTGTTCAGGGCGGAGCTGAAGGCGCCGGCGAAGTTTTGGCACTCTGCCAGCTAGATGCATGATTGTTTCAACCAGGTCCGGTACCCAATCTGGGTGAGGCGGGGCTTTAGTTCTTTGTTGTATTCACCTGCTACGGCGTGTGTAACATTTTTTCTGTCAACTCTGCATTTATCATTCGCGATGGATAGCCTATCGCACGTTTGTCGATGGAGCGGGTTCAGACCATACTAAATGTTCTGACCGCATTTGTGCTGGACAGAGCTCTGAGGACATCAGAAGTTACAGGGACTGATGGCAGCTGTACAAAGTACGACGGCTACATCGTAATTTCAATTTTAATGGAGAGCAAAACAAAGGCAGAACACCGTACAATCTGAAAGGTAGCATATTTGATAGAACGCCAGCACCGTAACTTCATATTGACGCGCGGCTAAACAAAGGCAGAGTGCCGTAACTCAAAATGAGCGTTCCAAAACAAAGCCAAAGAGCGGTAACTGGTGTTACGGTGTTCTGCCTTGGTTTCTCACGGGCTTTTGGAAGTTACTGTTAAGACAACCCATTATTTTCTCGAAAAAACGACGGAATTGACTCAAGATACTTATCCACATGATAAAGGGGGTCTTGAATGTGCCAAAAATATAAAAAACTAATTTTCGACCAAACACGAAGTTACGGTCTTTTGCCTTTGCACGGCAGTATACTTATCTATGCTATCAGTTCTATAGAGGATTAGACAGGGAGATTGAAATTAAACTGGTGTAAGTTAGACTATGAATGAAAGACACTCGTTGATGGTTTCAAAACTTGAATAAGGCCTGCCAATGGCTTCTGGTGTTCTCATTCTCATCTGCTTTCTTTGATCTGGTGTAATTATCTTGACAACAGCAGGAGTCCTCAACTTTGATCAAACTAATTTAATGTTTTTTAAAGATTCATACAGCGAGAAAGCATTCCCCACATATTAGGCATTTATGCATGTTTTATAAGCTCACTAACTTTTACTAACCATCTTTCTCTTTTACTGGTGATCTGTCTCTTGCTTTCTTATTCCTTACTGATTCTTAAAGGTTCTCTAAGCGATGTCGGGTGACGTCACTTCTTGTTGACGTTTAAAGTCACGGTCTCAAACAAAACGGAGGCTAGCTAGACCCTCCCTCCTCCTCATCCGCACACTAACCCCCCAAACCCCGCCCCCAAGTCCTTCTTGTCGGTGATTGGCTGGAACTGTTTGTCATGTTTCGTGGAGCGGGTTAGCCCAGTTTGTTTTTGTTGCTGTTTGTGGCGCCTGGGCTGTCTACAGAGATCGCGTTTCTTTACAGTGTGTTCAGGGGACAGGCAGCCAGCGGATAGTGAGGAGATGTTTGCTGTATGTGACAAAAAATGTTTTGGCCTAAAAAACGTGTGACATCGCTTAGAGCACCTTTAAGGTACAATTCACCGAAAATTAAAATTCTGTCATTTACCCTAATTTTGCTAGTTTTTGACAAATGTCCTGGCCACACTTGAGAACAGTGGCTGTCAGATTCCAAAGTGACAATAAAAGTGGTCCATATGACTTGTGGAATATAAATATTCTATAAGTTTTATGTATGTATTATATAAGTTATTTTAATCCAATCAGTGTCCAGTATTATTATAGTTTTCATTCATATTTTGAGTTAGATTTTATTTTTATCATTTAAGTTTTCATTTTAGTTTGTGTTTATTTTTTTGTTATGCATTTCCTTTTTAGTAATTTTAATCCTTCAACTTATTTATTTTAGTTAGTTGCCAAGGAACATTTCGATTAAGTTATTTGTAGTTCTCGATTTTTCGAATAAGTTAAATTCAATACTACTTTCTGACATTTATAATTTATCTTAGCTTTGTTTCAACTACCCACAACTAGTTTTTAATAGTTTTAGTTGTAATTAACAATGACAGCACTGAGCCAAGCGGTAACTTTATGTGAGGGAAAAAAGTAGTTATTTACTTATTATTGATTTTGTTATTTACTAATAATCTTTACTTCCATTACTTCCAGATGTTTCTGGCTGCAAATATTATTTTAGTCAGTGAGTTATGAACTGGATCATTCTGAAGTGTAAATTAATAATTCAGACTGGTTTTGGGTTACATTTTATTACGATGGCCAACTTGTAGACATTCTACTAACTATAAGTATCTTTGCAACTACATGTCAACTAACTCTCATTAGAGTATTAGTAGACTGTTGTAAATTTAGTAGACTGTTAGATTAGAGTTAGGTGTTTGGGTAAGTAGAATACGTTGACATGTTGTTGCAAAGTTAGTGGAATGTCTGTTGGGGGACTATCAAAATAAAGTGTGTTACGTCCAAGGACGTATTCATTTATTTATTATTACCTTGTTTTGCGAACTGGTTCAACTGATTAATTGAAAAGATCGAATTAAGATGAATTATTCACATATCTGCACTGCAACTTCACTCATGAAAGTGCCAGGAAGAGCGAGAGTGGATGTCAATATTTTCAGTGAATATCAACTATAAACATTGGTATGTTTCTCTCACAAAATGAGAATGACTTCAGAAAACTTGGATTAAAAATTGTAATGACTACTTTTATGGTAATTTTAATATGATTTTTTTTGTAATTTTGTATCCTGACAGTTCCAGTTCTCGTTCACTTTCATCATATGGATTTACCTTTTGCGTTCTACAGAACAAAGTCATACAGTTTTGAAACAGCATAAGGGTAAATAAATGATGACGGAATTGTCATTTATGAGCAAAGTGAAACTGTCACGTCCTGCGAATGAGTCAAACCCTTCTTCTCAGGAAGTATGTGCATGTGTCACTAATGAATCATTCGTATGAACTTTCAAAGCATATCTGAACTTACCCAATAAATAAATCAGTCTGTCCTCTTTCAACCAAGATCCCTCTCTCCCTGCTCTCACAGGACGAGGGAATTGGTCGACTGAGAAGAAATAGGACTCTCACGAAGTAAGCAGGAGCAGTGCTGGGAAAATTATTCTGGATGCAGCCGGATTAAAATGCTAAAGTGTCCAGAAGGATACATGGAGATAAAGAGCACTTTATACCATATTATCTCAGTAAGCACAAAAACACATATGGAGTCATTATAGATTACTTTAAAGACACAAACAAACATGTACTCCTAAGCACTAGATTGAGCATGTTTTACGTCCATCAACCCTTGTGTCAAACCGGACAATCCTTTAACACTACATATCCGTGGATGTTACACATTCCTAAGTGTACTGTCACAGCTGTACACACGAGCAACACAACAGATTCCATCTGTTCTGCAAACGGCACTATAGGTTAATCTGTACTTTAAAAAATAGCTTAAATGCAATATGTTACTTTTCCCTCCTTGTTTTTGCAAATCCTTAAGAACTAATTACTATAAGTACATCATCGTCCTTATTTCCGTTTATATACACTACCTTTCATACTCATGTTTATTACTGACCAGTCTAGAAGCTGGTGTAACACAGTGTAACTGTGTAAGATTATAAAAAACAGCTTAGACCCCTAAGAAACACATTACACAACATTAAGAGAGATTAAGACCCAAATCAGCCAAGTGTTGCCATGGAGACTTGGATCAAAGTTATTAATTTCTGATGAGCGATCTAGTCAGAGATTTGGTAACAGGGATTAGCAGAATCTTCCCCTCTTTTCCCCTCCTTTTAAACAGGACAGACACAGGAACAGATGTCAGTCTGTCTTTTTGGAGCCCTTTCTCTTCCTCAGTTTCCTCTTGAACTCACATTTGCAAAAACTGTTCAAATTTACACAAAGGTCAGTCATAGGGTTGCTATTTGTGCACCTAAAGAGATAGTTTACCCAATATTTTTTTTTTATATAAATAAATAAAATATCCAACTAGGTGGATTTTTTTTAAGAATCAGAAGAAAAAAATAATTTAAAAACAATACATGAAAATGACTAAACAATAAGTGTACTGGTCAAAATTAATAAAACATGCACTACTGTTCAAAAGTTAGAGGTTGATAATATTTTTTAAAAAAGGTTTTAAAAGTTTTTTTTAATGTTTATTCCTGTGATGGAGAAAAAGTTTATATATACATACACATTAATATATATATATATATATATATATATATATATATATATATATATTAATGAGTTGAGTTAATATATATATATATATATATATATATATATATATATATATATATATATTAGTGCTGTCAAACGATTAAAATATTTAATCGCGATTAATCACATTAATGTCATAGTTAACTCGCGATTAATCACAATTAATCGCACATTTTATCTATTCTAAATGTCTCTTGATTTCTTTTTGTCACATTATTTTTTCTCATTTTATTGCTCTTATCAACATGGAAAAGTGGATTGGCTTGCTTTGTGCAAATGTTTTTTATTGAAAACAACATTGGTGTATACTGTGTTCAATTTCACACTAACATTCTCACTTGGAGCAAATAATCTCTCAATGTAACACTGTCTATCAATAAAAGGGTGAAATAAATACTGACAGGTCCTGATATTGACGAGGGGGCGGAGAATTCGCATCAGCTGTGTGTGTGTGTGTGCTTGACCATCAAGTGGTGTTTTAAAAAGAATTAAATTCCTCTTCTTTATTTTAATTATACATGTATAGACCGTTAATCGCGCGATAAAAAAATTAACGCCTTTAAAATGGGTTTGCGTTAACGCCGTTAATAACGCGTTTAACTGACAGCTCTAATATAAATATATATATATATATATATATATAAATGAGTTGAGTTAAGGAGTAAAGGCCCATCATAATTTGTTTGCAGATGGCACTTGGCTTAATATTTTATCAAATGCGATAAAATTTCGACATTTCTGGCTTAACTCTTCGGGGTCGCTGATCACGCCGGCGTGATCAAGTCACATGTCCAGTTTAAGACGTCGAAGCATAAAAACAAAGTCGCGTTGAGCGCTGCCGTCCACTTCTGTCGAAAGTGCTGGCTTGAAATTCTATTTTACTTTTTGTTTTGTGTTGATAGACCACGTAAAAACGGAGATATGATAATTTAAACTTTATATAAAAAAACTGACGTGTATATTGACGCGTTCGTAAAAGAACGCAAGATGAGATGTGACAGACGTTGCATTTATTCTAATAACTTTGTCGATTTTTGTCATAAAACAAAACGGAGAAAAACGTGTGAAACTGCTGACTCTGCTCTTCAGGCTGCACATTTTACGGAATGGAGGAGGAGCCAACTGAGCAAAGACGCGAAATTGAAAGGCAGGAGATTTACGGAGTAGATAAAGAGAGACACATATACGTTATATATATAGAGACAGTGGCGTAGCGTCTGGGCATGCAGGGTATGCACGTGCAAATGGGCCTGGGCCGATAGGGGGCCCGCCCATGGGGAACTTTTAATTAAAACGAGTTAATTCATTTTTAAAGTGTAGCCACAATAAATATATTTTTTTGTATGCATGTCATGTGTAATAATTTCTTGTTTCTCCATAATGTCTAATTTCTCCGTCATTTCTTGTGTGCATTTATTATGCGTTTATTATTTTTTTGCACCCCGCGGCTGCCGTAGAACTGTACCGTCATTTTTTACGGCATCGCCGCGTCAAATTAAAAAAAGAAAACACAGTGTGAGAGAGGTTACTAGACGCTAGCTAATTGAACATTAAAGGATGGAAAAATACAAACATAAAAGTGGGGCCTTAAAGAGAAAAAAGAAGGTGGAGAAGTTAGTTGCGACACAAAAACTACCTAAAATAGACCGGTTTAGTTCTCTTTCTTACCATCCCTACTGTTGCTTCAGCGGAGCCCTCATTTTCAAAACTGAAGCTAATAAACAGACTATCGGGACTGGCAATTATTTCCATTGAGAATGCACAAAGCCATGAATTAAACACCAATGACATCGTGCTCGTGGATGAATTTGCCGAAAGAAAGGCCCGGAGAATTTTGTAGAGTTTCTAAGCAAAAAAGAAAAGAAAAAATGCCTATTGCCACACCTGCTTTTTGCTGTATATAGTTTGATTTTATCTCAATTTTACCTTTTTTTATGTTGTATTAGCACTATTTGGGAGCCCTCATACTCTGGGAATGCAAGACCTTAAATATAGCTCTTTGTATAATTGTGTGCATTTTTTTTTTTTTAAGTGGCAAAGCAAAAAAAAAAAAAAAAAAAAAGCCTATGGCTACACCCGCTTTTTTTGTAAATCATATTTTTTTTTGTATATAGCTTGATTATATCTGAATTGTACCTGTATTTGTTGACATTTACAACTTGTGTCTACATTTTAAACCTTTTAAAATGCTTCATTGAGCATGTTTGTATTTTTTGTAGTAGAAAAGCTATAATTTTTCTATTCGGATTTTGTGTTTTTTTGTGTGATTTTGGGTGCAGTATGTTAATACAGTACATCAAAGTGAAAAACTAATTGTCTGGTCATATAGGTGATGTTGTGCTGAAAAAAATGATACCAAAAATTAGTATGGTAAACATTTGTTTATGTCGCAAAATTAAAAAATTAAAAAGTACTCAAAAAGGGCCAAAGTAGCCCAAGACTCTGAAGGGTTAAGTGTCCTAATATTTTTGAGGCCACTGTATATATCTGTAATGGAATCTAGTCATATTTATCATGCAGTAGCTTCTCTGACAACCAAAGAGATGAATTGATGTGTTTTCAGTCTGATGTTCTCACGGTGTCTCTCTGGGAGTCAATGTTAAGGCACTGCTTTGAAGATGAGGGCTCCAAATCAGTGTGGGAATGAGAGGGATGCTTTCTGTGGTCCACAGTGACTTCTCTTCTGATCTTTCTCTATTTCTCTCTTTCTGTGTGTGTGTGTGTGTGTGTGCGTGTGTGTGTGTGTGTGTGTGTGTGTGTGTGTGTGTGTGTGTGTGAGAGAGGTCAGTGGCTGGTGCTGATTTTTAATCATGTAGGGTGTGTGTGTGTGTGTGTGTGTCCGCGTGTGGGTGTGTTTGACAATCGCAGTCTGCGGAATTCAGACAGGGATTGGGAGTATTCTGGAAATCACAAGTGGTTTGAAGGCTGAAGTGTGTAATTTTTAATAAAATACTTGCTCCTATCCCAGTTTAATATGCATGATAAATATATAGGTATACTGTTTGAGGAGCGATTTCCCCCAAAAATGCAACAGTGTGGCTCTGTGCCGCTATCAATCCATTTTTTGTTGTCAGACAAAGCGAGTTTTCGGTAAACCTGTTTGAAAACAATAATTATTTCTCAATTTAATTTGGAGATGCAAGTGTCACAGAAATTGCACAGTTCAGCTTGTAAAAATAGAGCTCCATTCTTAACCCATTCATTTAAGAAGAAAACATACAAATGAGTAATGAACACTGAACAGAGCTTTATCTGCTTAAAAAAAAGAAAAAGAAAAAAAAAAGAGCTGCCTGCTTACACTTTATTGATCCCTGAGGGGAAATTTAGTGCTAAACGGCTGCAACATCAAACACAGAGTGCACAACACTTAGTTGCACACAAAGTTAATTGCATAAATCTATGGATAAGCTGGCTATAGACTCCTAACCCCCAAATGAACTTGCGTAAAAGAGTGGTTGAGGGTTACTCACACAGTTCATTCAGACAATTCATCTTGAATAGCTTTTATTTAGAGATGTTTTTTTCCCCTTTGAAATAAATGTTTAGAGCTGAAGGTTTACTTTTCAAACATATCCACAGCCTTGCTTTTTTAGTCTTTATTATTATTATTATTATTAGTAGTAGTAGTATTATACTTATTTATTAATCCTTAATTTCCCTTTGGGGATTAATAAATTAGTATTGTATAGAATAATATTATTATTATTGGTCAGTCATTATATAGTTGATTCCTTATGACATCACATTGAACAGCCATACTGTGAAATCACTATAAAAATTCAGTCAGTTTTGCGTTTATATATTTATTTGTACTGTATGTGTTGTTGCATATGATGACTCTGTTGATTGGCTAAAATAAAATATATTTTTGAATATCATGCAGTCACCACGAAATCAAAATGATATATTATTTATCCATGTGCCCTCATAATCTTAACTTCCCCTTTCTCTTGCATGTGACATCTTTTCTCTTCTCTGATGACGTGTTTACTGGCGGGACAATCTGTCACTCACATGACATCACAGCAATAAATCAAAGGCTATGTCTGGCTTAACTTTTGTTCATTTAATTTTGTTCATTTAATTATATTAATAATTAATTATACTGAATTATTGACTGAATTCCAGTCTTTTGCTTCACATTACAAATGGAAAAACAATAAGTACTCAGCTTGGTTAAGTGTGTGCATGTGTGTGTGTGTGTGCGCGCCTGTCACAGAGCACCTCATCTCAGGGGGAGCTCCGGATGCTTTTTTGCACTGAAGTGACGGATCTCTGTCACACCCTGTCACACACAGTCACACTCACACCCTTTGCCTTGGTCCACGCTCTGTCCCTGCATGCCCCATCTGTGTGTGTATGTGCGATGGTGATCCAGTGTGTGTGTGTGTGTGTGAGTGTTTGTGGGATGTCAGATGTGCCCCATCTGCAGCATATGAGTTGTGTAATAAGCTCGCTCAGAGCCAGGCAAGGTGAAGGACAGCAAGAGCGAAGAAAAGTGGGAAAAGAGAGTCAGAGAGACAATCTGAGGCTTCTCCAGACATAACTGCATATTCATATCTCCAGAACTAATCCTTCGACAGTGGTCCGTCTCCTGTGTGTGAACGTATGCCACCTGGCCTAATGTGATGGTGGTATCAGCCTCTCAATCACCTCTGCAACAGGCAAACGGTAAAGACTCTCTCGCAGGCACAATAATCCTGATTTAGACATGCGCTGACACACACAAGTCCCAATGTCTCAGTTTTATCATATTTAAATCCTCTACGACGCATTGCTCTGTTTGTCTCTGCTGTGTGCTTCCTATAGTCTGCTCCTCTCAATGTTGATGTTGATGTTGAACTTTACGCTCTCAGATGGCTCATTTAGCACCACCGAACCACGCTACACCATTTTACTTGTGCTAAAAGTATCCCTGGAGAAGTTAAGACCAGCGCATGAATTATACATAGGATATAAACATTGCCATAATGCTCTTATTATAACATTCAATCAGCCTGGCCAAGATATTCTGCAATCCAACGTGCTGACTTCCTCTATGTATAACTACAATTACCGAGCTTGAGATAAAGAGATATGGATAATGCTGAGAATCTTTTCACCTCTCTTTCGTTCCTCCCTGTCTTTTTTTTCACTTTCTTAAGCAGATGCTTTTTTTCCCCTCCTGTCCTGTAGGCTTATCAGAGGCGGACGGAGTACAGAGCTTTGTTACTTGAGTAAAAGTACAGATACCCCTTGCTAAATTTTACTCAAGTACAAGTAAAAGTACTACAGTCAGATGTCTACTTAAGTAAAAGTACTAAAGTACTTGTTTTTAAAAGTACTTGAGTATCAAGAGTACAAGAGTAGATTTTCTAAATATTGCATTACTAATCTACTGCCACAGTGCTTACATTTATGCACAGAAACGTCCTACATGGAGTTATGAAAAATGTTAATGTTAATACCTTGGAGAATATAAAAGGAATTGAAAGTAAAATCAAGTCATTTTCATCTTTTTACCATGTTGCTTTATTTCATTTAATTAAATTTTTGGGGGGTCCCATCTTTAAATGCGGGGACAACACACACACACACACACACACACACACACCACATGTAAGGGTGGCGCTGCCAATAAAACACCTAAAAGCTGTCACAAAGAACCGGCAAAAGGAATGATTATGAATATGTAAAATATAGCAAGGAGATATTTTAATTGTTTATTAATAAACACTTGTTAATAAACAAGTGTTTTCTTTGTCAGTGTCGGCTAGATGAAGTTGACGATGCTGACTCGCGATCTTCAGTAGTGAACGCGCCAGAGAGAAATGCACATTTCATACGGATTACATAAGCAGAGAGCAGTCTGTAGTCTGTTTTCTTTCGTTTTGAATTTTTCTGTTTAAAAGTAGACATATCTGTGAGAGGCAAGTAGGCTACCTTATACACTGTGTTTCGGTTCATTTATGAGACGAGATCCAGTTCACGCGCCGGCGCACCCGTTTCTTATCTATCGTCTGCTATTTACTTCTTATTTATTAAACCCAGGCAATTGGTTGATGAAACATTGATTAAAATTAAGATACAATTAATGCAAAACGAAATTCAGGTTAAAGAAAGGTTTTGTGTTTTCTGTTTGAGGTCTCTGTGAAAGTTTTAAAGCATTTTTTATGCCGCTTTCAGAGCGCTCACGTCCGTAACGGAGAACACGTCCATAACATTGTTTTTTCCTCATAAATGCAAACCCGAAAAATAAAATAAAACAAAATTAATATTTTATGTGCTGTGGAGACTGAGCGCCAACCCTTCTTCATTCGCTGGGTAGTAGCCTACTTTGGTTTGCGCAGTGTAATTCACATAATCAGTAAAAATATATTTTGCCTCCTAAAGTTTTTTTTTTAAGAAATCAGAAATCCCTCGTGTACGCCACTGCCACATTTGAACCTGACTGTGTTAAACACACCACATACTCAAGAACATCAAACCAAATGCTTGGCTTACATTAATGTGTAATATAAAATCTGACCATGGAGTTGACTTTGGCGGAAAGCTGAAAGTGATTGCTGATAGGCTGTCCCAATCAGTGGCGCCTGCACAATCCAATCACGTTTAAGAGGGAAACAACAAATTGAGGGTTTCCGAGATTTTTCTTTTTTTTTTTTACTTTTTTTTTTTTTTTACTCGGGTACTCACGGTTATGGATAGAAATGTATTGGAGTAAAGAGTACAATATTTGCCTCTCAAATGTACTTGAGTAAAGTCATGAGTACTCCCCAAAAATGATACTCGAGTAAAGTACAGATCCCTCAAAATTGTACTTAAGTACTGTACTCGAGTAAATGTACTCCGTTACTGTCCGGCTCTGAGGCTTATAAATGAGAACTGCTGCAATCTTCATCTTAAGCTCTGAGAAATTGCATACGTAAGAGCATGTGAATAATACGGCTGCTCGCATGCCAATGCCAAGATCTTCTTACTCGCATTGACAAAGACCTCACAAACATGGTTGGAGTGCGAAAAGGAGGGTATACCTATATAATGATTTTTAAAGGATTATTGTCTTATAAAAATATTTACAATTATTTAAATTAAAATGATAATTTAAGGAAAAGCAAAAGAGGTTTAAACCAAATGAAGACTTTTTGAAACTCATCTTAATTTTAATTTAATTATTTATTTTAAAAATTGTTGAGGTGACAATATAATTTTATAATTAAACATTTTGTATTACTTAACAAAATAATGCAAAATAGAATGACTAGTGTTGCTAGTGGTCTCACATTTTTGGATCTCACTATATAGCTACTGAAACAGATCCCTCTGATTTCCTTTTTCACACTTGACAGGTCTTGTTTTTCTTCATTTCATCTCCTTTTATCATTGCATTTATTGGTTGTTACATATATGTGTTTATGTGGTGTATTTCTATTTTTTCATTTCCCATCAGTCCTTCTGGCTGATAAAGACTGAAATATGTTTTCATCCAGATCCAGCTGATTTTAGTCTGGAAGCATCTTGGATCCTCTCTTGGGGGAAGGTCGTGTCTGACTGTATTGAAAAGACAGAGTTCTCTTTAGGCAGCCGTTTGCCAATATAAACTCAAAATGAACTCTTTGAGGCTTGCAGTGGAATTTGTAATACCTTTTTATGCTCGGTATTCCTGGTTATTTTTTATAAAAAATTCTGAGAAAACAAACCATTAAAAGTGTAACAAGTAGGTTATATGACCAAAAGGATGTATTTTTTTTCTTATGTATCATTATATTTAAATCCAGAAAGTATTTTATGTCTGATAGAAATACAAAAATCAAAGAAAAAAATGATTTAAATAACAGTTAATGAGATCTTTTACAAGCGTTCCAACAAGCGCAAATTGTAGGTGCGCAAAATAATCCATGAAACAGGGTTTGCTCTTTCTTTTTGAAGTAGCTGCTTAATTATGCTGAAGGAATTTGTCTTCTCAATCAATCTCAGCTAAGACTTTAACAAAAGCATACAAGTATGTTAAAGTGCATTGTATAATTCATGGTGCTTTGCAGGTGCTTTCAAAAGCTTCTGTGGGTGTCGAGCTGAAGTCTGCTGGCAGGAGGTTGACTAAGATGTTAGCACCAGCTTAAAAAGTCTCTGAGCTTTCCAACCGGTGCGATGTTGTTTTCAAACAGTTTTCATTTAGAACATCAGATTCAGTCTGATTAAGAAAAACTACCAGAGAATCTTTGTAGAGGGTGTTTGTTAAGGGTTACGGTGGTTCAAACACTGCCAAAAAAAGTCTTGAGTCTCCCGTGCCTATGCTTTGAAGAGCAGGAGAACACTTTATCAACTTGACTGCTTTTTCCTCTGTAATGTGATCCACACGGTTATGTGAAAGCACATAGTCATATCTGTTCTCTGTCACTCTCTAATGTGAAATATGAGGGGAGACATTGCGTTGATCCCCTCTAATTGTCTGGAATGTTCTGGGCTGATTAGGAATTTATACTTTCAAATCCCGGCGCTCGCCAACTCACATGTGCGTTAGGGAGCGTGTCTGTACTCTGTACCCTGTCTCACAGTAATTTAGCGAGCTGAGGTGTAACCTGTGACGCATGACATGTTCTGCAGAGATGAAAATGGAAACTCAAAGGGCCAGAATCAAATTGGTAATACTGGCTTTATCAGCGCAGGCTGTCAAATGACAGCTTAAACATATGAAAGACTGATAATAAGAATGTTGTAAGAGGACAGAGAGGGTTCTAGGAACCAGTTTGGGACTTATCATTAAGTTGTGAGATATTAAATTTGATAGATAACACACTGAGGAAATGAGGAAATGTCTCTCAAGCGACATTTATCCACGCACATTGGTCATTTGTACCTTGTTTCAGAGAATTCTTGAAGCATTGGTTATCTTTGAATGTTATGTGTGGCTATATGGTGACATTTTTTTATTTTTTATTAAAGTAGGCCTTCTGTATGAATGCATGGTAAATTGCTCTGTAAATTGCATGGGCAAATATAACCCCTGTATACATAATACAACATGCATGTTATCATGCAAGCATATGCTTTTCAAAAGTTTTTAAAAGAAGTCTCTTATGGTCTCCAAGGATGCATTGATTTGATCTAAAATACAGTAAAACAGTATTATTCTGAAATACTATTCTGAGTTAAAATAACTGTTTTCTATTTTAATATATTTTTTAAATGTCATTTATTTTTCATTATCCAGTTATCCAGTCACGTGATCCTTCAGAAATCATTATAATGTGCATTATTATCTCATTATTATCAATGTTGAAAACAGGTGTGCTGCTTAACATTTTTGTGGAAACCATGATACATGTTTTTTTTTTCAGGATTCATTTATGAATAGAATGTTTAAAAGAACAGCATTTTGTAATAATCTAAAAAGAAATTCGTCACTTTTTATCAATTTAATTCATCCTTACTGAATAAAATAATTGATTTCTTACAGGTAGGTTAACTGACAGTACGTTAATGCAATTCTCACATTTCTCATGAAAAATATAACTGAATCACAGTTGTCACAGACTTTCAGAAGAATAAGAATTCTGTAGAGCTTTCCACAATTGTTCCAAAGCAGCTTTACAAAGAATAGTGCCTTCAGCCAAAGGCGACAGAGGCGAAGAAAAAAAACGTTTAAATAAATGAGGAAGTAATCTTGGGAGGAATGAGACCCACCTCTTTGGGCTGGCACATATTAAACAATTTTATACAAAGCATGCATACATAAATATTTATTCGAACAGATATAATCCAGCCACATATTATTAATTATAACACTGACGTCCAAGCGTAACCAAGGCTCTTAAAGAGACCACAGAATTATGTTTTTGTTGAGCATGGATAAACATTGCTATAGAGACATTTCCTTGTAAGACTGAGCTTGGTGAAATTGTGACATAAGAGGTATGTAACTGGTTAGAGAATTTGGGCCCATATAATATTCTGATTGAGTGTTGAATTTATTTTTTTCTGGCTTGCAGACTAGTTGCTGTATCAACACTGAATGTATAATTCTAGCCACCAGACACTTGGAGACAAAACCAACATAGTTACATGGTGTTTTTATTTGTTTTGTGTTTCTGTGATGTTTTGGTGTGTTATTTAAATGAAACAGCACTGCATTAGCATTGCCTGTGGCACTGTTTTATTTTGATGTAACGTCCTGGTTATTGCTACAACAATTTAGTTATCTTAGCTAAAAAAATAAATAAAATAAAAATCCAGCGAGTAATTGCAAGCAGTATTTTGTCTGTATTGAGAATGTGTTCTGAATAGAAGACAGTGAGATGTAATGCCTTTATGCTTTAGACATTTTTTTCAAGGTTTCATCACTTAATCTACTCTAGTTTTTTTTTTATACTTTTTTTCTTTTATTTTCTTTCTTCTGCTGTTGTATGTGTCAGTCTGTTTTGATGGAAAGATTTAAACCAGTATTGCAATATGCTCTGATTTGTGTCAAATCTCCCATTTTTTGACAACTTCTCACTTACAACTTGTTTGTACACATATGGACACAAAATCTCAAAGTAGGCCCCAAAATATTAATCTAATAATAACATTTAAGGTCTAAAAGTGTTGAATGTACACATTTTATTTTGCATAAAGCAAAAGTGGGCAGTGGTTCATACTATCAAGCTCTAAAAAAAGGAAGAACAGTTTTTATCAACACAATAAAAAAAATAAAGGTAGTCTGTACAATTTATGCACTATTGCCCAGTTCCACAGACAAGGCTTAAGACTAGTCTCAGACTAAAATTATGCTTAAGCTGTTTTAACTGAAAGCAACTTACACTAACTGTCATTGCCATTGTTTTGTCTCAAGATGCTCACCAGTAATGTTTTTGTTAAGGCACGTTTATAAAAGCTACTTACATGTCCTAATTGAACTAAGGCCTAGTCCTGGCTTAATCTAAACCCTATCTGCTTTAAATGTGAATTGTCCAGGGTTGGGTTTCCCAAAAGCATCGTAAGCTTAAGTTGATCGTAACAATTGCCACCAATGGTCTCTACAATCAACTTAGGCTTACGATGCTTTTGGGAAACGCAGTCCTGTTTAGAAATATAAGTTTGCTAACTTATGAGTTTACCTGATTGGCACATTTAACAAATTGTTGTAGCCTAGTCTTTATTTTTTGAAGCACACAATGATTTCAAAATTCATGCATTCCTGCAAATCATAGGCGTCATAAATAAACACCATCTTTCTGAAGCCATGTGAATATATTGTGAGTGGAAAAATTCAATTATTAAATGAAAATTTTATTTACAATTAATTGAGAGAATAATTATACATGATGAGACCATTTAAATTTTTGGGGATGAACTGCACCTTTAATGGTAGAAATTTTTTTGGAAGTCGGTGTTAAATTTCTTAATCATATAATGGTTGTTTGCACAGATAGATTGAGAGGAACATTCAAATGCATTCGATGGCATCCCTCCAGATCTGAGTAGCAGAGACAGATGTTAGGTGTTGTGTCACATATGCTCTCTCTCTCTCTCTCTCTCTCTCTCTCTCTCTCTCTCTCTCTCTCTCTCTCTCTCTCTCGTTGCTGAAGATTTCTTCCTTTAGCTCTTGCAGTGTCCTCCATTTCCCTGGGGAGCCATTACAGTGTGGCGCTCAGTGCGAGATAATGGAAGGGTAATGAATTTCCAAACTAATCTATATTAGAGCTGTTCTCTGAGTCAGGGGCCACAGAGAGATACATAGTGAGCGAAAAGAAAGAAAGCAAGAAAGATAGAAAGAGAGGGAATGAGGAAGGGACATGCTCCTTGACTTTCTGTCTTTGCTGTTTGTATGACCCTCTGAACCACACAAGAACTCACTGTAGGGTAAAGATTTTTGAAACTCTCGTGGTTAAGGTTACGGACTAGCATTAACCTTATCAGAAAGCTGCTCTCCAGACAGTGTGTTAAAACAAGCCAGGGAATTCAGTAGCACTTGGTACTGGCCTGACAATACTCACAGATTAACTTCCGTTTGTTCTTGGGCACGCTTGAGACTTAGAAATAGAAAAGCTCATTCAGCAACTTGGGAAAGAAGTTTTAACTGTATTTAAACAATATCTCATGCATAGTCCAATTTTAAAGCTGTGGTTTTCAATTGGTGGGATAGGGTTTAAATAGGTTCATGGACAGCAGGGTAAAACAGTGATAAATGCAAATAATAACATCCCACTGATCATATGATAATGAATATTTGTGTTAAATTAGGACTGGGGGATAAATCGATTTTATCGATTAACTCGAATGTGTAGTTTACGTCGATTTGTTTGAATGAAAATCGGTTTTCTCTTTAACATCCACCGACACTCCCCTCTGGGCTCCCATAGTTCCGAACGGGCTCCGCGTTTGCCATAGAGATACACAAACAACATAGCAAATGAACAAGACCGCGGCAGCACAAGCACACCCGCCAAAAACATTTACAAACTGAATCTGCAGGGCTGCCAACTCTCACGAATTCACCGTGAGACTCATGCAATTGTCTTTTTTTACACGCTCTCACTCCACACCTCCATTTTCTCACGCAGAGAAAAATCGCGAAGCAAAGAGGACACGGACACCGACAGACAAGACAGAGAAGGTTACTATTGATATGAAACAAATTCTCAACTCCCAGATTCTGTCAATTTAATTACGAAATGCATACAATAAACACCGTTTTGGCGCTTGTAAATGTAAAGTGACAGATCGCTGACAGATCTCAGTTCAAGCGGCACGTGAACCGATCATCTGTTACTTTTTACTACTAGTTAATAGTAAATAAACACAAATGATCAATAGGTAATTTGAAAGATACAGTTCAACTTACCGAAATGTAATAAAATCGATCGATCAGTGTTTTTCAACCGTGGAAAGAGGTCCATAAAACAGAACAATATTTAGGTAACATTTACCTCAGGAAAGCCATTTAATGACTATAGCACGTTAGTTGGACTTAAAAAAAACTGCTGTAGAGAGGAGTATTTTGGTAAATATGATAACTATATTACATATATATTATATTTTTACCTATATCATTAAAATATTATAACATTGTTGTTATTATAAAAAACATTAATTTGAGATGTTATTTTTAACCTTTAATAATAATACCAGCTGACAGGGCTCTGTATGTTTACAGCATTAGGTGAGTTTTTTTTTTTTTTGAGAACAATTAACATAACACATTAACATATCTACTGTAGCTAATATTTACCCAAAGGAATCGATATTGAATCAAGATCAGAATCAAATCATAAGAATTGAATTGAAATTGTGAAATTTGTGTCAAGCAGTAATAAAACAGTAGTATACCAGTCATTGTATGTAAACATTGTGTTGTTACTAAACTTCTGTTTAGTTGCCAAATGTTTTGACAATCACAATACACTTATTGGGATGCAATTTTTAATAAAAAATTTTTTTTTACATCCCCCAATCCCAATCCACCCATTTTATGTTATGTTATGCTATGTTACATTATGTTATGTTACATTTTCACTGTTTACAAAGGCAGGGCCTGCCATCTTGTCTTTTTGGCTTGTTATTTCTGATAGCACTTTATCCCCAAGGGGGAAATCCAGATCAAATCCCAGAAGGGAAAATCAAAACAAAATGAAGTTAAAACTTGTTTTGAACAATTTATTTGTCATCTGAGATTGATTTTAAAAAAAAAACAAAAAAATATCCCAGATTTGTTCACAAAAAATCCGATTTACGATTTAAATCGGATATTTTGTGAAAAAATCTGGGATATTTTTTTGTAGGCTATATCGCCCAGCCCTAGGTTAAATCTTGAAGAAAGGTCAAATAAAAAACTCTGTCTTACATGCAATGAGGATAAACATGGCTTAAACATGTTTTGCTTCGTTTTGCTTTGCTTGTCCCTTATATATTATTATATTTATCCATTCATTCTCCAAACTGCTTGTTATATTATAAAGATATGTACACAACCAGATCTGTACACAGCCAGAAGATCTGTACACAACCAGAGTCCGGTTACTGGTCCTTGAGCTCCTTCAGCCTCTTGATGGCAGATTTAACCGTGACGGCTGACGTTGTGTTGTATGTCCAGGTGCCTCCAGCCACAGTTTTCATGCAGGATCTACAATGCCAGATACCAACAGCCTTTCTCTTCATCTTAGTCTTTCCACAGAAAGAACAGGTGTATTTGGCTTGTTGGCTGATCTCAATCTTCTTCACCATCTTCCTGAGGGACGCACCGTAACGGGTGCCGCCCATCGGATTGAGCTTTGCCAATGGTGAGTTCCCAGACCCAACATCTTGATGTGGGTCTGGCTTGCCAGGCTACCTTATCTCTGCAGCGTGAATTCACTCTTAACATCCTGCAAGCTATCTCCGACTGGGCTGGGGGATCCCCTGGCTCCGCCTCCGGCTGCTTATCCAGTGTCTCCACCTCGGCCCGTTGCCCTGACTCCTCCGCCTTCACTTCTTCCTCCCTCTGTGTCACTGGAGACCATCGGGCTCTCGACTTCACCGTGCTCCTTCGGCCTACTGGCTCTCCCTGGGTCAGACATAGCCAGCCCATTGCCACGAACTTCTGAGCCGTCCGCTGCACTTCCGCTCCTCACCCCTTCGGCTCTGTCTGGCTCCACCTTCCCTCAGGCTCCGCATCAGTCCTCAGTCGCACTGGTTCTGCCGCAGCCCTCCGGTACCCCAGTTCCACCACAGGGGTTCGTCGTTGCGGCTTCATCACATCCTCTGAGGCCTGCGATTTTGCCCGATTCCAGCAGCACTTTGTTTGCGCCCAGGTTTCCACCCGTATCGGCTCCGTCACCATCGTTCATCTAAGCAAAGCGTGACAATAGTAGATTATATTATATTATATTTGTGGCGAGCAGGACGAGGCCGAGGGACGTGAGAGCGGCGCGAGGCCGGTGGCGTGAGTGATAATGAACGTGTCGTTCATTATCACTCACGCCACCGGCCTCGCGCCGCTCTCACGTCCCTCGGCCTCGTCCTGCTCGCCACAAATATAATGAGACGCACCGGTCTCTCGATCTTCACTGTCGTCGCTCCTACTTTATGCTCTATGTTTTTTTTTTTTTTATAAAACTTAGTTGATAATGTTGTAAAACTTGTTAGCTTCGTCTGTAAGATATGGGATAAAACATCAGGTGTCAGGTAAATGTTTGATGGCATCCCATCAACAGAGTACAATAGTCTTTGTTCGCAGTGCAACTGGTTGAAGTGATTTTATTGAGATACGTGGATGCCCTCATAAAATGTAATTAAATGCCACACACTTTTTTCTTATAATCATTGGCAGTAACACTAATTCAGAAACTCCAAGCTGAAGATTGTTTTCTAAAGGATTGTGCATGTATCAGAGAAAAGGAGAGAGGGAGAGGGGAAAAGGAAGATTAGTTCTCACTTATGAGAGGGGCTAGTGACTTCATTAATTTGGGTCTGACTGATGAGAGGGTCAGAGGCGCTGTTTGATGCATACAAAATGACTGAAGACTCAGGCAGGCACATCTGCACACGTGTATGTGTGTGTGGTAGTCTTCGAGCCTTCCCAAATAATGACATGCGCGCTTACTAATTTACTCAAAACCACCTGAAGTCAACAAATAGCATCAACCAGAACTGAAAGAGGATATGTAACATCCAACGCTATCTCACGACCAATTCGTACAAATTTGTACGAGTGATTAAAAGGTGGCTAATTCGTACGAATTCGTACGACCTCACTCGTACAAATTTGTATGATTTGTCTAAACCCACGTGATGGGTAGGTTTAGGGGTAGGTCATTCGTACGAATTCATTTAGCAAAAATCATACTAATTCGTACGAGTGAGGTCGTACGAACTGTTACGAATTAGCCACCTCGTAAAATTCGTACGAATTGCCGTGAGATCGGGTTGTAACATCTCATGGTTGTGTAGTTTTCAAATAACCCCCTCTCCCGTATCCCCTCTCAACTCTGGCTAGATGTTTTAATGGACTGACAGATTAAGTGGAGTCCAGCAGACACCATCAGTCTAATGAGAACAGATGCTGTCCAGATGAGAGTTAAGACCGTGGCACTAGCCAGCTCTCTCTGCCAGGGCAGGGAGTTGGCATGTTGACATGCAATGCAACGATACCGAAAACTACCCGTTGGACATTGCCAGTTTTGTCAGATCTCCATTTGCAGCCTTTAAAGAGTACGACTGGTGCAGCAGGTGGCCTCATCACCCCAACTAGACCATCCTATGATCAGGCCAGCACAGATAACCTGTATTAACCTGGGGGGGGGGGGTTAATGAAAAAATGCACAAAGTTTTCTGTGATGGTTGGTTTAGGGGTATAGAGTTAGGGAATAGAAAATACAGTTTGTACAGTATAAAAACCATTACAACAGCGGTGCTTTGGAACTTTAAAAGATAATAATAAAAATGATAGATCAAGATGATATAGTGTGTTTGCATTTGTCAAGCAACCCTATGTAGTATTAAGTGTTTGTTTAAATGTTAAAACACCTTATGGCCTCTATCACACACTGCACAGAGACAGTTTGATGACACACTTGCATCATTGTAACTCACTGCCTGTCTGACTTGTATTTTCCTGGCTGACCAGCTCTGGCATATCTCTGGCCTCTCAGCCGGAGGGGCTTTCAATCAGGGCGCCGGGGCTGGAACAAACGATCGGAGCAGGGCTGATCCAATTCTGTGTGCCGGGCTGCGAAGGGGAGGAGGGCACTCTTAAACTGATTGTGTTTTCTCCTCAGGGTCCTGTTCCGGCCTTCCCGAGGAACGACCCGCAATTATGACTGCTGACAGGCTTTAAGTCAGTTTCAACCTGACGTCTTTATCAAAATAAAGTGCCGCTCCATTACCACTGGAGAGGAGAAAAGTGAGGAGAGGAGATGGGTTTTGGGGAGGATGCTGCCTTTCTTCTGTGTATGTGCAATATCTTCGATTGCTGCCCTCTCTGGGGTAAAAAAAAAGAAAATAAACCAAACCTAAGGATATTTTCCCTAGCAGGTTTAGCTGAAGCGTGGAGGCCATGCATTTGACCTTGCTCTGGTTGAGGATGACTGCTAAATTGCTGTATTGATTGATTTAGTAATCATGGTTTGTTCAACAAGTCCATTGCCTGCTCCCAACTTTTCGCCTGCTCAACTTTATGGCTTTAAAGGCGTAATTTACTACATCACATAAGGTTATCTAATGCACACAGGCAAAGGAGCACACTCTAAATTCAAAACTGTTACTGCTCCAGTGGTTCAGAGAGAATTGGTGATTAGACTTACAGTAAACACTGCAGTTATTTTTATTATTTTTAAAAGTTTAACAGATAATTACTGTCATATAATCACATACTGTAAGTCGTTCCAGAGCTGGGATATCAGAGGAGGAAATAAATAGAGATCTACAGGGAGAAGTGTAATGAAATGTTTAAATATGAATGCAAAACAATAATGACTTTTGAACTCTTGAATAATGAACCACTTTTTAAATCTAAGATAGCATAAGTAATTCAGAGGTCTGTTTTCTCATGTGTTATTTCCTAAAAAATAAATCAGTTATAACTCAATTAGGCTTCTCAATTTAACATGTTTATTTAGCACAAAAAAATACAGCACTCATGACACAAGATGCAGAAAACCGACGTAACGCAGCAGCTAAATCTGATGCATAACAATTAAAAGACCTATGTAAGAACACATGAATGATTGTGTGTGTGTGTGTGTGTGTGTGTGTGGGGGGGGGGGGGGGTCATGGAAAATATTGATTTATGCAAATAATTTGATTAATTTAATCTGCATATCATGTAATTGATTTGCTTACATTTTTATTTGATTGACAGTCCTAAACTTAATATATTTCAGTGTACAATAATCCTCCACATGTGAGCTGCTGACAGTCTAGACAGTCTATTTTACACTCAGCAGACCATTTGCAATTTGTAATCCCTGTGAAGCTGCTATTTCCTTAATTGCATAAAGTCACTTAAAACATTTCCAACTACCTGTGATGACCTCCCTCATGCATTGAGAAGGCCCTTATAGAAAACGTCTGACTGAGAGAGGGAAAAAAAGGAAAAAAAAGACTGAGAGAGATTGGAAAACAGAGGTAGGAGAGTTTGTTTCTCTGTGCACGCTTAGGTATTTGTGTATGTGTGTGTGTCTGTCGGTTTGTGCCAAAGTGTGTGTCTGAGTGACCTGCCTTAGGGCTCATTGACCCATGATACTCTCTCGGCCAGTCTAGTTCTGCGTGTCACTGTCTAAGGGTCACACACATGGCTGGAGAGCTATGTGTGAGACAAACTCCCCTCGTCTCTTCCACCCTGCCAATAAAGTGAGCCGTTCCGTACGCCCAGTATGTGACCTTGTCTACTATTACGCCATAAACCACAGCCAGTAGAATAGAAGCATTTAGTCCACTGCACAATAGCCCTCATTCAAGCTGCACATCTACCACACAGCCTTTTAACACACGTCACAGTGGTATGCCGGCACAGCGCACCGGAATTAGACCACAGATTGAAGAAAACAATCTGGGGTGCGTTTCCCAAAACCATAGTTGCTAACTAAGTTAGCAACTTTGTTGGCTGCAATGCAATTTCCCATTTCCAACCAACTAAGTTGCTAACAGGTTAGCAACTATGGTTTTGGGAAACGCACCCCTAATGGATTGATGTACTGATGTGTCAGATTACTATTACTGCTGGGCCAATTGAATACAAGAACAATACTAATATACACCTCAAAATTACAGCCGTTATTTAAGATGCATGTCAAAACTTGTCACATTGTCAGAATTGTCACGTCAAAAGCAAGTCTGTGTTTTTCAGAAAAGTGCAAACCCTTTCTTACTTATAGTTTCTAGATTTGGTAATGCTTTTCCAATTTTAGCATTTGCATTTCCTTCTGTATGAAATCAAATATTAATGATATGTTAAAAGATCAAGGTAAGACTTTGTGACTTGAATAGTTGGAATATTAATGGATAATGTTTAAAGAGTGTATATATGCTTCAGTTCTCATTCCACTGCATGAGTGACAGAAAGTCATAGAAAATAAAAATTCTGTCATCTTTTACTTACCCTCATGTTGTTCTGAACCTGTTTTCTTTCTTCTGCGGAACACAAAATGAAAGTCAATGGGTTCCAAACAACAATTGGACCCCACTGACTTTCAATATGTGGACAGACAAAAAAGACATTTCAAAATAGTGTATTGCTTGTTACAAAGTAGAAATGAAGTCATACAGGTTTGAAATTAAATGAGGGTGAATAATTTTAATATTTGGGTGAACTACCTATTTAATGTTTGCATTTTCTGTATTTATATGATTGCCACACATGTAGTGGAAAGAGTTCTGAAATAAAGATTCATAGTCGATTTCATGTTCAAATGTACCACATGTTGTGGGTTATTAAGAGAAAGGCATTAGCAATTCAGTTTGATTTACAACTTCTGAAACGAGCCAGTCCAACATCAATTCAGTCCCGTGTGCTAATTTTTTTCATCAGTTCGTTTCATTTTTTTTTTTCCCAAGAGGGACATCTCATCCATCACTGAAATGACATAGTACATCATGAAGTCTTTTTTTCAGTCCATTGCTGTCATTGTCAAGAGTCAAGAGAGGCGAATCTTGTGAGCATAAAAATACTTGCACCCCATTGACAGATTTACCGGTGCACTTTGTCCAGGTTCTCTACAGTAAAACATCTAAACATGTCTGGCAGTCCTAGACGAGCTGCTAAAACACACACACACACACACACACGCATCGATTTCACCGCCTCACCTCGCAAACGAGTAGACAGGCGAAAAATGTTGATCAATGAAAATGAAAGATAAATCTAAATGCAAATAGCCCTGCACTTTCCAGCGCATTAATGTATCTATTTGCAAGTCTTAGAAGCTGATAGCCCCGCTGGTTTGATATCTGTTCGTTTCCTCCCATAGAAGCAATAGATGTCCGCATGCCATCCTGAAAATTTAGTGCCGAGGGAGAAATTTGACAGTGGAGGAAGCAAACACCATTGTAAATGAGACCTGTATGAGTGAAGGTGAATGTATGAAGAAAAAGTTTACCTAAACTGGCTACATATCTGTGTGCCTGGTATGCACACATGCATGTGGTGATTTGACTGACAGGAGGACAGTAAATATCCCCTCTGCGGAAGTGAGAAATCCGACACCAGCTGATCCAATCAGATGTCAACTAGGATTTCATAAGATGTCAGAGAGAACAACCACATCCATAGTCCGTATGCCAGGTTATCACTCATATCACACATATTTCCTTTGTCCCTTCTTTTCTGCTCTTTAATACAAAGCAATAAAGTGTTTGTCTAGGACAATCTGGTCTCCACAGAACTTGCAAAAATACTCTTCTGAAAAAAAAAAAAAAAAAAAAAAAAACAGGCTAAACTAGTCTTAGCTGGTCTAAATGAGTCTCCAAGCATAGTCAAGCTGGTCTAGCTATATTCTCAGCCTGGCCAAGCTGGTGTTTAGCTGGTTCAGCTGGGCGGCCAGCTTGTCTCCCAGCGTGACCAGCTGAAAAGTGCCCAAAAGCCCTGTAAAATCAACAACACACCTCTTTTATCAAGTTCGGAAACCTGCTAAGACCAGCCTAAGTTGGTTTAAGATGTGTGTTTGTTTGTTTTTCAAGCAGGAAACATGAATTAGCATTGAGATTATAGCAAAGCCAAGTCAGGGGTTGGATAGATGGAATGCATGAACTGATAAAATACGGAAGTTGCTTTGGAAAAAAGTGCCTGCCAAATGCATAAAATGCAAATCTAGTTTGGTTACAAAAAACAAAGGGCAAAAAAAACATAACTAGAAATGTCCCAAACCATATAATTAGACTGTGAGGCAAAGAGAGTGACAAATACCTTCTTGATTGGCTGTGTAAAAACAATTAGACCTCGATTAGAAATGAACCGCTATGTGAAGCGAGAGACTCCCATTCTCCCCATGAATTAAAGCATAATTGATTGGATTGAGATGATATTTAATGAAACATGTATTCCATCATTTGACAAATTACGTTAAGCACTACAGCACCTGAGCTGAAGGCCGGACCGTCCTGACCCGAGCCCGAATAATTGTACTCATTTTCTTTTATGTTATTCAAACACATTAGAGTAGATCATTTTAGTCATATCTTCTTTTCTGTCTGAGCTTTAAATTCAAAAGCTATGTGCCGTAAAACATTTTCCATTTCATTTCTTTGAGTTAATTTCTTCTTCTTTTTTGTGATATTACAAAGTATGCCTTGTGATAGCTGATGTTTAAAGGGGTCAAATGTCTCTCTGCCTGTCTTGTTTAGTGAAAGTGAAATTGGAGGGAGAGCTTCCTGTTTCGAATGTCATGCTAATGAACGCTAAGCTCAAGGTATTTGTTAAACTGTGAAGTACAAATCACCTCTCGCCTTATGAATGACCTTTTTTTGTTCATTTCAGCTGTCTGAGCCACCCCACGTGACACAATATTATGCTACAATGCGTTTGACTGAGCTCAACATGTACAAGACCCAGAATATTCCTGTAATTGCACATAGCTGCCAAATTAAGATTCAAAGATATTGCATTATTCTGGAAAATTCTGGAGCATTGGATATGAATGACAAAAAGTGGCTGTAGAAGTCAATTTATGGTTTGTTTTATTTCTATATAATTAAACATGAGCATATGAACATATGCAACTCCATTTTGCATTTCTTGAATCAGTTTGCACCATTTTTTACATGTGCATTAGCTGACATATTTGACTGTTACGTCCCATGCAATGACCGCCATGTTTTAGGATCATATGCCAAGTTAAAAGCAGTTCAGTTGTTAAAAACACATCTTGAGACCCCAGTCTGTTCCACTTTGTTGCCAGGCACATCACCTCAAAATATGAAAATGGCTTTTAAAGCTTGAATTGCCAGGATGATAGGACACCCCTTGTTTTGGCATTTCCATATGGGTCAGGAGGCATGATAAATTGTTATTTTTATTTTGTTATCACAGCTATTCACATCAAATTGATGCATTAAATTAGCAAAAATGTACAAAAAAAATTATAATTGGTATCCTTATCACACCAGCCATAAACATCTGCAGTAAGTGACTGCGACAAGAGTGTGCCTTTTTCATCACAACACAAGTTCTGTTCTGCAATCATTTATATCTCAATGTAAGCTTCAAACGCCCAGCTTGCACATGTTATCTGATTTCCGTCATATGATATATTTGCCTGTAATTACCAGCGGAGGAATACTAATGCAATCTGTGAGTGATTAGATTGACTTTGTGGCCACGATTATTTCCTCTGGCTTTTCTACTAGAAATTTTATTCGCACAGGTTGTGAATACAAGCACAGTGATGATAAGTGCATTTGTGCTCCTTTGGCGTAGCCCCCCGGCATCCCCCTGCGCTTCTTATGCCAACAGATTTTTTTACAAGGCCACGAGTTCAACCCAGCAATCGCCTGCCTTTGACGTTCCTTATTTTCAGCGACTGTGCTGTAAGGACAATGAATTCTGCTAGTATGGCTGTAATTTTTTTTTTAGCTTTCTGTGTCTGCTGTGCATGCTTTGAATAAGTCGTCTATCGGGCCCATGTTACACTCACGCTGGGAGTACAGAAAACACCCTAGCGCTCATTGGGGATGAATTGAGTTGACATGCTTTTTCTTTGACTCAATCCCTGTTCTTTTCTGTGTTAAGACCAGGTCTTTTTCCCTCCCTTATCGCACCCCCAGCTTCCCTCTCTCCGCTTAAATCTCCTTAAATCCCTCACTACCTACAGGCTACGGCTGCATTTCCTAGCGCGCTAGAGTACACCCCATTCACCAAAAGGTATCCTAGCAACCACTTCCGTTCTTTTCCATTCCTTCTGAAAGGGATTTTTTTGGAGAGTGTACCAAAGATGTATGTGAAGTATGTGTGAATAATGAAGCGGATGAAGGAGATGTTCTGGATAATTTAATATCAGTGTGTACGTGGATATCTGCGTATCTGGCCTCACCGCGCTTGTTTATCTAATTGTGCAAAAAAGTCCCATGCAGCACTGTTTTCTGTCAAATTTAGGGTCAAATGCTTGGCAGGACATCTTGTTTGTCACGGTTAGTGTTCGTGACTGTTCCATTGAGTGCAAGCACGATTAAGTCCTCACTGAGCCGAGCATTAAGGAAGACAAACTGTACGGATTAAGATGAGCTATAAAAATGGATCCTGTGAACTTTCGAGCGGTGAACTCCGGGTTAACAAGGAGGCGGTGAGCTGCAGAGATTTCACAAGGTTGAGGTCAGTGTGTGCTCACCGAGTTACCTTGAAAAATAGCAGAACTCAAGGTAGTGTTCCTAGATTTGGCTTTGAGTTTGACTTCAGGCTCGAAGATCTCAGACTCACCCCCTCCTCTGTTCTTCATTTGTCTTTCAAACAAATGTGTGTAAATATAAATGAATCTGTGATGGATTTCTCAACTGTCAATGCAGGCCTACTTGAGCATTCCAACCCTTCAGCCTGAAAACATCCATGACACCTCTGGACAGCTGGGGTTTGTTTGGCAGCCTCTTCTCTTCTTCATTCCTCCTTGGAAAGGAGGATGAGAAGGATACAAAGTGCATTCATTCAAGAACATTCATTCACACTGTAAACCTCTTGTATCCCTGCAAATGCAAAATCAATCCACAAAAAATGATGAGGCACCAGTTCTCCTCCAACACTGGAGTAATAAAGAAAACCATCAATATTTACAGAGCAAATGAGAGTTAGGAAATTACAAAATGTGTCTTTTCCAATGCTCTATTGATGTGGTGCCTGCTCTGCATATATAAACAAGAGCAAATCTGCCTCATCCATGAAATGAAAGTTGTATGGGGTGAATTTGAGAATGTTCTGGAAAGAATGATTTGTATTAGGATATTTTGAGTTATGTGACCTAATTTGGGATTTTTAAAGACCATCTTTTTTGGGGGGTTCAGATTCTGGTTCCTTCATGATTCCATTAACAAATGGTAATATTTTTGTGGAAGCAATAAAGCCAGCTGCTCAACCTGAAGCATACTTTGTTTTGAAATGTTTTAAAGACAAATTTGTTACAGCAAAACTGAACATCCTTGGCTCTCCTTTGGGTTCATTGAGGAACTGCAGGGGTTTCATGAATTAATTTAAAGATTTTAAATAATTACTAAAATCATAAAAATACATAAATTAATTTGAAGAATGTCATAACACCCTTAATCGACATCAGAGCACCGTGAACATGTTTGTAAATGTGTTACATTTAAATATTAACCTAAATCAGCCAAGTGAATATGTTTCGAGAGACAAAAAATATTTGGAATCCCTGAGATTTGCTAATAGAACTGTCTTGTAGTTCAGTGAGTCAATGAGATGTCAATTCCACAACTGCTCTGACAGAATCATTTAGTGAGCCATTTGATATCAGTGAGTTCAACACTTATTTTTAAGTAAAAGAAAAAAGAACATTTCAATTGTTTAAATGAGTCATACATTAATGAATCATGGTTGTATTGTGTTATTTATTTATTTTGTGTTCAATACAGACTGCAACCTCTTAACTAAAACATTGCTTTTTGGAGATAAACCAATGCAGGAAACTACACTCACCTAAAGGATTATTAGGAAGACCTGTTCAATTTCTCATTAATGCAATTATCTAATCAACCAATCACATGGCAGTTGCTTCAATGCATTTAGGGGTGTGGTCCTGGTCAAGACAATCTCCAAACTCAAAACTGAATGTCATAATGGGCAAGAAAGGTGATTTAAGCAATTTTGAGCGTGGCATGGTTGTTGGTGCCAGACGGGCCGGTCTGAGTATTTCACAATCTGCTCAGTTACTGGGATTTTCACGCACAACCATTTCTAGGGTTTACATAGAAGGGTGTGAAAAGGGAAAAACATCCAGTATGCGGCAGTCATGTGGGCAAAAATGCCTTGTTGATGCTAGAGGTCAGGGGAGAATGGGCCGACTGATTCAAGCTGATAGAAGAGTAACTTTGACTGAAATAACCACTCGTTACAACCGAGGTATGCAGCAAAGCATTTGTGAAGCCACAACACGCACAACCTTGAGGCGGATGGGCTACAACAGCAGAAGACCCCACCGTGTACCACTCATCTCCACTACAAATAGGAAAAAGAGGCTACAATTTGCAAGAGCTCACCAAAATTGGACAGTTGAAGACTGGAAAAATGTTGCCTGGTCTGATGAGTCTCGATTTCTGTTGAGACATTCAGATGGTAGAGTCAGAATTTGGCGTCAACAGAATGAGAACATGGATCCATCATGCCTTGTTACCACTGTGCAGGCTGGTGGTGGTGGTGTAATGGTGTGGGGGATGTTTTCTTGGCACACTTTAGGCCCCCTAGTGCCAATTGGGCATCGTTTAAATGCCACGGCCTACCTGAGCATTGTTTCTGACCATGTCCATCTCTTTATGGCCACCATGTACCCATCCTCTGATGCCTACTTCCAGCAGGATAATGCACCATGTCACAAAGCTCGAATCATTTCAAATTGGTTTCTTGAACATGACAATGAGTTCACTGTACTAAAATGGCCCCCACAGTCACCAGATCTCAACCCGATAGATCATCTTTGGGATGTGGCGGAACAGGAACATCAGCACCTTTTTGAATCAATGCCACGTAGAATTAAGGCAGTTCTGAAGGCGAAAGGGGGTCAAACTAGTATGGTGTTCCTAATAATCCTTTAGGTGAGTGTATAGTATAGTCCCTTTTATATTGTATAAATAATTGTAGTATTTTAGTACAGTATTCTATTTTTATCGGTGGAAGAAGTTAGACATCCAAGAACCTTTAAAGGAACACTCCGACTTTTTGGGACTTTAGCCTATTCACCTTATCCCCCAGAGTTAGATAAGTCCATACATACCTTTTTCATCTCCGTGCGTGCTATAAGTCTGTTTGACGCACCCAACGCTAGCCTAGCTTAGCACAAAGACTGGATGTAAATGGTTGCAGCTAGCATACTAATCCAAATAAGTGACAAAATAATACAAACATTTTCCTATTTACATGTTGTGTTCTATTACGAGAGGTTCTCTCGTATTGCGTAAGTTTACCTTCCGCTACGGGAAAGATTCATCTTCTCGAGATATTGAAGCCAAAAAATTATCCTTAATTTTGTATTCATTGTCAACATAGTGCAGCAGCTAGCAGACCTAGAGCAGGCAGCCATGCGTGCTCATTGGCTGCCCTGCGGGCATCTGCTGCAGCCTACCAGTGAGCCCCGCGTGACGTCACGCCCAATGAAGGGCGCCCGCGCCTTCATAGCGTCATAGCCCGCCAGAATGGGCGTGGCTTAGCTAATAAAAGAAGGGGCTGTAGGCTGAATTCCCTGATTTTTCGTCTCTTCAGCGAAGCCCTTCGCATCGCTGGATCTGAGAGAAGCCGCGCGCGGCCGTCGAACAGCGAACAGCCAGCTTAGGACAGCGCTGAGGAAGCCGGCCGTCTTCGCCACCTTCAGCCATCCATGCGAGCTCTTCTATCCGGCGACGTATCCTTTTTACTCTGTTTGTATTCTCTTTTAGCACATTACTCCTAAAAGAGCAGCGAGCGTCTTTTTCTGTGGCTCAGCGTCGGAGACCGCCACGTGATCTGCGCTCTCTGCCTGGGCCAGGAACACGCGGAGCTCGCCCTCGCATCCAGGGGCTGCGAGTTCTGTGAAGCGCTTCTGCTGTCGACCCTGCGGGCTCGACTCGAAGCCTTCAACCCGGAAGCAGTCACTGCGCCCTTTGTGGGACCGCGCAAAAAGAAGCGCCGTTCCCAGAGACAGCCGGAACCCGTGGCCACAGCGACGCGCTAGCCGGAGAACCTCCCTCGAGCCTCGCTCTCGCCTTCCCCGCCTCCCCTCACCGACGCGCAGCTGCCGCTCACGAGCCTCACTGCCATCGCATCTGAGGTTGAGGCCGAGGGACACGCCACGAGAGACTGCTGCTCCATGCTGGCATCAGACCGCGGCTAGCTCTCTTTACGTTACAAGAGAGCTACCCGGCCCTCGCGTCGCCGTTCGCGCGTCATGCAGAGCTCTCTGCATGACCCGGACGGGCATCGACATACGCGACGTGCTGGATGCGTGGTAAGAGCAGACATTTTTATACATTTCTGCTCGACCAACGAGCACGCGGCTAGCTCTCTTTACGTTACAAGAGAGCTACCCCACCCTCGTGTCCCCGTTCGCGCATCATGCAGAGCCCTCTCGAGCTCTCTGCATGACCCGGACGGGCATCATCTGTGTCACATGTAGGTCCCGTGCCCACTACTTGTGCGCGCGCCCTCATACAAACACTGTTCCCAGTTCTGCTCAACCAACGAGCACGCAGCTAGCTCTCTTTACGTTACAAGAGAGCTACCCCGCCCTCGAGCTCTCTGCATGACCCGGACGGGCATCAACATACGCGACGTACTGGATGCGTGGTAAAGGCAGAAATGTTTATACGGTTCTCGAGTGCTAGATGTAGGAAACGTGCTCACGCCTATTTTTCTGCCCGCTCTGTCACACGGCCAGAACAGCCTCATACATGTCAGGTTAAGAATGTAAGTTACGTGAGCGCTCACGCTTACTAACAGACAGACAAAAAACGCGCGTGTCCCGGTGCGGCCGGACCGCCGTCAAAGTTTATTTCCCTGTCAGTCCCCTTCAAACAGGCTACTGCAGTGGTTCATTTAGCAGCCAACGAGCCGGTTTGTTCACCCTCTCGCCTGCACACAAACGCCGTTTTCACGGCGACCCAGAGAAATCTCAAAAAGAGTATAATGTCTGGTCCGGCTCACGCCGTTGATGTTTTAAGTGTAGTGAAAGTGCCCACGCCCCAGTGTTCACCCCTACACACAAGCACATCAAATCTCGTGTCACTCACAGAGCACACTCTCATAAAGCGCAGAAAAGCCGCTCGAGTGTTGAATATAAGAAATGTGTCCACAGGTCTGTGCCCACTATCTGCCCGCTCTGTTACACGGTCAATAAAACAGGTTATGAATGTAAGTCTCGTGCCCACCGGAGAGCGTTCACGCTTACTAACACACACCTCCCCCCGGGCGTTGCCCGCGCGTTTAAATGTTATCACAAAACGCAGGGCATTGATAAGACGTTCCCCATCCGTTATGATCGGGGCGTCAAAAACACTTGTAAGTCTCGTGCCCGCGCACACGCGCTCACGCTTACAGAAAGCTTTTCCGCCCAAAGCGCTGCTCGCGCATCAAAAAGTGAGAATAAAATGCTCCCCATCCCTTATGATTGGGACACCTCACATAAATCAGACGGTCTCGGCTTTCAGCGAGCAGCCATTGCCCAGAACCGAGAGCGCGCGCACTGCGCTTTCGGCTCCGGCTCAGTTTCACAAGCCCGCAAATGGCGGCAATCTGAACCCGGAGGCCATTCGCCCCCTAGCGGCTCACATAGCTCCGTGGGAAACTATCCCAGGGATTTCAGAATGGGTTCTGAGCACAATAAAGCAGGGCTATACACTTCAATTCATTCGCCGTCCCCCGCGCTTTCGAGCCCGGACCGCGACGATAGTGAATGCGGAAGTAGCACACCTACTTCACGCAGAAATAGCAAAACTGCTGTGCAAAGGGGCTATAGAAAAAGTACCGCCTTCTCTGAGCGAGTCAGGCTTTTACAGCCGATATTTTCTCGTACCCAAGAAGGACGGAGCTTTCAGACCTATCCTAGATCTGAGACATTTGAACAAAGTGCTTGCAAAAAGACCGTTCAAAATGCTTACGACCAGAAAAATCCTTGCGCACGTTCGCCCGAGGGACTGGTTTATTTCTCTAGATCTGAAGGATGCCTATTTTCAGATTCAGATATTACCCCGTCACAGGCAATTTTTAAGATTCGCCTTCGACGGTCAGGTATATCAATACACCGTCCTGCCGATCTCTAGCACCCCGTACATTTACGAAGTGCATGGACGCGGCGCTCGCCCCCCTGAGAACTCAGGGGCTGCGAATAATGAACTATCTGGACGATTGGCTGATATTGGCACAGTCAGAGACGGAGCTGTTATCTCACAGAACAGTGCTTCTCAGTCACCTGAAAAGCTTGGGTCTCACGGTCAACTGGACCAAGAGCTCATTAATGCCCAGTCAGTCAATTTCCTTTTTAAGAATATAACTGAATTCTGTGGCCGTGACGGCTCGTTTGTCGACACAGCGAGCACGCCTTGTTCGCCGCCTAGCCGCGTCTTTCCAGAAGGGCAGCTTTCTCCATTTGAAAACGTTTCAAAGGATGCTGGGCTGTATGGCTTCAGCGGCAGAGGTGCTCCAGCTGGGCCTACTGCGCATGTGCCCGCTCCAACGCTGGTTGAATGCTCGCGCGTCTCGCCGAGCCTGGGTTTCTGGCGGACAGAAAATCAGAGTGACTCAGACCTGCATAGCGGCTCTGCAGCCCTGGTTAGTAGCCGACTGGTACCAGCAGGGAGTGATGATGGGAACCATCTCTTATCGGAAAGTCATTTCGACAGACGCGTCCAACTCGAGTTGGGGCGCGCTGTTCGAGGGCAGACCGGCCTTTGGCCAGTGGTCAGACCAAGAGAAGTGTTTTCACATAAACTGTCTGGAAATAATAGTGGTCGAGAACGTGCTGAAGCGCTTCCTCCCGTTCATACAGAACCAACATGTTCTCGTCCGCTCGGACAACATGTCTGTGGTTTCCTAAACCGTCAGGGCGGTGTCAGATCCAGAAACCTCTGCAATCTGACGGAACGCATCCTTATTTGGTCCCAGATGCACCTGCGCTCGCTGAGGGCGGCGCATGTGCCTGGCCATTTGAACGACGGCCCATACAAACTGTCCAGGGACAGCGTTCCCCCAGGGGAATGGTCCCTGCACCCCCAAACAGTCCAGAAACTGTGGCGCCTATTCGGCAGAGCGGAAGTCGACCTATTTGCTTCAAAAGACAACGCTCATTGCCCGATGTTCTTTTCGAAGAACGAGGACGCGCTGGCCCAGGTCTGGCCCAGCCTCCCACTGTATGCTTTCCCTCCGGTCTCCCTGTTACCACAGGTGATCAAGAGAATCAGGGAAACGCGCCACTCGGTGCTCCTCATAGCTCCGCACTGGGAGAATCAGAATTGGTTCCCGGAACTAGCACGGCTGTCATATGCAGCTCCGTGGCCTATTCCGGTGAGGGCAGATCTCCTCTCTCAGGCTCGCGGCTCGATCTGGCATCCCCATCCAGAGCGCTGGTCTCTGCACGCATGGTTGATCAACGGGTACTCGTTGCCCTGCCAGAAAGAGTGATGAACACGATCACGCAGTCTAGAGCTCCTTCCACTAGAAGGCTCTACGCGTCTAAATGGTCGGTGTTCTCCAAGTGGTGCACCGACAGAGATCTGGACCCGCGGACGTGCGAGGTTGCGCATCTGCTCACTTTCCTACAAGAGCTGATGGATAAAGGGAGGTCCCCATCCACGCTCAAAGTTTATGTGGCGGCCGTGGCGGCGTTCGCAGAATCGACGCACGGCCAGCCACTGGGAAGACACGAGCTGGTCATCCGCTTCCTTTAGGGGAGCTAGAAGGATAAATCCGCCGCGCCCCCCGTCGGTTCCTATGTGGGATCTTTCCTTGGTCCTCGAGGCCCTGAAAGCCTTCCCATTTGAGCCACTAGACTCCGTGGAGTTAAAACACCTATCACTAAAAACCATTTTTCTGACCGCGCTGTCATCAGTCAAACGTGTGGGGGACCTGCACACGCTGTCAATCAGTGCGACGTGTCTTGAGTTCGGGCCGAATGACTCCAAAGTCATCCTCAAACCTAGACATGGCTATGTTCCAAAAGTGATGGGCACTCCTTTCAGAGCGCAAGTCATTTCACTGTCGGCTCTGCCAGCGTCAGACAGTGAGATAGACGTGAATCTCCTCTGCCCGGTCAGGGCGCTGAGGTTGTACACTACGCGCTCCGCCTCTTTCAGGTGCACGGAGCAGCTGTTTGTTTCGTTTGGTGGGCGCACCAAAGGTCTCGCTGCCTCGAAACAGACTCTGTCCAGATGGATAGTGGACGCTATAGCGGCCGCTTACGTGTCAAAAGGTCTGCAATGCCCTCTGGGCATCAGGGCTCATTCCACTAGAGGCATGGCCTCATTGTGGGCGTGGTCCAGTGGGATTTCTATCCACGACATATGTGTAGCGGCGGGCTGGAGCTCCCCTCTACCTTTGTCAGGTTCTATAACCTAGAAGTTTCCGCCCTGCAGGCTAAACTTCTGTCAGTCTAAGCGAGTTGTGCGTTCTGCCCAGATATATCATGCTCAGACCACTCTCACGTGACTCAGCTCTCCTGGTTGAGCTGCACTAGTAGGGATGTGCTATATGCTTATACAGACCAGTGCTCTGCTCTGTATCCCCTATGTGTGCTTATGTATGAGTGATGGCCCGTGTGGCTGGCCACCTTATTTTTTCCACTTATCGGGTTCCCCGAGAAACCTCGGCGACTCATGGGTGGTTGCTTGGCGCGCACGGCGTTGACAAAAAGTTCCCGTAGCGTAAGCTAAACTTACGCAATACGAGAGAACCTCTCGTAAGAGAACGTACTCGGTTACTAACGTAACCTCGGTTCTCTCTAGAGAGGGAACGAGTATTGCGTAACCGACCGTGCTCGCGCCACGAGCGACTTCGCTTCAGTCGACGAAAACCAGGGAATTCAGCCTACAGCCCCTTCTTTTATACGCTAAGCCACGCCCATTATGGCGGGCTATGACGCTATGAAGGCGCGGGCGCCCTTCATTGGGCGTGACGTCACGCGGGGCTCACTGGTAGGCTGCAGCAGATGCCCGCAGGGTAGCCAATGAGCACGCTAGACAGCCTGCTCTAGGTCTGCTAGCTGCTGCACTGCGTTGACAATGAATACAAAATTAAGGATAATTTTTTGGCTTCAATATCTCGAGAAGATGAATCTTTCCCGTAGCGTAAGCTAAACTTTTGCAATATTCGTTCCCTCTCTAGAGAGAACCGAGGTTACGTTAGTAACCGAGTATGATTTGTATAGTATAACCGCAGCACCTGAGATGCGCTCTCTACTCCTCACCACGCCGCGTCTCAGGTGCTGCGGTTATCACTCCACCCAAGTAGCAGTGCTTCGCCTTCAGAGAATATAGTTCCCAGTATTTATACGGTTAAAATATGTCTGTGTCTCATGTGACTTTGTTTTTTGTACACTCTGTGACTATACAAATCACAACATGTAAATAGGAAAATGTTTGCATTATTTTGTCACTTATTTGGATTAGTATGCTAGCTGCAACCATTTACATCCAGTCTTTGTGCTAAGCTAGGCTAGCGGTGGGTGCGTCAAACAGACTTATAGCACGCATGGAGATGAAAAAGGTATGTATGGACTTATCTAACTCTAGGGGATAAGGTGAATAGGCTAAAGTCCCAAAAAGTCGGAGTGTTCCTTTAACAAAACCAGAAGTTATTACAATAATTAGGTTTCAATAATATTTTTCAATTTTTTTTCATTGACCCAGTTCTTGATTACCAACCCTTATTTAGTAGGCTATATTACATTAAAATTAAACTCTCATGAGAAGTCTATGAAGCATTTAATTGTCTTCATATTAGCTTGTTTATAAAAATGATAGATAATTAGTAAAATGAGATAAGATGAAAGAATAATTCAAAGAACAGTAATATAACAGTAATGTTAGCATGGCTAATGTTCATTAACAGGGCTAAGTGTGAGCTGAATTAGCACTGATGTAGAGTAGTTACTGATAAACATTAGATTACCATGTAGCACTGGATGGATTAAAAACATCTCTCTTTAGAATAAAGATATATCTTATCTCACTTTAAAGTAATGAGATTGAGGCATTGCTGTTTGCCTGCAATCAGTGTTTACATCTCTCTCAAAAGCATTTATTTATTTAAAATCTGCACAGGGAACAGAATGAAAACAAAACCTAAACAGAACGAGACAATTACAAATATAGAGATAGATTATATTATCACTCTTTGGCGTTATAATCATGAATATGTATTCTCCTATTTAAAGTGTTCTTCTACAGCTCCATACAGATATATTTATATATATATATATATATATATTTCTCATGTGTCAACACATCAAACTATATTGACCTTGTTATGCATGTAAAAACGTGAATGTAATGCTTATAATATGCAGTTAGCTTTAGCTTTAAGCACATGCACCACTGAATCATCTCCAGTGACAATGATTTGAAGATCTTTTTTGGAAGTTCATTATCAAAAACGTGTGCAGGTGCCGAAGCGATCGCTGTTTTACAAAGATGTGCATATAATCCACAACAGCAAGCAAAGTGCACTGAGGTTAGCCTATTTGGTACCCACAATGCACTGCTGACATGGCAGTCCATCAAAGGTGCGGCTATAGAGCCTGAGTCCGCACAGCTGAAAAGAACAATTACCACTTCTATCACTTCCTCTAAATTAGCATTCATTTGAGATATGATTTACTACAAAGAAAAGCAATTTTTCCCTAATTTTTTCTCCCTTTCTTCCTAGCCTTTCTTCTCCTCTCTTGTCTGTCGTTTCTCTGCGGGAGTGGGTTAATGTAGTAACATTTGTATTCTCCTCTTGATTCTCAGACAGGCGATGAGGATCTACGGCAGGTCAAGTCAGACTCTCTCTCTCTCTCTCTCTCTCTCTCTCGCTTTCTCTCAGTTCCTCGCTCCTCCCTCCCTCCGCCTCCTCCCTTTCTCTCATCCGTGGCTCTTTGAAGAGATAAAGATGCTCTAATTGCATTTGCATATCGTGGCTCGTGGGTCGTGACTCTTGGCCACGTGACGTGTGGGCAAACATGAAAAACACATCCAGCTCTCCACCCCTTTCAACTGTGTTTCTGTTTTTCCTGAGCCTGGGCCTGCTTCATGATTTAAAAAAAAAAGAGTCCTAAATCAAGTAAATGTTGCTAATATGTGGTTGATTGTTATAGTTACTGTATGGTGCTTCAGTCCCATTCACACTCTTCCCAATATACACTGGGGTGATAATATGGATGCATTGTTTGACTGTTTTATTTACATTCTGTTGTCATAGTAACGCCTTGTCTTGTGATGTCAGGATGAGTTTGTTCCTTGCATGCGTCAAGTGTTGACATCTGTGTGTGATGGTTTAAGGTATTTAATATACTTTTTTTTAAGTTCTCCATGACATGTATATGCGATAAAACATATTACAACAATATAACAACAAAACAATTTGAAACAGTGCAAATAAAAGTCTCTTCATGGGAATCCTATTCAGATGACATTTAACAAACCTAAATGATTAATTGTTACAAATATGGCAGATTTTAGATGCTGCCAGTTTGACATTTCAAGTTCAGTCAAGACATTAGCTATACAAAATTTAAAAAATACATGTAGGCCCTACATGTACCTGCATTCCCTACATTATGGAGACCATGTCCCCACAAGGATAGTAGGCTAATAAATAGTTTTTTTTTTTTCAGGTCCCCATGAGGAAAACAGCTAATAAATCATATTACATTTTGAAAGTTTTTTTGAAAATGTCAAAATGCAGAAAGTTTTCTGTAATGGTTAGGGTTAGGGGATTGAATATACAGTTTGCACAGAATAAAATCATTATGTCTATGGAAAGTCACTATAAAACGTGTGTGTCAGTGTGTGTAGTGCTGCTGCTGTCAAAGGGAGCTAAAGTCTGTGGGCCTCTGGCTTTTATACATAGTTGTGCATTCAAGCAGTCATGGAATTTTTCAGTTAAATGTTTGCCACCTGTGTACACAGAAACTGTCTGGGTTGCAGATCACTCAAATGGTGGACAATTGAAAAATAAACATTTTGATTATTTCTTTAGTGTCTCAGGCACACTCGTCCTCCTTCTCTGTCTTTTAGCATAGCCTGTGGAAGTTTGTAACATTTTATTTTAACGTCTGTGCTCTTTGATATAATATTTTCAAAAATGATATGCTACAAACGAAAGACCCAAAAACCCATGAAAGACCATTGAAACCAAAATTGTGGCTTTTAGTGTTCCTAAATATTGATAAAAAAAATTGCACATACAAACATTTTTAAAAAAAATATTTATTTTTCTTCCAGTAAAACGCACACATAAAAATCTATGACTCATCTTGGAGTACAGATTTTTGTCCAATCAGATACTCTCTAGAATGAGAATGTCAGAAAGTAGCAAGTTTTAATGTTTTTTAAACTGGACATTTTTGTCATATATCAAAATCAGATGATACAAGGTTTGCCTTTAACGTGATCACTAATCAAATTATACCTTTTTACTTTTGTACATTTTTTGTACCACAAATACTTTTTTATTTGTATACAGACTTGTATGATAGGGATTCCATATTGATGTAATAGGTTAAACTGATGGTGTTACAATCATCCACAGTCTCCTCTGCCTAACACACAATTATCTTTTCTTTCTTCCCTCTCTCACTCTCTCCTGAAGAGGTTTTGGGTTTCCCCCCTATGTTTGCTTTCATAGCTAACTCTATTCCGCCAGTCTCAAACAGGCAAGAGGACACAAATGTCAACAAATGTGCTGGAAAGGGTCAGAACACCAGCAGGCGTTTGGTTTTCCAGGGAACCTTTGCCAAAAGCCAATTAAGTGATGATAGATAAATAATAATCTTAGAATATAATACCCTGTTTTTGCTTGCTCTAACCTCTTGTACAAACTGACTTCAGGTATCATGTATACAGGTAGAATCAGGTATAATTAGGAAGTTTGTGCCAACAGAAATGCTTATTATGAGCTCCAATTATGTCCAATCTGTCTCCATTTCAGAATACCAGACTGCACAGTTCCATGGCAAAAAGAAGGAGTAAAATGTCAGAGTAATTTGTGCTAAATCAAGGCATGCCTTAGAAGCCCAATGCTGTTGTTGCATTTTAGGAGCATTAAAGTTGTGTTGCACTCTCCACATGGAAATTAATGATTTGAGAGTCGAGGTCACACGTGTGTTTATATGTGTCTGTGAGTCTCACGCTACAGAGAGGAGGAGCATTAACAATGAGGCTCAAAGCCATTATTACACAGAGCACTGTCAGAACAGCACTCAAAGAGTTTACCACTGAGAATAACACACACACAACACTTTCTATAACCCACCGCTCAAACCCGAACCATTTGAGACTAGCGGTAAAGAGCTGTTACAACTATACTTTGATCTGCGATATGAAATAATGCATTTCACATACACATTCAAACAAAACACACACACTCATTGTCAGATGAGAATTGAGAATGTAATGGTGCATTGCAGGTGTAGCCTCAACAGCCCATTTGTCAGGAGAGGCATTCAATTAGAGATGAGAGACTGAGAGCCCGCCAGAGAGAAAGGGAATGAAAGAGACAGAGGGAAAGTTAATAGAGTTAACCCTTAGATGCAGAGCTGCTGCTGTAGGCCCCAAAATCTTGCAAGGTCTTTTTAATGCACAAATAGTTTTGCCTTCTTAGACACCACAGTTCACTAAAAATTTGTAGCACTTGCAGTATTTCATTGCAAAATCTGGATTTTATTCACTAACCATCTACACACTAGTTTAAAGGTGCTAAATGCTAAACATCTTTGGGAGGGACGGATAATCTGGAAATATGCACCAAAAAAAGGGGGGGGGGGGGGGGGGAGGGAATCCAAATGGAATCCAAATGGAATCCAAATATTCCAAACCATATTTGGAAGAAACTCACTTTCATGCCATTTCATGATGTTTCATGCCATTTCATTTCGTTTATTCTGTCTATTCGTTAATGTTGTTTTGGACCCCACTGACAAAACATTCTTCAAAGTATCATCATTTGTGTTTCATAGTAGCAAGAATGTCATGCAGGTTTGTAAGGACATGAGGGTGAGTAAATAATGACAGAATTTATTTTCATTTTTTTTAACTGTCCCCACAAGAAACTGTCCCTTTAAATCAGTGTCATATTTTTATTTGTTATTTTATTCGTATGAATCTTATTCAGAAAACTTGGCCTTATTTACATCTTTCAATTAGAGTTTCCCTAATGTAATCTGATGAAAGCAGACCATAAACAATTTTGATTTAAAAAAAAAAGTACAAAAACATCTATTTTTTCTCACCAAATGATCAAATGTTTGGCCCTTTAAAGAGTTGATTCAGGCATCTAGATAGCAGTGGTGCAGTGATTAAATACAGTCCTTACAACAGTCTATGGTTAATATTACTTCAGTGTATTTAAATGGAATACATGTTGTTATACAATAGAATTAAATAACTCCAAATGACCGCATTCTAACCTTAAAATATGAAAGAGGGAGAGAGACTCAGAGAAGCTGCACCTTATCCTTTCTGTCCACACCATTTCCTTTCTCATTTTTGATTTTCATTATTGATATTGATTCTTTCTGTCTTCATCTCTCTTTTTATTTCCTCCCACTTTCTCCTCCGTGTGCTTTGAGAATTGCACCATAAAAATGTTTTGTCCTGAATTCTAAAAATGTGCTTACACCACTAAAAATATTTTGAATGGACGGACGGACGGACGGAAGGACGGACAGATAGATAGATAGATAGATAGATAGATAGATAGATAGATAGATAGATAGATAGATAGATAGATAGATAGATAGATAGATATAGATAGTGCTTGTGTTATTGGTTTGTTATCTTTTGTGATCTAATGCAGTGACATTCATTTTAAGTGTGGCTTTTTACTTGTCCAAACTATTTTCGAGGCTACTGCACTTTCCACTTTTAGTCAGTATGCTGAAATAAAAGATCATATTTTGCCTATTTCTTCCCATTTTAAATTGGATAGCAAATCAGGCCTTATATCTGGACAATATGTTACCACACCAGCAACCCTCTGACCTTCAGTCAGCTGGTTCCTCTGATAATAATAAATGTCACGTGAAGGTGCCAGTGATTATCCCAACACTACCCCCATGCAGAAGCTACCAATTAAGCAAGGAAATGGTGAGGATAGAGACACAAATGTCTCCTTTCTTCATCCCGAATTAAACCAGGTGACAAATTGGATTTCAGCACCAAAAAGTTTCTCCTTTGACAACTTTCCTCATACTTCTCTATTAGCAAGTTGCCATTCAGAGTGTCAAAAGGAGTTGGAGGTATTGTGTCAGTAGTGAATGGGCCCAGATGTGTGTGATGCGTATAGTGCATGTAAAACAGGATGCAGAGTGTTTTTGCTGTTTCATGGAGTCGCTCTGAATTCCGCCCACCTCAGCACTCGACTGCTGTGTCAATCCCGCTCTCTAGCCCTTGTGTGCGTGTTTGTGACTCAACGGGATGAATTATGAAATGAAAGACTAAAACAGTGCGAGAGGGATGTGCGCAGCTGCGTGCGACAGAAAGAGAGGCGGAGGGAGTGATTTCAGCTACCATCCTGCCGACCTCCTGCTGAGTAAGAACTCGAGGAGCAATGCACCGTCATTTTAAAGAGAGAGAGAGAAACAAGAGACGCTCACTTAGTGAAAGGATACATTTTACATTCCTTTTCCAGGAGGCAAAAGTTTTCTTTGTTAAACTTAATCGCAGAAAAGGACGAGACACGACTCCATAGCTTTCGGTACTGTAGGAACGCATCTCCGCTTAAGTAACTGCCAAACACAGAGCAGGAGCGAGAAGCACTTCCTGACTCTGTGGACTGTGAAAGCCAGATGGATCTGTGATTTTTCAAGGTCAAACTGAGGCAATTAAACTGAGCTGTACAGTTGGGGTTCTGGCTGTCAGTACAGCACAAATAAACACACACACATACACATACACACATGTTGGGTTTCCATGTTTTATGGGGACATTCCATATACATAATGTACTTTATACGATACAAACTGTATATTCTATCCCCCTACACTAACCCTACCCCTAAACCTGCCCATCATAGAAAAACTTTCTACCATTTTTAGATTTTCAAAAAAGTTAATTCTGTATGATTTATAAGCTTGTTTCCTCATGGGGACCAAAAAAAAAAGGTCCCCATAAGGTAAAAATTTCTGCCATTTTACACACACACACACGTGCACACTCTCACACACACACACACACACACACACAATTGATAGAAAATATAGAATGTTTTTCCCAGTGGTGCTCCACGAGGGAATTTTCTGCGAGAATGATGGGTAAATTAATATTGATTAAAATTGCTTGTCTTACAGTGTAATAAATAATAGTAATATAGATTTACCATTATATATCATGCATTTTGTTGGAATTTATTCTACCTGACACAGTAGATCTTTTTTTAAAGAGTCTTGAAAATTATTGATGCATTATAATATTTCCAATCCATTTAGACACTTGTCAAAATTGGAAAGGGAAGATATATACAGACCAATAGGAATATCTCTGCCTCAAACAATCCCTTCACTGAGTTTCTGATGCTGATTCTGATTCTTTATTGGAAAGCTATTATCTGATAGGCTGATATTATGCAACTTCTAGGAGTGAGCACACACGTGGGCTTTTTTCTATAAGATACCAAGTTTGTAGAAACTGCCAAAACATTATTTTCATTATTTATATTAAATTTTCAGTCTATTATAGAGAGGTATTATAAAGAGCTGCAGAGATGGTGCATTTCTGTAAACCAACTCAGATGTTTACATCACTCTGGTTCCCTCAACAAAAACCCAATAGGATTGAATTGCAGAAAATAAGGTTTATGACCAACAAAAGTTTATTATTGTTACACGTTTTGTTTATCATGACAATCTTCACAAATGATCATAACTTTTTTGAATTTTGAAGCCTCAATACAATTGGTTGAAGTAAAAAGCTAAACATGGGCCATAAACAAACTACTGTGAAAGCAAGTTTACCTGTTCGGCATAATGAGGTTTAATGTCTCAGAAAACCACTGTAGTCCCATTCAGCCTTGCACCAAAAAACAACAACAAAAAAACACACACACAAGGGGGTATTACTGATGTATTTTATGTCATAGAAATAATTCAGGCATTTAACCAAAACCTGATTCCAAAATGGACTTCGGATAATGGAACCAAAAGTTCTAAAATACTAACTTGTTTCTGAGTTTTAGCCTACAAAATCCCTGCAGCACTCTATTGTGGTATAATCTATTTCAGATCAACCCATAAACAGCATGTAAAAACAAAAACAAAGTGTAATTGGTTGCTTTACATGTCGATCAAATCATATACTCACCTACAAGTACAGCAAATCAACCTTCAGCCTTCCATCAAAATTATTTATGGCATTGTCGTACAGTCGTTCACTTGCTTTGAGATGCTTCAATAATTTGGACTCCATCAATATTTTAGTTAAATTTGAAAGTCTCTCTCCACCTGTTTATATATTTATTGTCTCTCTCCACCTGTTGTGTTATGCTGAACAGTGATGCTGAAAGCTAATCGTTTTGAAAGGTCACCTCTGATAATAATTGGTTATTTATAAAGAAGGAAACTAATTTCATTGTGTCTCCCTTTTGCTTTTTTAGATGCAGTTTTTATGGATATAAATATTGCTTCATTTGCATATATGTTCTGATTGGTCAATTTACACATCAGAGGAGTGTTTGCCATTTTCTGCCAAAAAGGCTAAATAAGAAAACATGTTTTTAATTATTGCATAATACTTTCATGTTTAACAGGTTATTTTTTTATTTTTTTTGGTTATAAAATATTTTTACAGGATTTTTAATTCATAAAATATATTTATACATATTGAAGCACCTGACAGAACCCTTTAAAGTTCTATATAGAACATTTTTAATTGTCTAGGTGTATACCCACATACCAAACAAACTTTTAGAAAAACAAAAACAAATTAGAATTGACTTCATATATATTTGCTACATTTATTTGGAATCTATTTTTACCGAGGCTCATTCTTCTTTGAGTTCTCCGTTGGACTCCTGCGTATTTTCCATGATGTGTTGGTTAGGGAGATCACATTCCATCCGACAACACCTTATTAGAGAATATCTCCCATAATCCACTCTCACACGCTCTCTTTCAGAAATGCTTTGCCAATGGTCTTCTTCTAATCTCTTTTAAACATCCATCTCTCTTTGTCTCTTTCTCATGTGCTTACACCCCTCCCTCTCTCTGCTGTGTTAGTGCTTTCCGTGTCGAGTCCTGATCATAAATAACGCACTCCCACGGCCTGCGGATCTCTTGATATATTAGCTTGACCCATCGTACGTGTGTGAGAGGGAGAGATAGAGATAGAGGGAGTCTGATGGATTAGCCATGGCTATCAGAATGAAAGACAGCTTATGTTATGACCTGGGGGCGGGGCCTTAGGCTCTTGATAAATGGAGTCTCTCCATAGGTTATAAGGAATGAGTGATCTTCTGTCATTCATCACACAGGAAAACGAGAGAAAAAAGAGGAGTGCAAGGAGTGTTCGCGCTGTGAGGACCCAGTGGCCAAGCCAGGCCAGAGTAAATCAAACGTGCCTTATTTTCCTGATTGCCTTGGTGACAAGACAAAGAGCTAGCGCTCAGCTGATACACTAAAACCCGGCCCAGCAGCCAATGCGGGAGCTGGAGCCATACATGTCCAAAATGCGTCGTAAATCTAACTGGCTGCACCCAGACACTGCCACCATGCTTGCAGGTTCTTGCATATGGATTTGGGTCACTCTACAAAACGTCTTTTTTTTGTCCCTTGCATGTTTAAAAATGTAAAATATTGATTGGTTGATTGATTGATTGGTTGATTGATTGATTGATTGATTGATTGATTGATTGATTGATTGATTGATTGATTGATTGATTGATTGTCAGCCTCTTCTGTGAAGTATTTTCCTCACAGACTATACCGTATGTAAAAAAAAAGAAAATTAAATGGTATTTACCACCAATACTGTTACCTTTCAGAAGGTATAACTATGTCCGCACATTTATTAAAATTTATTAACTTGAGATGGCTTAATGTGATTTATAAACACTTGCATCAACACATTCTTTGTCTGACAAAATGTTTAAAATTGTAAAAAAAAAAAAAAAAAATACCAAAAAGGCACGTTTTATTGGATGACCCATAAACTCGCTCAAACATAATCTATGCAGTTCAACAATGGGAAGAAATATGAGCCAGAAGTCTGCAAGAACTTTAGCTCTTATTCACTGAATGGGGATTAAGACACAGGCAATGAATCTCCGTTTTTTGCAAAGTAACCTAAAATTCCCCTTCCAATTCTCCCACTCCTACTTCCTTCTTCTTGCTCCTTCTTGCTCTGCCTTACTCAATCACACATATTCATAAACTCAGTCCATAGAGATACTCCTCTCATTTTCCCCCCATTGAATATTTTCTTATTGGATAAAATGTCATGATTGCAAAAATATAATGCTGAGTTTAGAAGCATTTTCCCCTTTCTTTCTAAGTTCGGAACAGCTATTTTTATGCATGCTATTTTAATGGTTAAAACAATAACAATAATAAAAAAAATAATAGTGCAACACAAAATAAAACATTTACTGCTGAAAGCTGCTAAATTTTATACAGTGAAAGTGAATAGTGACCACAGCTATCGACTTTATTATTTTTAGGGGTCCGAGCACTGAAGGTGCTGGAACCCTATTGTGTTTGTACTGATTTTCTTTTTCTTCTTCTTCTTCCTCTTCCTCCTTCTCCTCCTCCTTTTTCTGTCTTAAAGTGTAAGGGCGTCAGAGAATGTGATGAAGCGAGTGCCACTACTCGCTTCAGGGGAAAGGGGCGGGGAAAAACTGTAACTGGGGTTCGTGTGGATGAAAAAAAATATGATGGCTTACTCGCAGAGCACAAAAAAACTCTCCAAAACGTATCCACCGTATACACAGGTTTGCTTGAGGCACCGCAGTTGCACTCTTGCTCCGACTTGGTTAACAAGTCCTGATTGTGAGTCTGGCCTCCCTTTTTATAGGCCAGACTCCGCCTTCTTTGGCAACCAGCCCATTGACAGGTAAATATATACAGTTACGTATACTTACCCGTAACATAATACACACAAAAACGTTCATCAAATTAACATTAACAATAGTTCTCACTGGTAATTATCAAATAGATATATTCATTACTATTAACAACACAGAAACACGTAAATACCAAACACATAATTCCACGATCCCCCCTAATCACAAGACAATGGTTTCACCGGCTTTGGCGACACTGCGCCGGCGCGACCCAACTATTACGTCATAAACATGCGTTCTTCGTCTGCTCTGTTTGGCCGACGCAACGTTTACCCACTGAAAGTCCGACTACTCCCATACAACAAACAAACAACCGAACGACGACACGCAAACAAAACACAAGACACGGACAATGTGTGTGTGTGTGTGTGTGTGTGTGTGTGTGTGTGTGAAATGATCATTTATGCGACTGAACTGAAGGGAGATGTGGCGTGGAGAAATGACCGTGAACCATCGGGCCGGCATGTGCACCCGCGGTGCCGATAGGGGTGGGGGGAAAAAAACGATTCTTAGATGCATCGCGATGCGGACGTGGACGATTCTGAATCGATTCACAAATGTCAAAAATCGATTAAAAAAATAAATATATTTATATATATTTATAATAACGTAATATTGACGGAACGCAAAAGACGGAACTCTGAAGCGCGGAAGTGCAGACGGTCCGTCTGTGGCGTGCACATAACAGAGACGTGATGGCTGAGCGCGAAATACAAACACCCTCCTCGTTAAAAGCTGACGTGTGGAAATATTTTGGCTTCTATGAAGTTGAAGGCGGGAAAGGAGCTGGACAAAAGCCACACTATTTGTAAGCTTTGTAGAATAAAACTAAAATATTTCGGAAACAAAACAAATATGAGAAGCCATATGACACGTTTCCACCCAGAGGAGGAAAAACACTCGGCTGTAACGGTCGTTGTTATATTATTAATTTACTACAAGTATGCTGCTAGTTCAGGCACACATTTATTTTCCTCTTGATTCTTCGCAATGTTAATAAAATATATTGGACGTTAATTCTTTATGGGTCATTACTTTGTACTTTTAAAGCAAAGTATGTATAGTCACACACACACACAAAAAAAAAGAGATTCAGATAATCGATAATCGCTTTAGCATCGAATCGCAGCCCTCTGAATCGTAATCGAATCGAATCGTGAGGTGCCTAGAGATTCCCACCCCTAGGTGCCGATGGCGAAAACAACAGGTGAGGATGGGGAATGAAGAGTGAAGGGAGTATGTATGCGAGTGAATGAAGAGTGAATGGAGTATGTATGCGAGTGTATTTGTGTGTGCGTGCCAGTGCTGCTCCCTCAGCGGTGAGAATCCGACAGCTTTCTTTCACCACCTTCCTCCTCTTCCAGCCGAGTACTGGCCAGAAACCTGGACAAGTAGTCGGCAACCACGTTTAGCCTTCCAGGTCTGTGCCGGATTTTAAAGTTAAAGGCTGCAGTGAAAGGTACCATTAATGACTCTGGCATTGTGATCTTTCATAGAGTGTATCCAGGTCAGGGCTCAATGGTCTGTCTCCAGGTCGAACTCTCTTCCGAGGAGGTAATACCGCAAGCTTTCGAGGGCCCACTTAATAGCGAGGCACTCCTTTTCAACTGCCGAGTAGCGAGACTCCCTTGGCAAAAGCTTACGGCCGAGGTATAGAACTGGCCTCTCATTTCCCTGGGTTCCCTGGACCAGGACTGGCCCAAGTCCTGTAGCGGAGGTATCTACCTGGACCAGGAACCTTTGGGTAAAGTCAGGACTTTGCAGGACCAGACTGCTGCACATCTTCTCCTTCAGAGCTTGAAATGCTGTCTCACAGTCTTCGGTCCACGGGACAGGGTTTGCTATGCCTTTGCTCAGGAGGTTGGTCAGGGGTGCAGCTATAGAGGCAAAGTTTGGGACGAACCGTCGGTACCAGCCCACCAGTCCTAGGAACGACCTCACTTCCTTCTTGGTATTTGGTCTGGGACTTTGACGGATGGCCTCCATCTTGTCAACTTGAGGACGTAGTTGCCCATTGCCCAGATGATAACCCAGATAGTTCGCCTCTTGCTTTGCCCACTGACATTTTGCCACATTCAATGTTAATCTTGAATGTGTGGTGATGTACTTGGCTTTTCCTATTATCTCCAGCAGATCATCTACCCGTGGCATCGGGTATGCGTCGAATTTGGATTGGGAATTGAGCTTACGGAAGTCGATGCAGACACGTAAGGATCCATCCTTATTTGGGACTATGACCACGGGACTGCACCAGTCACTCAACGATGGCTCAATCACTCCCAGCTCTCTCATAATTTCAATTTCCTTCCTCAGGGGTTCCACCAGTCGCTCAGGTACCCGATAAGGTCTCTGTGGGGATGGGGTGGGGTCGGTAAGGTGTATGGTGTGGTGTATTATCTCTGTCTGTCCAGGCCTCTGACGAAACAGAGTGGGGAACTGGTCTAGTCGTCATGCAATTCTTGGTGCTTGATGTCCTCTATGTGAGTTAGACTCACCACAGACGCTTGCCTCTCTGCGACCTCAGACCCATCTTCCTCCTCCACATCCTTCACCTTCCGTACCATCAACGCTGACTCAGGTTTTTTTCTTGGTGATTCCCTCCACTCTTTTAATAGGTTAAGGTGGTAGGTTTGCTTGGACTTCCCCTTATTGGGATGGTGTATCTCATAAGTCACTGGGCCCATCTTCCAGACCACAGTGTATGGCCCTTGCCATTTCGCCAGTAGCTTGTGTGTTGAGGTTGGTAGTAAGAGTAACACCTTCTGACCTGGTTGGAACTGCCGTAGTATTGCGTGCTGATCAGTTGTAAGTCGCTTTGGATAAAAGAGTCTGCTAAAAAAATGACTAAATGATCATACCACCGCTTTTGTGCCTTTTGTTTCGCCTGCAGGTTTTCTCTCGCTTGTTCCCGGTACCGCTCAAGACGGTCTCTCATCTCCAACACATACTGCACAATGCCTTTCTCCTTGGTTTTGGCTGCAGGACTCTCCTCCAAGCTTTTTCGCAGCAGGTCCAGCGGTCCTTGCACTTGCCAACCGTAGAGGAGCTCAAATGGTGAGAAACCTGTCGACACCTGAGGAACTTCTCTGTAAGCAAAGAGGACAAAAGGTAGCCACCTGTCCCAATCTCGTCCCGTGTCTGCAACAAACTTCCGCAGCATATTTTTGAAGGTCTGACTGAACCTTTCCACCAGGCCGTCTGTCTGTGGATGGTATGAGCTTGTTCTGATAGCGGTAATGCCCAACTGTCAGGTCATTTGCCCCATAAGCCGGGACGTAAAGTTTGTGCCTTGGTCCGTCAAAATCTCCTCTGGTATTCCTACCCTGGAGAAGAGTTGAACGAGGCAATAGATGATTTTTGGTGTGGTGATGGTACGGAGTGGGAAAGCCTCTGGATACCTCGTTGCATAGTCACTGACTACCAGGATGTACTGGTGACCTGTACTGCTTTTCTCCAATGGCCCCATAATGTCCATTGCGATCCACCTGAAAGGTTCAGAAATCACAGGGAGAGGTTGCAAGGGTGCTCTGCTCCACCGGGTCACAGCACTGGTTTTTTGACATATTGTGCATGTGTTGCAGTGTGTCAGTACATCAGTATATAATGTTGGCCAGTGAAAATGAAAGCTGATTTGTGCATATGTCTTTTGTTGGCCTTGATGACCAGCCCACGGAACTGTGTGTGCTAAGTGCAAGACAAGTGGGCGACAACAAGTTGGTACAACAAGACGGGTGACATCATTGGCTTGCAAATACAACACATTATTCAACAGCTCATACCTCTCATTACACAGATTGGATGGTTTATCAGAAGCAGTTTTTTTCAAACAAAGGTTTCGTCTCATCATTTCTTTGTAACTCAGCAATATTCCCTGGTACCTGCCAGCCACTAACATCGAGACCCTCTACAGAAGCCTCAGAGGCTGGTGTACCGAGGTACTTCTCAAGTCTTTTTTGTCGGCGTGACTTTTTCGGGCCCTTAGTCCCGCCCTGCAACAGACTACAATCAAGATCTGGCAGTGGCTGAAGACCTGCCCTGGCTTGCGACCGAGTAATGGTAGGACATGACAGTTGCACAGGGGTTACAGTGGCAACATTTTCGGAGACTTTAGCAGTGGCTTGTAAAAGTTCATTCAACACTGGCAAGTCATCTCCCAGAATCATGTCTGTAGGCAAACTGTCAACTATAGCAACATTCAACAGGTACATTTGATCTTGTACTTCCACCAATACCTCAGCTCTGGGGTACTGCTTCACATCCCCATGTACACATTGAATAGATGCAGTATTCAACTAGTCAACATTTGTTACATAACAGGACTTCAACATTGACATAGAGCATCCCGTGTCCAATAATGCCTGTACAGAATGTCCATTAACAGTCACTTTGCACATTGTTAGACACTCCCTCACAGAGTCTAGTTGAAGGTCTCCTTCTCTTGGCACATAGCAGTACCCTGTTAGCTTAGCTTAACGTGTAGGGCATACTGCTGCTTTGTGCCCCGGCTGCTGACATTAAAAGCATACCAGCTCATTCCCCCCTTTTGACTTTGGGTTTTGTGCATTGTCTGACAGTTCAGCACGACCCCTCTCAGCCCCAGAGTGTGTCCGAACAGTACCTTTAGATGGTTGAGTGCGTGGACCTCCACGATGAGCGTTCTGGTACTGCTGAGCCAGCTTAGCCGCCACCTGAATTTGGCTCATGCTCTCTTACTCAGGTGCGAGCATCATAAGGAAGTACCCGGAGCAGTTGTTCAAGGATAATGGCCTCGCCTATCTCCTCCTTGGAATACTCCCTCGGTCGTACCCATCGCTGATACAGGTTCTTTAGGCGATGATAAGTCTCGGATGGTGACTCTCCAGCTGGAATAGTGGGTGTACGGAACCTTTGCCGATAGGTTTCTGGTGAGATTTTGAATTTCTCCAGCAACGCCTCCTTCAGATCAGCGTACACCTCTGCCTGCTCCTCATCCATCGCCAGATACGCCTCCAATGCTTGCCCGGTGAGTAATGGAACCAGATGAAACCTCCACTCCTCCTCAGGCCACCTCCAGGTCCTGGCCAGACGCTCGAACCGCCGAAGATAGTTCTCAATGTCTTCCCCCTGCTGGAAGATCGGCATCTTTAGTTCAGCTCGATGCATCGGCTCTCTCGGCACCGGAAAACTTGGGGAGTCTCTGTCGTATGCTGTTCTGCGTTGTGTGGATACCCTCTGAGTAGCTGGTGTTGGTAGCTCCATTCGCAAGCTCTCGTTGTCGGACAATGTCTCAGCAGGACGAGTCGACTGCCGGATAGACTCGTGAAGACCCCGGAGCTCCTGCATATATCTCTCTTCTCTCTGCTGCTGTGCATCAAGGAACTGACACATTAGGGAAACCATTCCCTCACCAGTTGTAGCGACTGGAGTGATTGGCTCGTACTGTGGTGACCTGGACTTTTGCCATCACTTCCTCTTCCTCTGAAGTCTCAGCCGAATTCCAAGCCTCATCCTCCATCGTTGCAAACTTCCTCTGTGACCGCAACCCAGCCCTGTTTTTTTTTTCCTTTTGGCGCTGTCTTGCGAGTAGCCATCCCACTTCTGACACCAAATGTGATGAAGCGAGTGGCACTGCTCGCTTCAGGGGAAAGGGGCGGGGAAAAACGGTAACTGGGGTCCGTGAGGATGAAAAAAAATGATGGCTTAATCGGAGAGCACTCTCGTGCAAGGTGTAATTTTTTTACAGTGCCAATAAGAAAAAAAGTCCACAGTGAAGTATATACAGGTGAACACAGAAACCTAAAAACAAATACCAAAAATAAATAAATAAAGACAAAAAAACTCTCCAAAACGTATCCATCGTATACACAGGTTTGCTTGAGGCACCGCAGTTGCACTCTTGTGCAAGTCCTGATTGTGAGTCTGGCCTCCTTTTTATAGGCCAGACTCCGCCTTCTTTGGCAACCAGCCCATTGACAGGTAAATATATACAGTTACGTTCTTACCCGTAACATAATACACACAAAAACGTTCATCAAATTAACATTAACAATAGTTCTCACTGGTAATTATCAAATAAATATATTCATTACTATTAACAAAACAGAAACACGTAAATACCAAACACATAATTCACCTACGATCCCCCCTAATCACAAGACAATGGTTTCACCGGCTTTGGCGACACCGCGCCGGCGCGACCCAACTATTACGTCATAAACATGCGTTCTTTGTCTGCTCTGTTTGGCCGACGCAGCGTTTACCCACCGAAAGTCCGACTACTCCCATACAACAAACAAACAACCGAACGACGACACGCAAACAAAACACAAGACACGTACAATGTGTGTGTGTGTGTGTGTGTGTGTGTGTGTGTGTGTGTGTGTGTGTGTGTGTGTGTGTGTGTGTGTGTGTGTGTGTGTGTGTGTGAAATGATCATTTATGCGACTGAACTGAAGGGAGATGTGGCGTGGAGAAATGACCGTGAACCATCGGACCGGTGTGTGCACCCGCGGTGCCGATGGCGAAAACAACAGGTGAGGATGGGGAATGAAGAGTGAATGGAGTATGTATGCGAGTGAAAAAGAGTGAATGGAGTATGTATGTGAGTGTATTTGTGTGTGTGCCAGTGCTGCTCCCTCAGCGGTGACGATCCGACCGCTTTGTCACAGAGACTGTAAATCAGAGACCCCAAAATTTGCAGGATGGTCCCAAATCCAATCATGCACCACTACTCAGGCGCACAGACAGTCACCCGTACAATGCTAGGTGGGGCTGTAATGAGGTAATATGCAATTGGATTATGACTTTGGACCCTGGCTTTCGAATATTCCTAAATATTCCTTTTTTTATCATCATAGGCCATAGGTCCAATTTCCATCCTAGTAAACACAAAATAGCTACATTTTGTTCAGAAACTTCTATTCTTTATAACCTCCAATAAATCCTGCCTGTAAGTGCTTATAAGCTTCTGACACCTTTCTGCTGCAATCTTGATCCATTCCACACTTGAAAAAGCTTCCAGATCACTGATAATCTTTGGTTTTCATGTTACCACTGTTTTCTTTAAATTCCACCAAATATTTTCAATGAGATTTTAATCTAAAGACTGTACAGGCTACTCAAGAACCTTCTACAACTGATCCCTGAACCAAGATTAAGTAGATTTGGATGTATACTTTGGGATGGTTGTCCTGAAGGAAAGTCCATAGATCATCAAATTTCAGTCTCTGCACTGAAGGCATCATCATTTTTGCCAAAATGGCTTGATACTTCAAAGAATTCATGATGTCCTTCATACAGTCAATATGTCAACTTCCTGCAAAAGCAAAGCATGGCCCAAATCAAGACTGGATCACCTCCACGTTTGACCATGGAGATGGTTTTCTTTTGCTCAGAAGCTTTGCCTGTTTTGCACCAGACATACCGCTCATCCATGGGTCCAAAAAGTTCCAGTTTGATCACATCAATCACATAAAACATTCTTCCAGAACTCCACAGGTCTATCCAAATGAATTTTAGCATTTTCAAGTCAGCTTTTTATGTTCTTCTTGGACAAGAGTGTCATTCGGCAAGATGTCTCAACATCAAGGCCATGCTTGTCTAGTGTTCTCCGTAAATGTTTTTTTACTCCTTTCATCAGGTCATCTTGCAAGACTTTGGCAGTAAATTTTGTTTGTTTTTTCCAGTTGCTCTGATCAAACATTTTATTCCTCAGAATGATATTGTGATTTTTCTTCAAAACCCTCAATGATTTTCTGGCACTACAAATTATAAACTTGTGAATAAGCCTGCCAGCTGTGTCTCTATGAACTTTTTGGAAATCTTCTTGTAGCCATAGACTTTGTAATGTAATAAAACAATTTGTTCTCTATGGCTTTTGTGAGAGCTTGTTTGACTTGTACATGTGCTACTCAACTTTAGCATATGCATGGGTTAAATGTATGTATGTGTAACAGCACACGCTAATTCAGTTTTGTTATAGAGTTTCCAAAGGCTTAATTGTGTTTTAACACAATTTTGTACCATACCATACAAATAAGTTACTTAAAAACAGCAGTATTTAGTAGGGATTGGAAATTTATGACATAACTGTATTACAAAAAAATCCTAGCACTAAAAAGCATTATATATTGACATATTCACTTTTAATTTGCCACTAAACTATTATAGATAAATAAAATAAAAACTCTGTATCTTTAGAAAAGCTTACATGTGTAAATTATACAATCTCTGGGGGGTTGAATCATTTTAATTGCAATATGTATATGGAATGTAAGTTACTCAACTTCTTGTTTATAAAACTGCTTTATAAAAGCAATATCACACTCTTGCTCATATTTTATTGCCTGATATTGCCTCATGTGATAAACAACTTTGATTTTGTATGTCCATTTGAACAAAACAAATACCAAAAGTCCAAGTAAAAAAAATAAAAAATCAATGCACACATAGATAACATGTAATTTTCTTTTGACATTGCAGTAAGTTTTATCATTACAGTAGGGACGAGAAAAGTAACAGAGAGAGAGAGAGAGAGAGAGAGAGAGAGAGAGAGAGAGAGAGAGAGAGAGAGAGAGAGAGAGAGAGAGAGAGAGAGAGAGAGAGAGAGAGAGAGAGATGATAGGGTCTTGTATGCATTGTGTGTGATATAATGTTAGATTGGAAAGAGCTTTTATCTTTTCAATGGGAATGTCAGAATGGGGGTCTCTCTCTCAGAAGAGGGCCAATCTCTTTGATTTTCTTCCTGCTTTCTCTCTGTAATTATGTTTTTTTTAATGGCTTTTTTGGCAAATGATGACTCTCTGCACAAGCTTTCCACCAGAGAGAAAAAGAAAGAGAGAGAGAGAGAGCTAATGGGTAAGGCCTAATGAAGTTTGTGTATGTGTGTGTGTGGAAGGGGCAGGGCGGGGTATGTAATGTGCTTTTAATGTCTGTAATAATCCCTCACAGTGGCAATGCCAAGCTTGTACGCCTGAGAGAGAGAGACAAGAGCACAGGTGTGCCTCCGACAGAAGTGGAAATTAATAACCCGCCATTCTTATTAGCTAATCTATCGGTCTACACTGGCACAGATTCAGCTTGCGGGAGCAATCGCTTCACTTCATTTGCTTTCTTTCATGGAGAAGATGCATTGAAGGCTCTAAATGTTAACCTGTATTGAGATGTTATTATAAGCTACTATAAAGTAAAACATTTCTCATGAAAAAACACATGTGACTTCCCTTTGGCAGGGGTGAACCATAGTTCCCTATCTGTCAGTCACTTCGACGTGGTTTCGGTGATTGACACTAGGGTCACACTTGGGAACTCCAAACACGTCTGATACTTTGAGAAAAGGCAAATGAGAATCGTCAAGTTGAATTTGCATGCCACTCCCCCGGACATACGGGTATAAAGTGTCATCACAACACAAGCTCAATTCATTCACTTCTGGAAGAAGCGGGTTGCTGGTGTTACTGCACTTTTGAGCGTCTGTCTCCAAGCAGTGCAGGGATAAGTGCAAAGAGAGTTCCCCTGGGCACTTCAGCAACATTAAAGAGCAGCTTTCTTCTTAAAGAGCAACCATAGACAGAGAGCTTTTACGCCTGTGTGTTTCTGGATGCGGTTGATATCTTTTAGCCCCGGACAGTCATGATCGCTGTCTCAAGTGTTTGGGTTTCATCAACGTTGAGACAGCGTTTGTGGATGTCACATGTCCTCATTGCAAGAACATGACAATTGCGAGAACATGACATGCATGATTGGTTTCTGGGCTCAGAACATGACTCACAGCAGCACCTGGCCCCAGTTCCTTTCTTCCAAGAAGTGCGTAAAGTGCTGACTAAGTCGTGGAGGGCACCGTGTGCGGTTGCGGCGCATTTATGCCCGCAAAACGCAGCTACCTGGCGGAATCGTCCCAGACTCCAATCCAGGGCCTGTAAGTTCACCTTGTCTCTAACGGTGAAGGCTTATTGTGCTGCTGGACAGGCCGCCTCCACCCTGCATGCCATCCTGCAGGTCCATCAGGCCAAAACTCTAAAAGAGCTTCACAAGGGTAGTTCTGAGCCAGGAATGATGCAGTAACAGCTCTGCTGCAGCCTGAGCCCACAGTCCAGACACAGTGTCAAACTGCCCGCAGGAAGGCAATGCAGCTTGCTCGTCAGGTGAGCCCTAAGAATCCTATGTAGGCTTCGAAGTGTCCCTAAGACAGGCTCCTCAGAGGTGAGAGGAGATGCTCTTTTCTCAGGAGGTGGTGAACATATAACTCCTTCCCCCGGTAAAGGGCCTGGTGGAGAATCTTTTTCATTTTCTTTTTGCTCTGCCGCTCACCCAAGTGGCAGTGGTACCCAAATTTTCAAAGAAAGAGCAACTTCCTCATTCTCTCGGTCACATAGTTCACAGCCCAGACATGATGGACAAGGACTTACTGCCTCCTCATGTTTAGACACGACTCACACAAAGCCATGCGCACAGTGTGGCATGTTCAGAAGACACGTATCTTCCTCAACTGTCACAAGCTGGTTCCAATTTTCCAGTACACCCACAACCACAGGATTGGGACGCGTGGCTTGCCAACATTGCGGCCAATGCTCCGCTTCGGCGCTTCACGCAGGTATGTCAAAAACTATTGTTTCTCTAGTGCTGCTCGTGCAGAGTTTGGAGGCCTGGGTAGCACTTCCCAACCCGTCAAGCTGGCTCATCAGGACAGTCAGACTTGGCTACGCGATTCAGTTTGCCAGGTGCCCGTCCAGGTTCAGCAGCGTTCTCTTTACCTCGGTGGCAGGCAAAGACGCCCCTGTCCTGCGTGCGGAAATTGAAGCCCTATTGGTGAAGTAGCAATAGAGATTGTCCCTCCAGCTGAGATGAAGAAGTATTCCTGCAGCTCTTACTTCATCGTACCAAAGAAAGGACCTACAACTTTTAAATCGGGCCCTGCACAAGCTCCCGTTCGGGATGTTAACACAGAAACATATTCTGACATGTGTTTGCCAACAGGATTGGTTCACGACGATGGTCTTGAAGGATGAATACTTCCATGTCTCGATTTTGCCTCGACACTGACCGTTTCTTTGGTTTGCTTTCGAGGGTCAGGCATACCAGTACAAGGTCCTCCCTTTCTGGCTGTCCCTTTCACCTTGCGTCTTCATGAAAGTCGCAGAGGTTGCCCTTGCACCATTAAGAGAAGTGGGCATTTGCATTCTCAACTATCTCGACTGGATAATCCTGGCTCACTTGAGATTTGTTGTGTGCACACAGGGAATTGGTGCTCAGACACCTCAGCTGTTTGGGTCTTCAGGTCAACTGGGAAAAGATCAAGCTCTCCCCAGTGCAGAACATTTCATGAACGAGCGCTGAACGATATATATATATATAAAAAGTATATATATATATATATATATATATATATATATATAAGAAAAACAATATATATATATATATATATATATATATACACAGTGGAGAAAATAATTATTTGATCCCCTGGTGATTTTGTAAGTTTGCCCACTTACAAAGAATGAAGGGTCAATCATTTTTATGGTAGGTTTATTTTAACGGATCATCATCATAAAGGCATTTTACAGTGCAAGCGCCGATCTGAACGGTGTCTAACATGCCGTCTTTCTGTGAAAAAGCTGGTGTAAACATGGCAGGACAGAGTCGTGCCCTCTCTCAGCGCAGACCTCCAAGCTGCCCGGTCTTCCGCAAGGTGATGCCATCGGTCAGGGTTGATGTTAAAGACATTCATGTCCAGCTTGACGACATCCTTAAAGCACAGCTTGGGTCGGCCATGAGGGTGGTGTCCTACAGTTAACTCCCCATGGAAGATGGACTTTGGGAGAAGTTCATCTGGCATATGACGTACATGGCCGATCTATCCGAGATCCCTCCTCCGGAACGCGGAGTACATGTCACTGACATGTGGAGGCATGACAGGCCAAGGATCTGTCTTAGGCAACAGAAGTGAAACACATTAAGCTTGTGCTCCTGCCGCCGGTATGTAGGCGTCGTCTGCATAGAGCAACTTGCGCACAAGGACGCACTTCACCCTGGTTCTGGCCCTCAGGCGAGCCAAGCTAAAGAAGTTGACATCATACCTGGTGTGCAGCAGAACCCTAGCCTGGCAAGCCAGACCTACATCAAGATGTTAGGTCTGGGAACTCACAATTGGCATACCTCAATCCGAGGGGCGGGATAAAGGGTTGTCTTTCAATATCCCTCGGCACGCAATAGGATAGCGCTACAACCAACCAGAGCAACGCACGGCTGTGGCTGAGTCAGTCCCATGCGTTTTTCCACCAGTGAACCAGCTAGTTGGTATATTAAACTTTTGCCGTATCCGGTCGTCAAAACTCTGAACACATCTTCCTTTTTTAGGAATGACTTAAGTGACGTTCTCTTAACTCCAAGTCATCCAGAGTCGCAGGCAAAGCCGATTCGAAAGACCGCTGTTCGCCAGCAGCATCTTCTTTGTTTTCAAGCAGAGGGAAATCACCTATGGAAATCACGCGGAACCATCATAACTCTGCCGTCATATGTTAAGCCCGCCCACCAACTCTACACGATCTGATTGGCCGGACCAGTTTTTGTTTTTTCCAGCTCAAAAGTCTATGGAGAGTTGCTAGACCACAGTTTGCTGCAAAATAATTTTTGCTGCCGCTAGGGTGCGTCTAGATTTCTAGGCTAGCAGAACCCCAACCGGATCAGGAAACGCCTGTCGCAGCACAGCCGAGAAATAGATGCCAAACAAGGTGAGAGCGAGGACACACCCCTGCTTTACTTCGCAGCAGATATCAAACTCATTTGAGTGGGCACCGTTGAACTGTACGGTTGCCCGCATCCCATCATGGAAGCTTTTGATTATTGCCAAAAGAGTTGCCGGACAACTGAGTCGAGAGACAGAATATCAACCAAAAAAATCCAGAAAAAACACATTATACATACATTATAAATTTATTTGCATTTCAGTGAGTGAAATAAGTATTTGATCCCCAAGCAAAATATAATTTAGTACTTGTTGGAGAAAGCCTTGTTGGCAAGCACAGAAGTAAGATGTTTCTTGTAGTTGGTCACCAGCTTTGCACACATCTCAGGAGGGATTTTGGTCCATTCCTCTTTACAGATCCTCTCTAAATCCTTAAGGTTTCTTGGCTGTCGCTTTGCAACTCGAAGTTTCAGCTCCCTCCACAGAGTTTCTATAGGATTAAGGTCTGGAGACTGGCTAGGCCACTCCAAGACCTTAATGTGCTTCTTCTTGAGCCACTCCTTTATTGCCTTGGCGGTATGTTCTGGGTCATTGTCATGCTGGAAGATTCATCCACAACCCATTGTCAGTGTTTTGGATGAGGGAAGAAGGTTCTCGTCCAAGACTTTACGGTACATGGCCCCGTCCATCAGCCCCTCAATACGGTGAAGTCGTCATGTACCCTTAGCAGAGAAACAGCCCCAGAGCATAATTTTTCCACCTCCGTGCTTGACTATAGGGATGGTGTTCTTGGGTACATAGTCAGCATTTCTCTTCCTCCAAACACGTTGAGTTGATGCCAAAGAGCAAAATTTTGGTCTCATCTGACTACAGCACTTTCTCCCAAGCCTTCTATGAATCATTAGATATTCACTGGCAAACTTCAGATTGGCTTATACATGTGCAGGGGCACCTTGCGGGTGCTGCAGGATTTCTATCCAGTGCGGCGTAGTGTGTGGTGAATGTGGTTCCAACTGCCTTGAGATCATTAACAAGCTCCTTCCGTGTAGTTCTGGGCTGATCCCTCACCTTTCTCGTGATCATCCCTACCCCATGAGGTGAGATCTTACATGGAGCTCCAGACCATGGGTGATTGATGGATATTTTGTATTTCTTCCATTTCCGAATAATGACACTAACAGTTGTCTCCTTCTCACCAAGCTTCTTGCTTATGGTCTTGTAGCACATTCCAGCCTTGTGCAGGTCTACAATCTTGTCCCTGATGTCCTTCGACAGCTCTTTGGTCTTGCCCATGGTGGTGGAGAGGTTGGAATGGAAGATACAAATTCTGTGGACAGGTGTCTTTTATTCACATAACGAGCTGACATCTCTGTTTCACATGGACACATAACCAATCTGTGGGAGGCAGAATTCTTGCTGGTTGGTAGGGGATCAAATACTTATTTCACTTGCTAAATGCTAATCAATTTATAACCTTTATATAATGTGTTTTTTTCTGGATTTTTTGGTTGATATTCTGTTTCTATCCTTTAAAATAAACCTACCATAAACATTATATACCCTTAATTTCTGTGTAAGTGGGCAAACTTACAAAATCATCAGGGGATCAAATAATTATTTTCACAACTGAATATATATATATATATATATATATATATATATATATATATATATATATATATATATATATTCAGTGGTGAAAATAATTATTTGAGTACACCCCTCACATTTCAGCAAACATTTTAGTATATATTCTCAAGGGACAATACTATAGAAATAGTCAATGTGCTGCTTGTATAGCAGTATATATTTACTGTCCTCTGAAAATAACTCAACATACAGCCATTATTGTCAAAATAGCTGGCAACAAAAGTGAGTACACCTCTGAGTGATAATAGCTGTATGTTGTTTAAACATGCAAAGCCACAGGTCCTATTCATCATTTTCATGTTTTTGTCTGCTTGACAGGACCATACAAATTTGTGTATCTTGTATTATAGCAGTTAAAAGTTGTGCTTTGAGTACAATTCTATCATACTGACCACTGGATGTTCAACATGGCACCTCATGGCAAATAACTCTCTAAGGATTTGAGAATTAGAATTGTTGCTCTCCACAAAGTTGACCTAGGCTATAAGAAGATTGGTAACACCCTGAAACTGAGTTACAGTACAGTGGCCAGGGTCATACAGAGGTTTTCCAAGACGGGTTCCACTTGCTAGCTCACAATATCACATACAAAGTCAAATCCAATGAGTTAAGCTAACTCATTACATTTGAGGAAACCGATTGCCTCAATTCATTTAAGTTTATAAAAAACAATAGTTATGAGTACTCTGAAATTATTTCAGTTGAGTTCACTAAAAGTAGATATTGCAGTCTAGACATTAAGTGATTAATTAAGTGATGATTGAGCATTAGTGATGAACACCTGCTGTTAACATGCAGAATCACTGAAGGAAAAAGAAACACAATAACTACAACTGACTTCCAACCACAACATTAGATGAAATCAACTGAAGATAAAATATGTTTAAATCTCTTAAGATCTCAGAGGAGGATCGAACAACTCCACAAACAACATTACCAGCTTCACTTATTACTAACCAGTTTGACTTTTATCATGCGTCTACAGAAGTTGTATTGTGAATGAACAGAGGTTTAGATGAAGATGATTTATTGAGTTTCATTTAAAGACACCATGATAGTGGTCAGTGTTTGCTTTAGTTGGGCTTTTGACCCTTGACTTTATAACACCAGGTTTTCCTCTGGCTACTGTAACTGAGTGTTTATTAAACACATTTGTTATGGCACAAAAGCCAAAAGAAAATATGAGCACGTGGTTGTGTTTTGATGATGATTTATGGAGTGATGAATCATCATTTGGTGTCTTGAGTCTATGATCTTTTCTAGAGAATAATCTCTGATTAAACAGGTGATATATAACTTGTATTATTCATTATAAAAGAACTGTGATTCTGCTGTAAGGCCCATTGTTGTTACAATCAGATTTGTAAAAACCTCTATGGTATCATGCTGACTTACACAGACATCAAGAATCAGCATATGAATCTCAACAATGGTGACCATTAAAAAACGTTTCATGCTGCAATGCATGCTGGGCGCCATGGATAAGGTTTGTATTATGGTAGTACCCAGCATGCATTGCAGTATGAATCGTTTTAAATGGTCACCATTGTTGAGATTCATATGCTGATTCTTGATATCTGTGGTAGTTTTAGTAATGAATTACATTTTCTGTAAAATCCTTCATACTATCAGATAGTCATAACATTGCTAGTTCTTATGATGTAGAATCTTAGTTTCAAATAAAACTAATAATATTTGCCCTTTTTATCAGAGACTAGACTCTGAATGAGATCAGTGAATCAAGTCATTAAGTGGTGATTGTCATCATTAAACCTTGACCATCTTCACCCAAACATGCTTTTCCTTGGAATTCTGTGCCATATCAAATGTTTCATAAACATTCAATTACAGCAGCCAACGAAAAACTTGTACTCGAACGTCAAGGGTCAAGAGCCCAACTAAAGCAAACGCTGATCTCCATCATGGTGACCTTAAACCTTGTATTTCTTGTGTTTATCTTTCCTTCAGTGAGTCTGCTTGTTAAAAGCAGGTGTTCATTACTAATGATCAATCATCACTTAATTGATGATTAATTAACTTAACTATACAATTATTATTCAATTATCATTCTGGGATCTAGAAATGTTTTATAACTCATTCAGTTTGAGTTCTGTTTAAGTCATTCAAGCCACTTCAAGTTTCTGTATTATTTGAGTGCACTCAATTTAATTGAGTAAATAGTCCTGTTAGGTTTTTTGGCGATGCCCTGGTAAGGAGTACCAAGAAAATTGTGTCTTGCCTACAGTCAAGCATGGTGGTGGTAGCATCATGGTCTGGGGCTGCATGAGTGCTGCTGGTACTGGGGAGCTGAGCTTCATTGAGGGAAACATGGATTCCAACATGTACTGTGACATTCTGAAGCAGAACTTGATGCCCACCCTTCAGAAACTGGGGCAAACAGCATGATAACGACCCCAAACACACCGCCAAGATGACAACTGCCTTGCTGAGGAAGCTGAAGGTGAAGGTGATGGAGTGGCCAAGTATGTCTCCAGACCTAATCCCTATTGAGCACCTGTGGTGATCCTCAAGCGGAAGGTGGAGAAGTGCCATGTGTCTAACAGTCAGCAGCTCCATGATGTCATTATGGAGGAGTGGAAGAGGGTCCCAGCAACAACCTGTGCAGCTCTGGTGAACTCCATGCCTAGGAGGATTTAGACAGTGCTAGATAACAATGGTGCTCACACAAAATATTGACACTTTGGACACAGTTTTGACATGTTCACTTAGGCCAGGGGTGGGGAACGTTGATCCTGGAGGGCCACTGTCCTGCAGAGTTTAGCTCCAACCCTAATCAAACACACCTGAAGCTAATCAAGGTCTTCAGGATTACTAAAGTTACAGGCAGCTGAATGTTTTTTTTCAGGGTTGGAGCTAAACTCTGCAGGACAGCGGCCCTCCAGGATCAACGTTCCCCACCCCTGACTTAGGGTGTACTCACTTTTTTTGCCAGCTATTTTGACAATAATGGCTGTATGTTGAGTTATTTTCAGAGGACAGTTGATATATACTGCTATACAAGCCTTACATCGACTACTCTAAAATCTATATAAAGTTTAATTTCTATAGTATTGTCCCTTGAGAAGATATACTAAAATGTTTGCTGAAATGTGAGGGCTGTACTCACTTTTGTGAGATACTGTATTTGGGCCATTCTACAGAATTCGTGCAAACTGCTGTCCCACAACCAAAAAAAAAAAACATTTAAAAAGCATTTAAGTATTCATTTTAGATGTTTACAAAGATCCTTCTATCATCTATTGAATCCCACAATAATATTTAAAATATCAGTGAGCTTAATATATATATAACATCATAATTTATTGGGTACTTTCAATTGGGAGGTGGCTGTCCCAAACCCTAACCCCTAAAATTCAACTTGTGAAAATGATAAAAAGTAAAAAAAAAAAAAAATACATTTATTTATATTTTATTTTTAAATCATGGAACTTTATGTACAAAAAAATGTGTCCCGCATTTCCATGGGACTACCGAAACAGTGTGTGTTTTAGTCCATTGGCTGAGGTTTTAACCACACCCCTACATTTTTGATCAGGAAATATTCCTGTGTCCCTCTCTCTCATAGCCTCTCTTTTATTGTAAATAGGTACCATCATTTTGAGGGAAATGTGTTTAAAGGGGCTATGTGTAGGTTTTTACTTAAAAAAATCTGTAAGATAGAGTTTTCATTTGTACATTTATGAGCCAACCATAATGTAATAGAAAGAATGACACCTTGACTGTCCACCACGGTTGTCTCTATCAGCCTGTAGGCTCAATTGTGTGTGGAAGAGTCAGGTCCGAATTGGCGCGAAAATTCACAAAATGTGACGTCATGCGCGTTCTCGTCTACTTGGGCTTACATCTGTACGGCAGCCATTAGTAAGCAGCGGCAATCGCTAGCAGTAGTGTTTCAAATGGACTCTGTGGACAGGAAAGAAGCGACCAGCCTCCAGCACAATCCAGACACCCACGGAAACTCCTCGTAAGTTTAAAAAAAAAAAAAGCCTTATCTAGCACGGCCAAAATAGAGAGTGACCGGCGTCAGGCAAAGGCAAGAGTCAACATCGGAGCGGCATTTGATTCTTGGAGGAAGCTCTGGTCAGCGCTGGGTATAAAAACAGACCCTGAGCTGTCAAACAATAACCTTACAGTACTGCAACTTTTCTTACCTCTGTAAACATGCTGGTGAATCTCGATGAGCCTTCTGTGGTTGCTGCTGCAACTCTCTGGTTGCTGTGGTCGTGCTCATACGAGCGTGCGCACCGAGAACGAGTATGAGACTGGCTGCAGTTTCTCTAACGGCCACTGGTGTCAGTAACGGTTAGAAATTTCAGAACTTACGCAATGCTCCTTTAAAAGTCTGAAAATCTGTGTGTAACTTTAAGGAACGTCCTTACCAAACACCTTTTTTCTGCAATTATGCAAACTTTTTGGTAACACTTTATTTTGATGGTCCCTTTTGAACATCCTGTTGACTATAAGATACTTTGCAACTACATGTCAACTAACTCTCATTAGAGTATTAGTAGACTGTCTGCTTAATATGTAATAAGCAACTGAAAAAAGCACAAATGTCAGGGTATGTCAAAACATCTCAAGGACCCCAAAAACACCTTAGACCAGGGGTGCCCAATCCTGCTCCTGGCGATCGACTGTCCTGCACAGTTCATCTCCAACCCTAATCAAACACACCTGCCTTTAATTTTCAAGTGATCCTGACGTGCTCTGAAGACCTTAATTGGTTGCTTCAGGTGTGTTTGATTAGGGTTGGAGATGAACTGTGCAGGACAGTCGATCGCCAGGAGCAGGATTGGGCACCCCTGCCTTAGACCCTAGAGGGTTAATGAAGACCCTTGAACGGCTGTTGCTCCATTTCCTAAGACCCCAGGTTCGCCATGCGCTTGACCCCCTACAGTTCGCTTACCAGGATAATGTGGGAGTGGAGGATGCCATTCTATATTTACTACACAGGGTGTACTCTCATTTGGACATAGTAAGTAAGTAGTAAGTAAAATTTATTTATATAGCACTTTTCACAGATAGACATCACAAAGTGCTTTACAGTTAAATGTAATACAAAAACAATTTAAATACATTCCCCAAAATACAAACAACAAACACTACAGACACGCATAAAAAAAACCTCGACTAACCAAAAGCCTGCTTGAAGAGCAAAGTCTTCAGTTGTATTTTAAAGGAATCAACTGAGTTCGCACAACGTAGAACAAGAGGCAAAGCATTCCACAGCCTGGGAGCGACTGCCTGGAATGACTGGTCCCCTCTAGTTTTAAAATGAGTACGGGGAACAACTAATAACATCTGATCTAAAGACCTGAGACTCCGGGTAGGAGTGTGCAGCTGTATCAGGTCAGTGATGTAGGTAGGGACTTGGCCATGCAGGGCTCTAAAAGTAATAACCAGAATTTTAAAATGAATTCGATACTGGACTGGTAACCAGTGAAGTGATGCTAAAACAGGTGTGATGTGTTCTCTTTTCTTAACACGGGTTAAAAGCCTTGCAGCAGAGTTCTGAACAACCTGGAGACGATAAAGCTCCTTCTTACTTAAACACGTAAAAAGACTGTTACAATAGTCTAAACGGGAGGAGATGAACGCATGAATAATCATCTCTAACTCACTTTTAGTCACAGATGATCTTAATTTTGAAATGTTCCTCAGTTGAAAAAAGCAGTTTCTAACTAATTGTTTCGAATGAAGCTCCAAGGACATAGCTGACTCAAAGACAACACCTAAGCTCCTGAGGCTCGGTTGGACAGACGAGCCTAAGTCACCAATATGTTGTATTATCTTTGGGATTTTACTTTCAGGAGCGATGATTAGTGTTTCTGTTTTGTCAGAATTGAGAACCAAAAAGTTCTCACATAACCACCTTTTAATACTAATCAGACAGTTAATTAAAGAGGACAATTTAAACAACTCAGTTTCCTTAAAAGAGCAATACAGTTGGATATCATCCGCATACAGGTGGTAAAATATGTCGCTAAACTGACTAATAACCTTACCGAGAGGAAATATATACAAGAGGAACAAGATAGGACCCAAGACAGAACCCTGTGGTACCCCACACGACAACTCTGCAGTTTCAGACATAGTCTGAATCATATTAACACTAAAACTTCTACCAGACAGGTAGGATGAAAACCATTTTAAAACTGATCCAGACATGCCAACCAGATCACGAAGTCTGTTTATCATAATATTGTGATCAATTGTGTCAAAAGCTGATGAGAGGTCCAATAAGACCAACACTGTGTATTTCTTAACACTGACATAGGAGGCAGTGCTGTGAGAATCATGTTTTTTTACTTCTCCAGCGCTTTTAACACCATCCAAACCCTCCTGCTGAGAGACAAATTACTGCAGATGACAGTGGACCCAAGCCTGATGACCTGGATCATAGATTACCTCACTGAACGGCCCCAGTTTGTTAGACTAGGGGACCTCAAATCTGAGGCTGTGGTAAGTAGCACAGGGGCGCCACAGGGAACTGTTCTCTCTCCTGTACTGTTCACCTTGTACACCACTTATTTCAAGTACAAGTCTGAGTTGTGCCATATGCAGAAGTTCTCTGATGACACTGCAATTGTGGGGTGCATCAAGGATGGACAGGAGGGGGAGTATAGAAGCCTTGTGGATGACTTTGTGGGATGGTGTAGGACTAACCAGCTGCAGCTGAACACCACCAAGACTAAGGAAATGGTGGTGGAGTTCAGGAGGCTGCCCACTCCCGTGCTGCCTGTCACTATTGATGGGGTGAATGTGGAGACTTTCAGCACATACAAGTGCCTGGGGCTACATATGGACAATAAACTAGACTGCTCTGCCAATACTAATGCACTTTACAAGAAAGGGCAGAGCAGACTTTATTTCCTTAGGAGGCTGGGGTCCTTTAATGTCTGTAGCAAACTCCTGCTTATGTTCTACCAGTATGTCATGGCCAGTGTACTTTTCTATGCTGTGGTATGTTGGGGAGGCAACATTAGGAAGAGGGATGCTGGACGACTGGACAGGCTGGTTAGAAAATCTGGCTCTGTGGTGGGCATGGAGCTGGAGACACTGACACATCAGTTGCAGAAAAGACGACGCTGAGCAGACTGCTCTCTATAATGGACAATGAACGCCACCCCCTGCACACCACTCTCTCCAAGCAGAAGAGCATGTTCAGTGGCAGGCTCCTGTCGCTGTCTTTCAAAACAGAAAGGCTGCGTAGGTCCTTTGTCCATAGGGCCATTCAGCTCTTCAATGCTACCAAGAATTGAAGATTGATTGAGGAGTGTGATTGATTTAAGTGTTTAAGTCTGGTCTTCAAACTACCATTTGTACCACATCTGGGTGCCTTTATACATAATTTTAATCTCCCCTGGACTACCCTGGATTGGTCTGATTGGCATTGTTTAACTCCCTTATTGGCTACATTAGCCACTTGCCCAATCTGCTAGTTTGCCTGTATGGTTTTATACATCATGCTGTCTTTCTGTCTGTATAGGCAGTTTTCTATTTTAACTTAGGGGGCTTTCACACTGGCAGTTTAGTTCGGAACGGGGCACGGTTCACATGAAAAATTGCTAATGTGAACGCTGTCATGCGGACCCGGGTGCGCACTGGGGTACCGAACCCGAGACTACCTGGAGGAGGTGGTCTAAGTTCGGTTGCTCCCGAACTGTGCCGCGGTTTGCGTGAATGTGAAAGCAACACGGACTCGGGTGCGCACTTGTTCAGGAAGTAAAGTAACCTGCACATGCGTTTTAGCTTATTGTGATGTATTCAGTTAAATAAAACACTTGGGATGATAGGGATGATAGTGTTGTAAGGGATGATAGTGTTGATGATTTACCTTGGATACGAGCGAGAGTGAGCCTGTAGTGTATTCGTGCATTGCGCGTGGAATCAGGGCAACAAATTTGGAAATTCACTGTCTCCTCAAAAGAGTCCGTTTGCAAGCAGCAGAAGGCCACCTTATGTGACACACGTATTACAGTAAACCTATATTGTTCACTCAACTGCGCATAATAGCAGCAAATTAATAAAAAACACAATATTGAACCGCGTTCTGTTTTCTATCATGAGCCCTGCACGTTTGTGATGACGTAATATGCACGCAAACGCACCAGGGTTCGATAGAATCAAGTTGAGTGTGAAACCAGACCAACACTGCAGGGGGCGCCGGGAACAAACGTGCTCGGACCGCAGCAAACGAGCCCAGTGTAAAAGCCCCCTTAAACTCTTTCTTCATTGTCTATGTATAGTTAATTAAATAATTATAATTCTATTTTTTGATAGATTGTTGAGCCTGTTGTACTTGAATAGGATATAGAATTTGCACTGGCAGTGTACTTGAAATGGCACTCTCTTGCACTATGATACCATTGCACCTTTCTGCATTCTTTTTCCCATACCGCTCTTTTAACATGTTACCAATCTAACCTTACGGTAATGGCACACTATTGACATCTTCCTTTGTATTTTTGTAGTTTGTATGTTTGTGTGGATGTCTTGTCTGTGTCTCTATGTGTATGTATGTATGTATAAGCTATTGGAAACCTTAATTTCATTCAGGATCAATAAAGTATCTCTACTCTACTACTATCTCTACTACAATAAAGCAGCGTATACTCCAACGAGACCAGACAAGGAGTGAAAGGTGAACGGGCATATGTGTTGATGAGGGAGTGCAGGTGCAGCGAGTCAGTACTCTGGTGATTGAGAATGAGTGGGCGGATCCTGGTGATTGAGTGATGATTGGGGCTGTGACGCAGAGGTGGAAAGAGTAATAAAATATTCTACTCAAGTAAAAGTACTATTACTTCAATGAAATTTTACTTAAGTACAAGTAAAAGTACCGGTCTAAAAATCTACTCAAGTAAAAGTAAAAAGTAGCTCATTTAAAATTTACTTGACGCTTTATCTTTAGCGTCAGTTAGATGACGCGGGTAGGTTTAGGTCTGGGGTAGGGTTAGGATTAGATAGCGTCATCTAACTGACGTCAAAGGTAAAGCGTCAGTGAGATGACGCCCTAGGATCGCGTCATGTAACTGACGCTAAAGGGTGCCTAAAGCGTCGAATATTGAAGCATGGTCAAAATGATTCCCAAGGCGTCAGTTTCATGACGCCTAGGGATGAGAATGGGCTGGAATACTGGCCTTCAGAGGTAATAGCAGAACCCGACAAGTGGATCATTGTAATGTGTGATTACAACCCCTTCACACACAGGCAATAAAAAAAGGATTCATTTTAGAAGAAAAGTTACATATAGCACCTTTAAATAAATAAACAGTATTATTAAATTATGGTTATTATTATTATTTTCATTAGTTAAAATGACAGTTAAATTAATGAAAACGGGAGTTTTTTTGTTGAACAAATGCTTTTACTATAACAAACTTGAAACCATTTGTTTGTTTTGTTTATTAAAATTTCAATAAAACATGTCTAATCAATTAAATTCAATAATTGATAATGAATTAGATTAACAACTTATTTTTAACATTAATAATTTATTAAATTGTTTAAGAATAATATAGTCCTATGAAATGTATTTTATTCAGAAAATTAATGTTTCTTTTTATGATTTAATCCAAATATATTATCAAAAACGGTGGTAATCAAATGTAAATTTAAACTTTGTGTCCTTTTATTTTTTGGGGAAGCGCTGCAAAAACAGATTTACTAAATTAAACCATGGACAAAAAATATATATATTCCTTTAAATAATGTTTAAATAAAATGTATTATTGTTGTTATTATTATTTTGAGAAGTTCGTTCTATTCTATGCCCAGAATTTCTCCTTAGTAAAATCGAACTTTTATTTTTGACAGGTTGTATTGAAGACCCGTTTCAAAGTGTATTTGACAATGGTTTTTCTCAAATAAAATTATGAAAATGCTCATTAGGCGTTCTCTCAGAGCAGCTCTGAAAATGTTCATGTATTCATGTCCTCAAATTGTTTGTGAGACGCTGAAAACACCATGAACGTCACGCGTACTTGAGTATGTAACGTTAGTAGACAAAGCGGCGCAGCTCAGCAGAACAAATAGGTTATATATTTACATAGCAGTATTTTTGTGCTTAAATATTCACAGACCATGTCGCGATTAGATTTAGTGCACATTTCTACTTTCCATGTATTCATCCATCCATTATTTTGCGTGTTTTACGTGACATCTGCGTTATGTGAATAATTCCATTTTCATGACTGGATTCCGGGATTCCCTCTGCATCACGTAAGTCATTCGGCCTTAAGTTATAATCATCGGGACATACCTTTATCTGCAGGAGGATGGTGTCCTATGTATCCTCCTTTTGCAGCCACTTTGCATCCACATTTTTTGCAAATTGGATATCTATCCTCGAGGACAACCACTCGTTTTTTCTACAAAGTTTTTCCATACTTGCAATAATTCGCTTCATAAGAATCGGGGGCGCTTTCAGCTTCAGCTGGGTCTGCGTCACCTTTCTTGCGCGTTTGTTCTCCCGCCCTTCAGCCAATGCAGTAGTTTCCGGAGTGTGATTTTTATTTTTTTTCTCCCTTGTATTATTATTTTTTACTCAGTAACGATATGATTTCAAATGTAGCGAAGTACAATACTTCAAACAAAACGTACTTAAGTAAAAGTAAAAGTACAGATTTTAAAAACTACTTAAAAAAGTAGAAGTACACAAAAAAATACTCAATTACGTAACGCGAGAAAATGTAATTCGTTACTTTCCACCTCTGCTGTGACGTGTGGCTGACCTTGTGACAGTAACTTTGCAACTACATGTCAACTAACTCTCATTAGAGTATTAGTAGACTGTCTACTTAATATCTGCTCACTCTTTGTTATTGTGATGGTCCTCCAACAGACATTCAACTGTCTATAAGTAATTTTGCAAATACATTAACTTATTGTATCCCTACCTTTCACAGTCTACTAATACTCTTCTAGTAGCCTGACTTCGTCATACTCATATTCTAGTCAGAATGTGAGTCTGATACTGCTCCATAGTGCTTTGATTATGAGGCGTGTCTTAACCGAACCAGGAAAAAAACAACAACTCTGCACTCAATTGGAAAATCCTACAACCAATCAGAGCAATGCAGTAAGTGTTAGGTTTTTTTTTTAATGAGCTACGCAAAGTTGTCAATAGAACTCAACTACACGCACGCTGGAAGAAGTAGTAAAATAATGAGTGTTACTTCTTTTTCTTGGTCCTCTATGAGCGTGACCAAAGGAGAAACCACAACGACCACAGGGTCTTCATTGCGTCCCATCTTCTTAGCGACCATCGGAGCCAGCTGATAAAATAAACTTTTGCCGAATCCCATAGGAAGGAAGGCAAACACATCTTTCCGATCGACAAATGCCTTGATTGCGGTTCTCTGTTCGTCTTTTAAGATTAATGCGCTGTCGATTTCTTTTACAACAGACGCGATAGCCGAATCTATACATCTCAATTCTCCAGCTGCAGTCATCTTTGAGGGAAACCAGTTCAACCCAAGCGCTCTTTGATAACGTGATGATTACGTAACTGCAGATCATCTGTCCATCATCATATAAAGCCCGCCCTGGCAATTTGATTGGCCCGACTAATTCTGAACCGATCATAATTACTCCTCAATGGATCGAGTCCAGACCGAACTTCCCGAACAAAAAATGTTGTGGGCGGGGTTTGGGCTGGCATCCAGGCTACTCTTCTAGCACTCTAATGAGAGTTAATAGACATGAAGGTGCAATGTTACTTATAGTCAACAAAATGAGTTAAAGGGACCATCAAAAATCATTAGTGATATAGTGTGCCCAATTTGTAAAAGAATCATTCAGACCACTTTTATAAAACTGATCAACCAATTCATTGAACAGGTCTGACCCAAATTAACAATTCATGAATGGCTTGTGTGAGAAGGAAATGAGGGTGAGGGGCACAATTTTCTTTTTTGAGTGAACTTCCCATTAAAACAATTATAAAACCACAACAAAACACCATTTTTATTTAATTAATGATCATTTAACAGCCAGGGTGTTCTCAGCTATAGGTGAAGTGATGCAGATGTATTTTTAGTGCTTCTATGGCCCTGAGAAACCTGTAAAATTGGACAGAGTATCTCATCAGACTGCGAAAATCCACTAATTAGTCAGCGAAGAGCTGAGCATGTTACAACAGCACATCTGGATGGAGCGGCACTAAAAAACGCTGGATCATCCCTATAAAAATAACCATCCATTAAAATAACAACCCCAAGATACATCACAATGCTGTTTTTTAGACAGAGATCTCCTCTTAACCTGCTCCAGGAAAGTGAAGAAATATGCCAGGTTTCTGTTTCTTCTCTCATGTCCCTGTTGTCATGCCTCAAGTCTCTTCAGTGCTTCTCCAGTCCCTGAGAGAAAATTATAAGATAATGCCTTGTTCGTGCAAGTAATTCTCAGCAGTATGTAGCAGATAAAGGTGCACTTCATTGGTGACTCCCAAATACCCCAGCGTACAGAAAGACTCTTTACAACAACAGCAACCCCCTTGTGGCGGCACTTACTAAACTTATGGGAGGACAGGAAACCGCTGCAGTTGACAGAATTAACATAGAAAGGAAGCAGCATTGTCAACTCAGGACTTTCCAAATAAAGAATTACATTGCAAACAATTGGTTCTCTTGCAATATATTTTCATGACAAGCATCAACAGACAAACCGATAGTGCTGCAAAAATAATATTAACATTTAGATATACTAATCTGCTCTAATCAAAGACCGCAAAGGTGCCGGTAACACAAAACACCTGCACTTCCTACAAGTTCTGCTTCCATATCATGCCTGAAAAGAGGAATTCAAATATGTTCAAGGTTTTAATCGCCATTCTAATTGTTTCAGTGCTCAAGTGAAGGCAACATGAGAATTGCCAAGCAATTGAAGAGCTTTGTTATTAGCTTGCTCGTCATTCACTTGTGCTGCAATTTAGGATCCACTGGGTGAGGACGAGTGAAAACCAGTCATTATGTCGTAATTATGATGTGATTATAGCCTTATTATGGCTAATGCTTTGTCAATGCCACACATAACTGAGTATGTGCATGTAGTGCGTGGCAGACATCGGCTTTCTTGAGTAAGTGTTATTAATTACCAAGCAAAGATAGGTGGCAGAGAGGCGAGTGTGTGTGTGACTATGAAGGCTCATTAGAAGCGCTGAATAAGATGAGGTATTAGTGTATGATGTTTTCCCAAAGCTCCACTAGTCATTTCAGAGCTGTGTTTTCACTCTAGGATTGCCACTCAATCTCAATTAACATGAAAAAAGTACAATACCAGTAAAGAAATGCACAGGCACACATCCTCAGTGTGTGTTTGTGCTCTCCAACAATGATGACTCTGTTAGGTGGATGGGGCTTTTCCGAACAAAGGGCAAAGGGACAGAGGAGATAAGAGAGTTTTTGCGATAACTTCCCCTCTCTGTTCCTCTCTCTTTCGTTCTCTTCTATCCATCTCTCTTATCTCCATTTCACCATTCAGCATATGGCATCCCTGCAGAGTAGAGGAATAAAAAGATGGAGGGTTTGCTTACATGGCCGCTTTAACCACTCGTACCCTTCTCCATGTTACCACTTAGAATTCAATCTGTCCGTTTCCTTATCTGTCCAAGGTCCGTACATTCTCTAATGCAGCCCTGTAACATAACACAGTAGAAGAAGGAGCAGGGGGTTATGGGATACAGGTGAGAGGCTGACACATTGAATTATAAAAAAAGAATACCCCATATAAGGGGTATGCAAGATGAAAATGAGATTTGCCAGTTCTGTGGTATGATAGGATACAGTCGTCAGTGTGTCATGGTTTAGTGTGGAGGAAACAAATCATGGTCACCATGGTTACTCATTAATTTATAGGGGAAAAATTGAAATGTATTATTTCCCTTTTTCTATTAAGTTTCTTTAATTCAATTGTTTGAAAATAAAATAAAAATAAATAATAAATAAAATTAAATAATAGAACAAAATAAAATTAAACAAATAAATCTGGATTTGCATGTTATATTTGAAGTACAAGACGAAAAAAACATTACTCTAACTTTCTGGATATATGTATTTTTTAATGGTATAGTCTATTGCATATTCTCCAAATATTTTAGGATGCTGAGCTGGCTGCTGATATAAGACTTGGCACATGGAACACTGAAATCCGCAAAGTGGAAGTAGGATGCAGAGGATTTGTGGCATCGTCTACTACTAACTTGCTAAGAGACCTGGGAGTCAGAGGCCAGAGCTTGTGCCGAACCATTAAAACGATACTCGGTTACTAACGTAACCTCGGTTCTCTCTAGAGAGGGAACGAGTATTGCGTAAGTTTAGCTTACGCTACGGGAAAGATTCATCTTCTCGAGATATTGAAGCCAAAAAATTATCCTTAATTTTGTATTCATTGTCAACGCAGTGCAGCAGCTAGCAGACCTAGAGCAGGCCATCTCGCGTGCTTATTGGCTGCCCTGCATGCATCTGCTGCAGCCTACCAGTGAGCCCCGCGTGACGTCACACAATGAAGGGCGCTCGCGCCTTCATAGCGTCATAGCCCGCCAGAATGGGCGTGGCTTAGCGTATATAAGAAGGGGCTCGTAGGCTGAATTCCCTGGTTTTTCGACAACTGAAGCGAAGTCGCTCGTGGCGCGAGCACGGCCGGTTACGCAATACTCGTTCCCTCTCTAGAGAGAACCGAGGTTACGTTAGTAACCGAGTATCGTTCTCTTACGAGAGGTTCTCTCGTATTGCGTAAGTTTAGCTTACGCTACGGGAACACTTTGTCAACGCCGTGCGCGCCAAGCATCCACCATGAGGCCCCGAACTTTCAGGGAACCCCTATGAGGTGGAGAATAAGGTGGCCAGCTACGCGGGCCATCACTTGTACATAAGCACACATAGGGAATACAGAGCAGCGCGCCGGTCTGTATAGGCACATGGCTCATACCCCACTTAGTGCAGCTCAACCAGGAGAGCTGGGTCATGTGAGAGTGATCTGAGCAGGAGGTCTGGGCAGAATACACCTCTCCTCTAAACCGACAACAGTTTAGCCTGCAAGGCAGGAACTTCCAGGTTATAAAACCTGACAAAGGTAGACGGGGAGCTCCAGCCCGCCGCCACACATATGTCATGGATAGAAATTCCACTGGACCATGCCCACGAAGAGGCCACGCCTCTCGTGGAATGAGCCCTGATGCCCAGAGGGCATTGCAGACCTTTTGACGCGTAAGCGGCTGCTATAGCGTCCACTATCCATCTGGACAGGCTCTGTTTCGAGGAGGCGAGACCTTTGGTGCGCCCACCGAACGAAACAAACAGCTGTTCCGAACGCCTGAATGAGGCGGAGCGCGTAATGTAAAACCTCAGCGCTCTGACAGGGCAGAGGAGGTTCACATCACTTTCGCTGTCAGATGCTGGGAGCGCTGACAACGAGATGACTTGCGCTCTGAACGGAGTGCCCATCACTTTCGGAACATAACCATGTCTAGGTCTGAGGATGACTTTAGAGTCATTCGGCCCGAACTCAAGACACGACGCGCTGACAGACAGCGCATGTAGGTCCCCCACACGCTTTACTGACGACAGTGCAGTCAGAAAGACGGTTTTTAGTGATAGATATTTCAACTCCACAGAATCCAGTGGTTCGAAGGGAAAAGCTTTCAGGGCCTCCAGGACCAGTGAAAGATCCCACATGGGAACCGACGGGGGGCGCGGCGGGTTCATCCTCCTAGCTCCTCTTAGGAAGCGGATGACCAACTCATGTCTTCCCAATGACTGGCCGTGCGTCGATTCTGCGAACGCTGCCACGGCCGCCACATACACTTTGAGCGTGGATGGGGACCTCCCCTTATCCAACAGCTCTTGTAGGAAGGAGAGCAGCTGCGCCAGCCCGCATGTCCGCGGGTCCAGACCTCTGTCGGTGCACCATTCCGAGAACACCGACCATTTAGACGCGTAGAGCCTTCTTGTAGAAGGGGCTCTAGACTGCGTGATCGTGTTCATTACTCCTTCTGGCAGGGCAACGAGTACCCGTTGATCAACCATGCGTGCAGAGACCAGCGCTCTGGATGGGGATGCCAGATCGTGCCGCGAGCCTGAGAGAGGAGATCTGCCCTCACCGGAATCGGCCACGGAGCTGTATGTGACAGCCGTGCCAGCTCCGGGAACCAAATCTGATTCTCCCAACGCGGGGCTATGAGGAGCACCGAGTGGCGCGTTTCCCTGATTCTCTTGATTACCTGTGGTAACAGAGAGACCGGGGGAAAAGCATATAGCCGGAGGCTGGGCCAAACCTGGGCCAGCGCGTCCTCGTCCTTCGAGAAGAACGTTGGGCATTGAGCGTTGTCTTTTGACGCAAATAGGTCGACTTCCGCCCTGCCGAACAGGCGCCACAGTTTCTGGACCGTTTGGGGGTGCAGGGACCATTCCCCTGGGGGAACGTTGTCCCTGGACAGTTTGTCTGGGCCGTCGTTCAAATGGCCCGGCACATGCGCCGCCCTCAGCGAGCGCAGGTGCAACTGGGACCAAATAAGGAGGCGCTCCGTCAGATTGCAGAGATTTCTGGATCTGACACCGCCCTGACGGTTTACATAGGATACCACAGACATGTTGTCCGAGCGGACGAGAACATGTTGGTCCTGTATGAACGGGAGGAAGCACTTCAGCGCATTCTCGACCGCTATCATTTCCAGACAGTTTATGTGAAAACACCTCTCTTGGTCTGACCACTGGCCGAAGACCGGTCTGCCCTCGAACAGCGCGCCCCAACCCCAGTTGGACGCGTCTGTCGAAATGACTTTCCGATAAGAGACGGTTCCCATCGTCACTCCCAGCTGGTACCAGTCGGCCACTAACCAGGGCTGCAGAGCCGCTATGCAGGTCTGAGTCACTCTGATTTTCTGACCGCCAGAAACCCAAGCTCGGCGGGACGCGCGAGCATTCAGCCAGCGTTGGAGCGGGCGCATGCGCAGTAGGCCCAGCTGAAGCACCGCTGCAGCTGACGCCATACAGCCCAACATCCTCTGAAAAGTTTTCAAAGGGAGAAAGCTGTCCCTTTGGAAAGACGCGGCTAGGTGGCGAACACGGAGCGCGCGCTGTGCCGATAGACGAGCCGACATAGTCACCGAGTCCAGTTCCATTCCTAAAAAGGAAATTGACTGGCTGGGTAGTAATGAGCTCTTGGTCCAGTTGACCGTGAGACCCAAGCTTTCCAGGTGACTGAGAAGCACTGTTCTGTGAGACAGCCGTCGCGGCAGGAAGAGATTCATGGCCTGCGTGGTCTTCTGCACTTCAGAGAAACGGTCAACGATCCCGTTAACCGCTGGGCCGAAGAGACCAGTGGGGGAGAGCGGCGCGTTCAGGAAGGTGGCTCGCTCAGTTTCCCTCATATCCGCGAGCGTCAACCAGAGATGCCTCTCTGTTACAGTCAACGCGGCCATGGCTCGTCCGATAGCCTGAGCTGCGGTTTTGGTGGCGCGGAGAGAGAGATCCGTCGCGCTTCTCAGATCTGTAACCGCAGCTGGATCCCGGCCCTTCTCGTCCCATTCACGGAGGAGGTCGGCTTGCAGGATCTGTAACACAGCCATGGAGTGGAGAGCAGACGCGGCCTGGCCGGAGGCGGCATATGCGCGGCCGACCAAGGCGGACGTGGCTCTGCAGGCTTTAGACGGGAGGGCTGACCGAGACCGCCATCTCGCGGAGGGCGGGCAAAGGTGCGCTGCGACCGTCTCTTCCACAGGGGGAATAGCCGTGTATCCCTTCTCGGCGGCGCCGTCCACTTGGGAGAGCGACGCGGAGGCCTGGGACTGAAGTCTCGAGGAGAATGGTGCATTCCAGGACTTCGTTAGCTCCGTATGAAGTTCCGGCAGGAAAGGAGCGGGCCTGCTCGTTGAAGCTGCACGGCGGCGGCTTTGAAGGAAACAGCCGTCGAGCCTGTTCGGCGCGGGTTCCTTCGGCAGCGACCACTCGAGCCCGAGGCGGTCGACGGCCTGCGTCAGCAGGCGCATAAGCTCCGCGTCAGCTCCAACGCGGGAACGGCTGGATTCCTGGATCGACGAGGAGCCGGAGTGAAGCGACCATTCCTCGCTGTCCGATGCCAGGATGGAGCAGCAGTCTCTCGTGGCATGTTCCTCGGCCTCCTCCTCAGACGCGACGGCAGTGAGGCTCGTGAGCGGCAGCTGCGCGTCGGGGAGGGGAGGCGGGGAGGGCGAAAGCGAGGCTCGAGGGAGATCCTCCGGCGAGCGCGTCGCTGTGGCCACGGGCTCCGGCTGCCTCAGGGAACGGAGCTTCTTCCTGCGCGGTCCCCCGGAGGGCGGAGCGGCTGCATCCGGGTTAAAGACTTCGAGTCGAGCCCGTAGGGTCGACAGCGGAAGCGCTTCGCAGAACTCGCAGCCCCCGGACGCGAGGGCGAGCTCTGCATGTTCCAGGCCCAGGCAGAGAGCGCAGATCACGTGGCGGTCTCCAACGCTGAGCGGGGCTCTGCACGAGCCGCAGGAAGTGCGAGGCATCTTTAAAAAGACGCTCGCGCTCTTTTAGAAATAGCTCTTTTAGAATGCAATGTAAAAGGATACGTCGCCGGATAGCGTAGCTCGCACGGATGGCTGAAGGTGGCGAAGACGGCCGGCTTCCTCAGCGCTGTCCTAAGCTGGCTGTTCGCTGTTCGACGGCGGCGGTGGCTTCTCTCAGATCCAGCGATGCGGAGAGCTCGCTGAAGAGTCGAAAAATCAGGGAATTCAGCCTACGAGCCCCTTCTTATATACGCTAAGCCACGCCCATTCTGGCGGGCTATGACGCTATGAAGGCGCGAGCGCCCTTCATTGGGTGTGACGTCACGCGGGGCTCACTGGTAGGCTGCAGCAGATGCATGCAGGGCAGCCAATAAGCACGCGAGATGGCCTGCTCTAGGTCTGCTAGCTGCTGCACTGCGTTGACAATGAATACAAAATTAAGGATAATTTTTTGGCTTCAATATCTCGAGAAGATGAATCTTTCCCGTAGCGTAAGCTAAACTTACGCAATACGAGAGAACCTCTCGTAAGAGAACTGCATCGGAGGCAGCTGAGAGAAGCAGCCAGTGGCTCTGGATAAAGAGGCAAGACTCTGACTGAGTCCAAAATGGAGCTGAGGGGGGTGTTCCTAGGATGCCAGGTATAACCGTTGAGCCCTCTGGAGATGTTGTGCATGGGCTCATCAATGAAACAACAGTGAAAGAGGGTGCCCACCTGATGACTTTGATGACGTACCTACCCTCCCATATTTGATGGCAAACTGTCCCCCATAATTCCTCTCCTGCCACATCAAAGTACCTGCAAATGTCAAGATCAAGGATTGAATTGATACGTGCTTGCACATAAAGGATGTTTACATCTCATCCCGTGTAGTACATATCAGATGAGCTAAACTAAACTAAACTAAACTAAACTAAACTAAACTGGATAGTCCTAAAATGGTTCAGGGCATACTTAGAAGGGAGAGGTTATTATGTGAGTATAGGAGACCATAAGTCTGAGTGGACATCCATGACATGCGGAGTCCCTCAAGGCTCAATTCTTGCGCCACTCCTATTCAACCTGTATATGCTCCCAATGAGCCAAATAATGAGAAAGAACCAAATTGCTTACCACAGCTATGCAGACGACACACAGCTCTACTTAGCCCTATCGCCTAATGACTACAGCCCCATTGACTCCCTGTGCCAATGCATTGATGAAGTAAACAGTTGGATGTGCCAAAACTTTCTTCAGTTAAACAAAGACAAAACTGAAGTCATTGCGTTTGGAAACAAAGATGAAGTTCTCAAGGTGAATGCATACCTTGACGCTAGGGGTCTAACAACTAAAAATCAGGTCAGGAATCTTGGTGTGTCTCTAGAGTCAGACCTTAGTTTCATGTCAAATCAATAACTAAATCAGCATACTATCATCTGAAAAATATTGCAATAATTAGATGCTTTGTTTCCAGTCAAGACTTAGAGAAACTTGTGCATGCTTTCATCACCAGCAGGGTGGATTTTTGTAATGGACTCCTCACTGACCTTCCTAAAAAGACCATAAGACAGTTGCAGCTCATACAGAACGCTGCTGCCAGGATTCTGAGCAGGACAAGAAAATATGAACATATCACACCAGTCCTCAGGTCTTTACACTGGCTCCCAGTTACATTTAGGATTGATTTAAAAGTATTATTACTGGACCTCAATATATTGCAGATATGCTCACTAAATATAAACCTAACAGATCACTCAGATCATTAGGATCACATCAGCAAGAAATACCAAGGGTTCACTCTAAGCATGGAGAGCCTGCTTTTAGCTATTATGCCAGCCAAAGTTGGAACCAGCTTCCATGGGAGATCAGATGTGCCCCTACAGTAGTCACATTCAAATCCAGACTCAAAACACATCTGTTTAGCTATGCATTCACTGAATGAGCACTGTGCCACTGTTCGTCCGACTGTTTTTACTGTATTTTATTTTATTGTTTTATTCTAAACTGTTTTAATTATTCTTATTTCTTTTGATTATTTTAATTTCTTCTATGTAAAGCAATTTGAATTACCATTGTGTATGAAATGTGCTATATAAATAAACTTGCCTTGCCTAAACTAATGCATTTTTATGCTTTGTTTAAAGTGCAAAAAAACTATACTATCTGTCGAGTTGTTCTTTTCTATTGCACCCAACTCCCCCCCCCCCCCCCCCCCCAAACCCAATGGAAATAACTAATTCTTCTAGTACCTCACAGGTGGGTGGAGCTTATTTTACAACTTTATCCAATTTAAACAAAAGCAGTGGCCTAGTGTCATATCATGCCAGACATTAAGTGGGAAATATATTCCAAACATTTGACTTTGCGAGCATCTCCAAATATTTGAGTATCAGAAGGGAGCATGTGTTGTAGTGTGCAAGTCGATGTGAGGTGTGTGTGCATGTGTGTGGAGTGGAATTCAAATGGTTCCTCTTGACGAGGCAGCGCTTTTCTCCAGCGTCCTTAACATGTAATTAATCAATTCAGGTCCCAAAGAGCTCTATTTATAACTGCTTGGAGGACCTCTCCATCACAACACTGCACAGCTCCTCAACCAAACATCATGCTCACTGTTACCAAAACCGCTTCCAATCCACTTCCGTCCTGAAGTGCAGAGTGTGTTCAATCAGGTTTTTATTGGAACAATGATGAATGTGCAAACGAACAATTAAGATGTTAGTCTTTCTCAGTTAACAACAGTATGAACATTCAGTCAGTTTGACTTCACAGGGTATTACCTTTTTCTAAGGGAGATTCTAAATCCCAGTGAGTGTGGATCCTTTGTGCAAAGAGCATTGCTAATGGCATGGCATGGCATGGCATATATATATATATATATCAAAGTTAAGGATTCATTATTTTGAATATGCATTGAACCAAACACTATTATAGCATCTTAGTTGATAATTATATATACTTTATTTTAGACAAAACATCCATGTTTCGGTCGTGACGGCACATTTTTGGTAGTGACAGAAATGTTTTGAGAGCGACCACATCACATTATAGAATTTTAACTTGCATACTAAAACATACTAAGATACTAATGATCTGCATAACTGTACTAAAATTTTGTTTAGTTCCCCCAAATAAATGATTATGTGTTCCTTTTTTGTCACTACCAAAACAATGATGACAATCATCACATGGTTACCTAGCACAGTTCTGACCAGTTGTACAGTTATGTACACAAATAAAAACTTAATTTTATGGAATAACACTCAAAAAAGTTGGTTTCACTTTATTTGGATGGTCCCTTAAACACATTCAGTTGACTATAAGTAACGTTGCACCTACATCTCTACTAACTCTCACTAGAGTGTTAGTAGAGTATTAGTAGACTGGTAGGGTTAGGGATAGAGTAAGCTGACATGTAGTTGCAAAGTTACTTATAGTCAGTAGAATGTCTGTTGGAGGAGCATCACAATAAAGAGTTGGCAGATATTAACCCTCTGGGGTCCAAGGTGTTTTTGGGGTCCTTGAGATGTTTTGACATACTCTGACATTTGTGCTTTTTTCAGTTGCTTATAAACAAATTACTGACAAAGGTGTAATTACACTCTATTTAGCACAAACACGGCTACCATAATATGTTATCAACATTTATGTACATGTTTGTATTTTTGAGAGAATATTGTTTATGCGTGGTTATTGAAAAAAATAAAACTTAAAGTTTCTGAAATAAGGCCACAAAACACATACTAAATATGTGTCCACAAGACTTTTGACTAATGGATGTTGTCGCCTAGAGTTTTTTCTTCAAAATGATCTGAAAATCATCCTGCCTTATCATTCACATAAAACAATAGATTGGTTTAAATTTAAAAATGACACTTTTTGTTTGGAAAGGCAATATGCGCAGGGGTGTGACCTGCTGTGATTCACACCTGAGAAGACAATGGGCCTGCATAATGAGCGCATAATGGGCTGCATACTAATGACCCTTTCATTCAGGTGTGTCACTGAGCCACAAGAATGCAATGACAATATATATATATATATATATATATATATATATATATATATATAGGCCTATATAATACAAAATTGGTTCACAGTTCCAATTATTTATTTATTTTTCAAATTGTGCTTGCAAATTGTATAATATCAAATGTAAACATTTCTAGTAATTGTGCAGTTAATTATCATACTGTTTTTACAGAAAGTTTGGGAATATATCCCAAATGTGTCACTAATAAAACACAATACAAATAATTTAAAGAGAAGGCTTATATTGAGCTTTTAAGATTGACCTAAGATTTATTTATATGTAGCCTACATATATGTAGCCTACAAATTATTTTAATAAAAAAGGTTACAATTACAACAACAATTAAAATTCTAACTATATTTCAAATGTAATCTTTCTTTGTATATACTAAAGTATACATTTTATCATACATATGTGGATTAATTAGTTTGAATATAGCCTACAATCGAACAAACACTATAATAACATCTTGGCAAACAAGCTTATTTGATGTGGCAGTATTTTACAGTAAAAACGACATCTTGTCTTTCATATGTAACATATCGTTTTTATGATTAGGACATATAAATGTTAATTTGCAGTTTAATACGTTACTTATACAAAAATATTTTATTTCAACATATTTCAGTCGATTTTTACTCATCTCAGTATTGGAATATAGTTAGGTAAAAGCTGTTCATTCATTCACACACAAAAATGCGATTCATATTCAAACAGTCTTTTTGTTTACAGACACTTTTTCATATCGCGATTAGAACAAAGCACTTGAAAATAAATAATGTACCTATTCCTCAGCTGGATCCGTTGCTCCTCCAAATGAAATTACCTGCACTTCTGAGGTAATTTTTTCCAGGATTATTATTAAGATAGTATTATTCCTCACAGCGTCGTAAATATGAGTCTCTTTCGGTGGGTTATCCAGCTGATGTGGGCGTGGATCGCCTCAGAGCATTTGTGTTTGAATAGAGCGCGCGCTCCGTGGGCGTGGTCAAATTAACTTTAACCCTCTGGGGTCGGCGGTCTCGCCGGCGATACCAGCTCACTTTTTTCCTTATCAGTGCAAAAGAGACTCAAATTACTCTGTTGATTTTGATCTTACATATAAGTGTTGTACATCGTTCGATCCTGTTAAGTTTGTATTTTTTTTTGTGGAACCTCACAAAAAAAACAAAGTGTTGTGCTTTTCGCCTAATAAAGAAAAATGAACATGATGCGCGTTCTGCGTTCTCTCTGTCAGTTAAGTCCATTCTGAAACGCGTCCGAAAAATGAACTGTAACTCTGCAAATACTCAGTCAAACAGGTATACAGGCACACAGGCATGAAGCCTGAATTATCTTCTTTTAAATGAAGTAATTTATATAAAAAAACAAATTTTCTCATTTTATGTAATCTGTACGAAAAGAGAGAGATGACAGTCGTTCTCGTCTCAGCTCATTAACCCTCTGGGGACCAAGGGTTTTTTGAGGCCCTTGGGATGTTTTGACAAGCACTGACATTTGTGCTTTTTTCAGTTATTTATAAACATGTTAATGGCAACGGTGTAAATTCACTCTATATAGCACAAACAGGGCTACCATAATATTTGAGCAACATGTATGTACATGTTTGTATTTTTGAGAGAATATTATTTATGCATGATTATTGAAAAACTTAAAAATAAAAGTTTCTGAAATAAGGCCACAAAACACATATTGATTATTTCTTCACAAGACTTTTGAAAATTGTATCACATAGCCTAGAATATTTGCTCCAAAACTATGTGAGAATCATCCTGACTACTCATTCAGATAATTCAATAAAGTCTTTTAGAATGTGTATGACGTGTTTAGTGTGAGAAAGCTTTTTCTCGAGGAGGCGTGATCTCTCATTAATATGTATGGCATTTCACACCTGAGAAAGACAAATACCCTCCCATAATGGCCCTATTAGGTGCTATCATGCTATCATATATATATATATATATATATACACACACACACTGCTTGGAATAAGTGAAAACACCCATGCTAAAGTTGACTAAAAAGAGGAATAAAAAATCTTAATGCCTTAATTTAAAAAAAGAGGAAAACTCCAACCTTTAGGGAAATGAATAATGTCCCTGAATTCTTTGTGAATGAATAATGTATCGCAAATAATTAAATGTTCTTCTTTAAAATACAGGGTGCATACTCTGGACACTTCTATCACACACCCTTCACCATATAGACATGGTTGTATTTCAGTTCAAAGTTAGAGTTGGAAACATCTTGAAAAGAAAATAGTCTTTTTCCATAAATGTCTTAGTTTGATCATACATATTTCAAAGTTGAGGATTCATTATTTTGATATAGCTTGCATTGGAACAAACATCTTAGTTGATTAGCTTATTTGATGTCTTTATTTTGAAGCTTATTTGATGCTTATTTGATTTGAAAAACTTTATCCAAAACTAGTCAAAGAAATGTTCTTTTATTTCGTCTGTAACAGTGCGTATCTGTGCGTTCGTTCATTCATTCATTCACACACACACACACACACACACACACACACAGAGAGAAACATAATTCACATTTAAACAGTAGGATATGCTATTTGTCCGTTTACAGACACTAACGTTATTCTATATCGCGATATCCACAAAACACTTACACCTCTCAGCTGAATCTGTTGCTCCTCCTCGAAGTGAAAATAAACCAGCACTTCTGTGGTAAATGTCCCAGGATTATTCCTCATAGCCGCGCAAGACGAATCTTAATCTGACTAAAAAATATTGTGTGTTTACAGCATTTGCCTGGGGGCGTTTATCTATTTTGCAAATGGCCTCAACACATTATCTTATGAATAGCGCGCTCTGCGAGTGGGTGTGAACAAATTAACGATAATGAGCTGAGACAGGAGAAACTGTACTTCTCTTTAGTTTTTGACAGATTACATTGCAGGAGAATATTTGTTTTAACCCTTTGACGCGTACGATCACACCGGTGTGATCAGTCTTGGCTGGTCCCTGGAGCGTACGATCACACTGGTGTGATTAGAACGGTCAGTGCATCACGTGATCAACTGCTAAATTCAAACGTGCTTTCGCGCGTTGGCTGGCGCTGAGCCAGAGACGGACGCACTCAGTGCTGTCATATATCACAACTATTGAGTATTTTAAACCACATAATGTTTATTTTAGGGTTCAGACATTTAAATACACATAAGTACTAGCAAAACAGTGATTTTGAATTAGTAAAATAGACACTGATGTCTATGGAAACGGCAACAATAATCATTTCCATTATAATAAGACGAAACGTTTTATTCATATCAGATACACATTGTGTAAGTAGCTTTACATTTGACCCTATCCTTTCTACCAGTTCACCGGCCACTTACTTTCATGTATTTCGTGAGAAACAACAGATCCGATTCTCTAAACTGTGAAACAAACTAACATGGCGCCGCCCATCGCGCATACAGCTCAACTAACGCGATCGTTATAAAGATGTTTAAACAACAAAACACATCCACTTGCACATATTTGACAATCGGAATATCAGTGTTTCATGCTGTAGCTAATACATTTGTGAATATTTTGAATAGAAAAGGAAAAAAGACAAAAGCAGATCATCACTCATTCAGCTCTGTGTTGTGATTGCGCTGTGTCACGTGACAAGAAATGACGCGTCACCATGGAAACATTAAAGTGACAGGTTCTAAATAACGGTCGCCTTGAAAAACTCACGCTGGGGGGTCAGTTAGAATATTTGGTCCCACTTTATATTAAGTGGCCCTAATACCTGTGAACTTACATGGTTACTAGATATGTACTTAGTATGTAACTACAGTGTAAATACACATTGGTACATAGTATTTACAACTGTAATATTTGTGTAACTACACATATGTAACAACCCACAGAAAGGTATGTGTAAGTACAAATGTGTAACAGGACATTGGTAACAACACTTTTTCCACTACAGTAAGTACACATGTGTAACAGGCATTATGTAACTACATTTTGTAACAACAATATGTATTCACACAAGTTGTTCCACTTCCACACGCAGTCTTCCATACTGTAGTTACCAGTTAAGAACACACTGAAACCATGATGATTCCTATGTGTATACCATGTATTTACTATATGACCGGCAGGACTTATGTTGAATTACAGCTAAGGTTTTCCCTTGTGGTACCAGTGTACATACATGGTAACTCCTCAGGAACTCTGCACTTGATACAATGTGTTAAACTGTCATAACTTACATGTATTATGCAAAACCCAAACCTCTGTGCAACTGTACTAACAGTGTACTTACATGGTAACTCCTCAGGAACTGTCCACTTAATATAAAGTGTAAAATGGTCATAACTTACTGTGTATTATGCAAAACACAAACCTCTGTGCAACTGTACTAACAGTGTACTTACATGGTAACTCCTCAGGAACTGTCCACTTAGTATAAAGTGTAAAATGGTCATAACTTACTGTGTATTATGCAAAACACAAACCTCTGTGCAAATGTACTAACAGTGTACTAACATGGTAACTCCTCAGGAACTGTCCACTTAATATAAAGTGTAAAACGGTCATAACTTACTGTGTATTATGCAAAACCCAAACCTCTGTGCAACTGTACTAACAGTGTACTAACATGGTAACTCCTCAGGAACTGTCCACTTAATATAAAGTGTAAAATGGTCATAATTTACTGTGTATTATGCAAAACCCAAACATCTGTGCAACTGTACTAACAGTGTACTTATATGGTAACTCCTCAGGAACTGTCCACTTAATATAAAGTGTAAAATGGTCATAACTTACTGTGTATTATGCAAAACACAAACCTCTGTGCAAATGTACTAACAGTGTACTAACATGGTAACTCCTCAGGAACTGTCCACTTAATATAAAGTGTAAAACGGTCATAACTTACTGTGTATTATGCAAAACCCAAACCTCTGTGCAACTGTACTAACAGTGTACTAACATGGTAACTCCTCAGGAACTGTCCACTTAATATAAAGTGTAAAATGGTCATAATTTACTGTGTATTATGCAAAACCCAAACCTCTGTGCAACTGTACTAACAGTGTACTAACATGGTAACTCCTCAGGAACTGTCCACTTAATATAAAGTGTAAAATGGTCATAACTTACTGTGTATTATGCTAAACCCAACCTCTGTGCAACACTGTATTAACAGTGTACTTACATGGTAACTCCTCAGGAACTGTCCACTTAATATAAAGTGTAAAACGGTCATAACAGAGACCATCTCAGCAAACCCAAACCTCTCATAGTTTTATTAACAATAACATTAAAATATATTTTGAGCCACTAATCCTACTCATACCCCTAAACCTACCCATAACCATTCCTTAAAACTACGTAGGCTACACTTATGAAGAAAATAAAAACATAACAGACAGACAAGTAACGTTAACGTTATAAAATTCACAATAATTCCGACTGAAACACGGCATGTCGCAATCTGTGACGAAGCAGGCGAGAGCCAATGAGCGTTTGATATCACGGCCGTAAAACATGTCGTAACGCTTCAAGAAGGCACATTTTTTTTATTTGAATTCATCACCAGCGCGCCTGAGCGCGGGATTTGACGTTCGCGGTCGCTGCTGAGAAATGGAGATGAAGATCATAAAGGGCTGAATTTGGATCTGTTTCTTGCAAACAACGTATGGATTCTAAAGATTTGGATTATACCAGGCTAATACAATTTTTGTTTTTTTTGTGAATTTATGTTGTGTTTTATTGGAGAAAACGCTTTTTGTGTCTCACGGTAAATAAACTAAATACTACAAAATGGTTAAACGATTAAACAAGGTATTTTTTAAGTTTTAAAGTGTAGGCTATTCTTGTTTATTGTTTACAGACACTGGAATTTACTGTAAAGGCAAATAGGTCACCACAATGGCAAATCAAAAAATCTAAATTAAAGAATAAATCTTTAAAAGTGCTATGCCGTAATATCCCAGAATCTATCAAAGCATAACTATAACATTTATATTTCAGAGTTTACTATCCACTACGTAACCTTGTGTTTTGCATTTACTGTGGTACACAACAATGACCCTAACAATTACACTTTATTGAGTGGACAGTTCCTGAGGAGTTATGAACACTGTTAGTACAGTTGCACAGAGGTTTGTGTTTTGCATAATACACAGTAAGTTATGACCATTTTACACTTTATATTAAGTGGACAGTTCCTGAGGAGTTACCATGTTAGTACACTGTTAGTACAGTTGCACAGAGGTTTGGGTTTTGCATAATACACAGTAAGTTATTACCATTTTACACTTTATATTAAGTGGACAGTTCCTGAGGAGTTACCATGTTAGTATACTGTTAGTACAGTTGCACAGAGGTTTGGGTTTTGCATAATACACAGTAAGTTATGATCATTTTACACTTTATATTAAGTGGACAGTTCCTGAGGAGTTACCATGTTAGTACACTGTTAGTACAGTTGCACAGAGGTTTGGGTTTTGCATAAAACACAGTAAGTTATGACCATTTTACACTTTATATTAAGTGGACAGTTCCTGAGGAGTTACCATGTAAGTACACTGTTAGTACATTTGCACAGAGGTTTGTGTTTTGCATAATACACAGTAAGTTATGACCATTTTACACTTTATATTAAGTGGACAGTTCCTGAGGAGTTACCATGTAAGTACACTGTTAGTACAGTTGCACAGATGTTTGGGTTTTGCATAATACACAGTAAATTATGACCATTTTACACTTTATATTAAGTGGACAGTTCCTGAGGAGTGACCATGTTAGTACACTGTTAGTACAGTTGCACAGAGGTTTGGGTTTTGCATAATACACAGTAAGTTATGACCGTTTTACACTTTATATTAAGTGGACAGTTCCTGAGGAGTTACTATGTTAGTACACTGTTAGTACATTTGCACAGAGGTTTGTGTTTTGCATAATACACAGTAAGTTATGACCATTTTACACTTTATATTAAGTGGACAGTTCCTGAGGAGTTACCATGTAAGTACACTGTTAGTACAGTTGCACAGAGGTTTGGGTTTTGCATAATACATGTAAGTTATGACAGTTTAACACATTGTATCAAGTGCAGAGTTCCTGAGGAGTTACCATGTATGTACACTGGTACCACCATGGAAAACCTTAGCTGTAATTCAACATAAGTCCTGCCGGTCATATAGTAAATACATGGTATACACATAGGAATCATCATGGTTTCAGTGTGTTCTTAACTGGTAACTACAGTATGGAAGACTGCGTGTGGAAGTGGAACAACTTGTGTGAATACATATTGTTGTTACAAAATGTAGTTACATAATGCCTGTTACACATGTGTACTTACTGTAGTGGAAAAAGTGTTGTTACCAATGTCCTGTTACACATTTGTACTTACACATACCTTTCCGTGGGTTGTTACATATGTGTAGTTACACAAATATTACAGTTGTAAATACTATGTACCAATGTGTATTTACACTGTAGTTACATACTAAGTACATATCTATGTAACCATGTAAGTTCACAGGTATTAGGGCCACTTAATATAAAGTGGGACCGAATATTTTAAACTTACGTGTGAAAGGGTTAAATGTGAATTGTTTTATTTAAAAGTAGAAATTTAAAGCGTTCTTTAGACGTATGTTTCATGTTTGTGTGATAAGTATTAGCGGAGTTTCCGTTCATTTTCCAGACATGTTTCAGAAAGATTTTTGCGGAGACAGAGTGAGCTGAAAGCGCACCCTGTTTATTTTATTTATTTTTAAAAAAACACAAGGTTTTGATGTTAATGTGAGTGTACACAAAAAAAGAAGACCCTCTATAGTTTATAATCATGTATTGATTTTATTTATATGACCATAAATGACGGAGTATTTTAAGTCTATGTTGCTGCTATGTGAAAAAAAAACAGCAAAACGCGCGGGCGCGTTCTTGGTCCCAAGAGGGTTAAATAAATTATTCAACTGATTAGCTCTGGCCATATCACCATCTGCCATGCCACTTTTCCCCCCAATCTTGCCCTGACATCTTTTAAGATTGAACACCTCGGTTGATGGCTTTTGTATGGTAAAGAGTGAGATGAAGAATTGCTGGCCTGGCCGTATTTAAATTTAAACTATTCCTTTGAAGCTGTTTTGTGTAATCAGCAGCACCAAATGTAAATGCACCCCAAATAAATATCTTTAATATCAAAAGTTAATATTTATGTGTATTATTTTTTATTATTTTAGATATTTGGATATTATATATATTTGATATTAGTATGTCAAAAATAATGTGAAACCTTCCCAACTCTTTATACAATTTGATACAAAAATAGATATATGAAAAATATATATTTTGTCCCACCCCAAACACCCATTACTACCAACCCAGATAGCAACATAGTGTCGGCCCAGATCCGGCCCACATCTGGTACGTGTTGAATCCACCAGATGTCTATCGGATCTGGGCAGACACTACATTGCTGTCTGGGAAGACCTGCTAAAACAGCAGCATGTTTTGACAGTGTTTACAATTTGGGAACTGGGATATGAGAAAGTATTTTCACATTGACATATGAGATTGTTTGCATGTAAGATAGAAGATGGAAAAGTGGGAAAAGAAAAATAGAACAGTTGCCTAAGTAATCAACAGGTTTCACACAGAACGATCAGCGTTTGAACTCTGAGACATTAAATGGATTATAGAAACAAGGAAAGAATTAATAAAAAATCGACAATGCTGAGTGAACAGAGAAAAGAAGGTTGGCGGCGCAACACAAATGTGCACGCACACACACATTCTCGAGGGGCACATTTCCAAGGAGCTATGAGAACCTAATCAAGGGTGACTTGACTTTGCTTGGAGGATGTGTGTGTGTGAGAACGTGTGCGCGTGTGGAAGAGTGTGAGACAGCCAGGGAATTTGCAAGGGGCAGCACAAACGGTGGGATGATTGAAAAAGAGAGAGAGAGATGGAGAGAGAAGCTAGAGAGGGAAGTCTGGGCCTGGCACGGCTTGAGGAGAACAAGTTTGAGAAGGATAGAGAGTCTCGTAGAGGGCGGTGAAGACATGAGAAGGTTTTTTTTTAGAGTGTGGTCTTAGCATGCTGGTTGTTAGTGTGGACACTGCTGCCAATGCAACTGCATTTTAATAAAATGTAATATCTGATATCTGTGTGTGACCGTTCAGAGGAGAGAAACACATTGTTATGGCACCAAAAAGATGGAAGAGCGCTAAAAAGCGAGAGAAGGCAAGAGAGATGATATATCGGAGGTCTTTGAGGTGTTGCCTTACTCATCTCTCTGTCATACTCCATGACATTTGAGGTAAAATAATTAGAAAATGGCTCCAAATGGCAGACTCTAATAAACCTTAGAGATGGGTCCAGGGGGCTGGAGATATTATGGGATGTTGCCTCACTAAGAGCTGACTAATGGCGCCTAAGGTCCCAGGGAATGAGGTTTAAACCACATGGGCCTGAAAACAACAACAAGCTGTACGGAAATAGCAGGGAGAAGGATGGAAATGTCAAGCAAGCTTGTCTAAAAGATCAAAAACACTCAACATCCAGAGAAGCTGTTTTTAGCTCTAGACTCCTACACTGCTTACGGTTGTTCTGGGGCATTTTTACTGACAGTATGTACTGTAAAAAAAGTTATTTGGTGTACAAAATTATGAAGTGACATATAATGTGAGCCAGATTTGAACCCACATTACCCGGCAGCCAAGCCTCCACACCTCAATGTGTCAGAGCTTGTACACCAACCTCTAGGCCACAGTGATAATCAATTTTCTGACTTCTTAATTAAATTAACAGTGAAACGTGTCTCCTTTTATCATTGTCTGAGATAGCTGATGTTCCAGATTTAGATTGTCATCAAAACCCATTGAAATCAACACCTGAATATCATCATTAGGGTTTTAAAAAATGCACTACCTAATTAGAATCATATTTGTGAATGAGATTAGAGCTGAACAGTTATCTCACCAGGGGCCGCTGGCCTAACCCTTTGTTAAGTGCTAAGTGAGCAGTAACAAGGTTTGTTTGCATTGTATTCGGGCCCCGGCTGAAATCTGCGACATGAATGGATGTGTGAGGAAGGCTCTTCCCCCAGAGCTGACTGAGTACTTCAGACTGCCTGACCCTTCCTCCGGCTGCCTGACCCGCTTGTGTAATTAACTTTTACAGGGCCTATTTTAAGCGTACTGTCTCTCAAATAGCAGTTCACTATAGGGACAAGAATATGGGTTTCAGTGAGCATATGAGGGAACGAAAGGGAAATATGGATATAGAAGGAAAGCTTGTACAAGATATTCAGTGGCTTGAAGTTAAATTAAATATACTTTATTATCCCTGATAGGGAAATTTGTATTGGACTCAATTGCCAGCATTTCGATAGAACCTGATAGATAAAAAAATTACACAAAATATGCATACACGCCATACAGCGGACAAGCCATATCTGATAACATGTTCTAGTACAGACAGATAAAAACATAATTTTCCTATCAACTCCTTAAAAAATGTTTTTGGACACTGTAAGACACATTTATATATATATTTACAATAAATGGAATCAATTTAGATTAAATAAAAATTGTAAGAGCACCATAAACTTGCCCCTAAATCATTCAGACTGTACCATGTTAGACATTCCCTAGCACTCAATAGATGCAATAACTCTAATCTGCCTCTACAATTAATTAAGTTGGGTTTGTTTGTTTCTGTTAAGCCTGGATTGCCTGCCTTAAAAAGCATTTTACTGTACCCATGAGCATAGTACAGGGTATTAAATTAAAACACAACACACAACGGTGATTAATATCTCTGGCCATGTTAAACACGGGCATTATCATGTAAATAGTTCTAAATAGTTATTCGCCATAACGAATGATCTCAACACAATTATCTTAATTACTCAAATGTCCCATGACACTCAACACCTATGTCATAAATGTAATGGCAGTTCTGATGCTCCTACACATTAAAGAGGCCCAATATCCCAAAAGCGCAATTTTAACAATTATAAATGCTCAAAATAACAAAACAATAGCATTACTAGAAAAGCTGCCTTAGACCTCTTTAAATGTCCATCACATGGACACACACACACTCACACACAGGTTTTAGGTTGGATGAGGAATGGCTGTTACATCTCGCCGTTTTAATTATCCTTATTGATTCCCTCGGTGCCTGGGCCATGTTTACTCCTGGGCAATAATGCATTATGTCCGCTGCTGAATTGATGAATGCATTTTAATCTAAATCTATTGGAGTAATGCAACTCCAGAATAAATCAGAGCTCTGAGCTGGCCGCCAGCTGTCCTCGTCCTATTCCCTCGGCAATTATCCATCGCACGGAAATGGACTCGTCACTCTCTCCCATCCCACATGTGCTTATTCCTTTTGTTTTTCAAACAGAGTCTCCCAGGCAAAACCGAACAGAAAGGATTGACTTAGTAGTTTATTTATTTTTTAATAATAGAAAATAGGTCACTCCGCTTTGGGAACAACAACAGACAAAAGCTACGAGAACTAGTACCTGATTAACACGAGAAACGCATACCCACTAAAAGTCATTCTTTTAGCGTTTAGCTCTTAATTTTGGAGTTCTGACGAAATACTAATGACTTTTAGTGTATTTTACATAGCCATTTACGTAGTTGTCTGCAGCTTACGTATGGTAAATTGTTTGATAAATTCAGAACCGCATAAGGGGCATATGAAATTTATTTGGTTCGACTACTGTATATCATCCTATCTGATTTCATTGCAGTTTGAACGTCTTCTACAGAAAACCTTCTTTGTTTCCCTAAGCAGCTTAGCCCTGAAGCCCATTAAAAAAGGAGCATATCATAGTCAGTGGATTTGAGTTTGTTTGAGTTTTCAAAAGTTGTCTGATTTTCCACAGCGTTCCTTTTGTTCCTTAATGAAATGCACCAGCTTACCCTGTTGCTTGACACAGTATGTGAACAGAACATCGCCCATGAGCACAAAGGGAATAGGATTTTGTCATTAATTATGTCTTTCTGGCCAAGATAGAAGAGGGGGGTTCTAACATGATTATAGAATAACAAACCTCTGTATTTGGAGTTTTGTTTAGCTTAATTGTTGGCTGTTCCCCAGTGTTATGTACTGAAACAGCCTGTGCGTTCTGGCTGTTTTTATGTTTTGAACGATTTATCACTGTCATTATTGAGTAAATGATGCTAATTTGGAGGAATGTGCTGTGGGATTTGTCAAAATCAAGCCAGAAGTCTGATGCACTGATGAGTAACCGCTGCTGCTTCTACTGTAGAAGCTTTACATTTATTTATTTATTTGGCTTTTCTTAGACTCAAAGTGACATGCAGTCTTGGGATCAATATAGTGATGTTAATTAGAGTCATACAAGACACCTGATCTTTACATTTTGAAGTGTCGACGCAATGCTGCCCACTAAAAACCATAGAGAGTAATTAGGTTTTGTGTGCGGAGGACTTATTGTATTGGATCTGTGAGGAGGTAGTGGGGAGTTGGGTGCTGAAGTGTAGCTGACATCTTTCCCCCAAAGCAACCCACAGACATGTTCCAGATGAGTCACCCCACTCCCTATCTGACAGCCTTTAATTCCATCTAGACTTAACAATAGCAAACCGTGATCCGCCGCCCCTACCACCGGCGCTGATTCTATTCCCAAACGCTCACTGACGATCCCCACGCGTTGAATCAACTGTAGCATCTCTCTGCAGAAAACAGGCCAAAGACGAGCAGCTCATTAAACATATATATTTTTCTCTTCAATAGCTCCATTCCTTCTCCTTGGCCTCTTCTCATTCTTAGTTAAGTGCCTCACGATCGCCCATTGATGCCTTTGTGCGCTTTCAAGATCCACTTCCCTTCATCTGCACTTTGAGTTCCATGCATATGGGAGCCCGTTGACCTCCTGTTTGATATGCTGTGTACAGGCTCTGTTTCTGTGCCTGGAGGTGTAGTTATGTTCGGTAGAGGGTCTGCACTGGACATATGCTGAGCTTGTGATCTGCCTGACTCAAGGGCAAAAGCCTCTCATCCATAAAATATGCAGGTCAAAGGCAATAACTTCATTTTGCACAACATATGTTACATATTTCACAGAAAAAAGGCACTCAGGATTTAACATGAAATGTGTTTGGGTGAACTGCGATATGGAGGAGAGTGTTACAGGCATTAGTTCATGTAAAAATTAAAATTATGTCATATCTACTACTCCAAACCTGAATGACTTTCAACTGTTTTTGTCCATACAATGAAAGTTAATAGATATGTATACATGTACCCAAATAATCAGTTTATAATGAGATTGATGGCTCAATTGAACTGATAACCAGAGGTATAAAGTCCAGGGGTCAAAAAGTAAAAGTCCTGCCATTTGTTTATTCCACCCATGAACTCAGCCAGCTGATTTCACTAATTAGTTCTATCTCCTGGCTGAAAAACTGTGCTAATTAGCAAATCCAGGTGATTGTTCCATGGAACAAAATACTGAGGAGGACTTTTACTTTCTGAACCTGGACTTTAAATCTCTGCTGATAACCCTTCATGTACAGTGCTGGTTTAGTCCAAATTTCATGAAGAGACACGATCGCTTTATATGATGAAAATATTTAATTTAAGGCTCTTATTCACATATAAACATTCATCAACGCACACATCAGTTATGGTAAAGGAAGCTCAAGCATGCTTGCTTGACGTGCAAGAACCAAAGAGGTTAGTTCTCGTGTGTTACGCAGCGCGTTTGAGCTTCCTCAAGAGCCAATGAGGTTTGTTCTCGTGCGTCAAGGATGTACGGTTGAGCTTCTGTTTATGTTCGCTGATCAATGTTAATATGTGAAAATAAACATTTGGAACGCAAAAAAATAGCAAGAAATTGCAAAAGAATTGCCATAGAAATTTTCCTCCCATATCATTTTTTATTTTATTTTTATAATTCGATTACATGTAAGGGTAGGAAGTCCCTTTAGGGGCTCCATACTCCAGTGCCATTATCCCGGTGATTTTTTTCCCCCAATTCTAAACGCAGCAACTGGGCACTAGGCACTGTGCAATCGCTGAAGTTTATTTTCTGAATACATTTAATGCATATGTTAATGAATATGTGAATCAGATTACAATGTTTATGGTTTTTATAAACCAAAATTTTACAATCTGAAAAGCTTCTGTTTTCTTTATTTTAAACTATATGACTGCCTAAACAACAAGAAGTTTCATAAGCCATGCTGTGGCATCATCTGAATCACCCACTGTCTGCTTCACAGCTGTGAAACAAGCAAGCGAAAAATGACAACAACAAAAACGCCAATCACTCTCTTGAAGAGTCTGACGGGAAAATCAATTTCCTGCTTTATGTTCAGGTGATGATTAAAGAGAGTGGATTTGATGCTATTTGCTTAGTTTCCTCTCAGAATTAGCTAACTCTTAGGCTAATTAACTTCTGCATGTGTACAACAGGCTGAGAGGGGGATGTAATTACCAACTTCAGGTTTATCCATCTCAATAAGCAAGAATAATGAGAGCGGCACTGTGAAAGGGAACAGGGAGGGGAATATCACTTTACAATTTCAAGACCGTAGAGTTGTTTGGTATTGTTACCACCCCCTCTACTGCCACCACAGCGGCTTGCTAACATTCCCAAAACACACACATTAGCTAACTTACTGCATTTTTTTTTTTCACAAAAGTGCTCTTGCAGTGTCACTTGTCAATTGTTTTTTTTATGTAATTTGTCACTTTGATTAGTTATGTTCCCATATGCTGTGTGATATAATAAAATAGTAAATGTTGACACCCTCGTCAGTGACTTTGCGACGTCTTTGCAAGTCCTCTTTTTCAAAACCATCCCGTCGTGATGACAAGCTGTCCATTTATTTGATGGGCCATCCAGTGGATATGATGTATCAAACTGGGCGTCTGAAAACAAGCTGATTGACAGCTTACCGGCAGCCCCTTGAGACGAATCCGAGCTCCAATTTCAGGTGGTTGTGGTGTGATAACGATCTGTCTCTGCATATGATGCCGTTCTGACCACTTGAACAGAACTTTAACCTCCTTAAGGCAACAATAGAAATTACTTTTTGAAATGATTTATCTATCTGATAAAGGTAAAAAGTTGAAGATGAATATCTGGAAACTTTTTTTGTTTCCAATGCAATGACTCAAATGAAAGACTAATTAAACGATTTCCAATGTAAAAAAAGTGCAATAAAAAATTACGTAACCACTTCATTGGCTTTTCTTATTTGTTTTTAACCTTTAATGAATTGTGAACATGTTAGTTTTTTTTTCTCTCTTTTCTCTGATGGGTTTATCCTCTTTTGTTTTAGATGAGGCAGAGTCTTTGTTGTACTTGAACCTGTCATCTAGCTTTGTCACAGAGGAATTAAATAACAAGGATGATGATTCGCTTGTTTTATTCAAGCGTAAATTAGCTGAGGGAGGAGGAATTTGGGGGCGGATCTGATTCAGAGGTTGTTAGAGAACTTCCTAGTGCATGAAAGTGTGTTGTGAAATGAGACAGCGAGGTTTCTGTTTTGTCCTCATGTACTTCCATGTCTCCTTGTCTTGAATGAGACACAGTCATTAACGAACCTTCCCTGATGTCAACCTATTTAATAACTGGGGAATGAAAATCCAATCCGCAAAAACATCCATGTTGATGTCTTTGAAGCCACCTCAGGGAAAGCAAGCTGGCGTACCGTGCATTTCATGACCTCCAGCAAAACACTCTCAGTCTGGGTTATACTTCTCGTCTGTGTGTGTGTGTGTGTGTGTGTGTGTGTGTGTGCGCCTACAGGGCTCTCTCACTGGGACTCAGGTGTGTGGGTTGACAGAGAGAAATGAAGAATTTGTATCTGCATAGAAAATCGTAATTTACTGTCTCAACCCAAGCTAACAGAGAAATAATTGCTAGTCTCAACATACGCACACAAACACACAATAATTCAGCTCCAATAAGACTAAAAAGCTCTCCTATTTCATTTCTGTTTTTGAAGATAACCTACATCTAAAGTGTTTTTGGAGGTAATATATTTTTATGAGTTCATGTTTCCTTTACTTCAATTCATTAATGATTACCTGTTTTCCTGTAATGCTGCTTAGACTGTGGAAGCACAGAATTTGTAAAAACAAAACATTCTTGTGGTTGTGTACTCAAACAATACAACAAGAAACAACAGCACAACGACATGTAGCAAAGCTTTTTTCAAATGCAGCTGTCATGATCTTCATACATTCAGCTCTCTAATTAATGAGATTAATTGCTTCTTAACTAATAATGACTCGGGCTAAATGAGAGGCAATAATTACTGCCTGGCTTACCATTATTAAGTATGTTTTAAAAGCTGAACATCTTTTTAAAAACCCACCCAAACAGTCTTCACACACGAATTACAGAACCACAGGCAAGCCTGCATCAGTACAGGCTACTCTAACTTCATCTCTTATGGCAATTTTATGACCAGAAATTAATCGGAGGAAATGAAATTATAGTCATGCGAAGGATATGACATATTAACCGAGACTATCAGATTTCCTGTGTTGGCTAGGCAGATGGGATTGATTCATCTCTGGTGTGTTTCTTTGTGTAAGGAAAGGGGTCACAGGACCCAGTTAAGCTAATAAGCAAGTCATACGGACATACAGACAGCATTTCCGTGTTTAAACAGAGGCTTGTTGTTAGCAGTTATCAAGACCCTCGCTCAAGGCAGAAAGGGTCCGGGTCTGTTTGGGTCGCAGAGGGGTCACTACTGGATGGCTTCTTTGTCTCTTTTCCATTTCATCTGGACATTTTTAATCTAACATATGGTTTTTAACCTGGGGTTTGTGAAGAAGATATAATTAATATAAGTAGTATAAGATGATAAGTAGATAAGTCAATATCAAGTATATAGAATTTTGTCTTTTTAATTTCTATTTTGTAATTAAGCATTATATAATGTCACACTTTATTTTAAATTATTTTTTTCTCAATTTTAAAGAACCCTTTATGCCAAAAGGAGAAATGTCATAAACGATTGCATAATACTTTCATGCTAAACATATTATTTCATTTTTTCTAGTGATAAATTTGTATGTTTACAAGCTGTTTAATTCATAAAATGTAATCAATTTATATATGTTTTAATTAAATAAAAATGAATGAATTAAAGGTGCAGTAAGCTATTTTAGAAAGAAAAAAAACGATGTTGAAAGTGGATCACCACAAAAAACTTGTAGCCAATCAGTAGTTGGGGGGCGTGTCCACTCATGATGGGGAAGGAGAGAGAGTGAGCAAGAGGGAGATTTGAAGAGTGACCATTGATGGCTGAGAGAGACATTACAAAACAGAGAAAACTCTGAGGAATATCACTGGAAAAATAATAGTTATGATCAGTCAAGAGCTTTAGAACCCTTGTTAATATTAGAAAGGCTTTCCAGCGCTGCAGAGACCTGAAAAAGGTCTCTGAAGGCCTGAAAATAGATGACAAGGTTACGTTGTTTTTTCTCCATGCATGAGTAATATTGTTTTGCAAACTCTTATATAGTCTTTTGTACTCTATATTCATTGTTGTGTGTGTGTGTGTGTGTGTGTGTGTGTGTGTGTGTGTGTGTGTTTCCTTGTCGTTCGTTCGTCATCTTTACTTTATTTTTCACAAAGCATTATTTTGCTTTGCTTCTAATATGATAAAAGAGATACTCTTGCATTGCATGTTCGTGCATTTTGGGGGCGGAGCAGTGAAGGGAGGGGTGTGTTTGTTTGGGTCATTTTTCAAATATCAACAGTGTTCAACAACGATTTTGAAAAATCACATATTGCACCTACTAAATCCATAAAATGATGCCATTATGGGAACCCCTAGATTCTATATATGAAGTAGTGCAGATTAAGTAGACCTACAAAGCTCTCTAAAAATACAAAAAAGTTTTGTGCAATTTTCAGATTTTGTTGGTAAAGTCAGAGGTGCTTAGATCACCTGAGAAATATAACTACGAATCAAATATTTTGACATTAATGACAATTCCATCTTTGTCTGTGTTTGTCTGTCACACTCAAGAGACAGTCCTCCAAGCATCTCTTTTGCAGAGGAACTGACAGGAAGTGATGACAAGAGGCAAGCCACAGACATCAATAAACAAACATATTCTTCAGAGTGATTTCTACATCTGCCAGTGTCACCGTGGTTACGGTGGCTCCACTATTGGCTGGGAGCCAATTGGGCATGAAAAGCTCCCTCTCGCCATGGAGTAAATAAAACATGGCCACTCCAACGCACCAAGCACTTGTGACAAAATGTTTCATCCTCTCTGCTTCCGACGCACCGCTGGGAGATTATTGTCAAAAACAAGATGAGAGAGAAGGGAGTTGAGGAGAAAGAGAGGGAGCAGAAGAGGGCGGAGAGGTTTCCCTGAGGGTTTACCTCGTTAGCACAGGGGGTGTAAATTGAAACTGGCGAACCAGTCACTGCTACATAAGGGTTACAAATCCAAACAACACATTCAGTCAAACACCCACATGCACCACTGTGATGCAGACAGGCATACACACTTTAGAAACCAGCCAATTAGTGTGTGACGGGCACGCGCACACGTGTTCTCGGGTGTGATCTTCATTTTGCATGCCAAAATGCAGCTCCTCTTCTATTCGGTTGTGTGACATGCAAATTGCAGCATGAAACATTGTTCTGTTAATTGTTTACAACATTGATGTGTGTTTTGTGACTCCTCATAAGAGTAAATGAGGTTTTTCTTTCAGGGTAATTTGGTGATGTTGTCATGTTTGGTAATTTGGTGATGTTTTCTGTTTAATATGAATGAACAATCATGCTGACACATAATCTGTCATAAACCCAGTGTAGCCTACTTTTCAGATACAGATAATTTTCTACCCTTTCTGCCTCTTACATTCAGAATTCATATCTTGATATGCATATTTGTATTTTTAAGTAAAGGAAGTGTTTCTCAAACTTTTTAACCAGGGTATCGCATTAGATCCAAATATACAATTCAATTCCCTATAATGAATTTTAGCATTAAGCAAATTTAAATCTCTTTGAGCATTATCTCTAAATGTAAATAACTTACACATAATGCCATTTTGATTATTATTGCTATTTAAAACCACATAAGAGCATCATCTTAAACACAAATCCATCATTGAGAGTAATACTTTAAAAAAAAAAGATTACAACTGCATGCCTTAATTTACATTTTTTGCTGTCCGATTCAAACAGACAAAATACATTTTGACATTTGAGCCAATGTAGCCGATCTTAAATCATCTCTGTCTGTCTAGAAGCGCTTGGGACTCCTGTCAGACTGGTTTCATTACTGTCAGACTGGTTTCATCATTCATCAATACCATGCTCAAAATTAAGTGCCGGTACCATTGCTTCTGAGTCACTGTTATAGGCGTTCCTGGACTGTGAGGTCAAACCTTTTTGTCACTCACCCAAGTGGACTTAAATTGTGGTGCACAGACTTTGATCGGTGTAACATTGCTTATTCTCATCCCATTTAGAGTTATATGAGGGCTATCTTTATTTTACATTTGCAAATATATATTAATACTGTAAATAGATTTTGTATTTATGGGAAATATAAGCACTGTTAAATAGAAAAAGAAATTGCAGTTGAAATAAAATATTTCAAATTAAAATATGTCTACTTAATTTTCTAGGACTGTAAATGTCCACTCCCTATGTACATTTTTTCTTTCCTGAGGGATAGTTAACCCTAAAATTAAAATTAATTTACTATTATTTATTTTGAAGCATGTATGATTTACTTTTGTATAGAACAAAGTATTTATTTATTTCACATATACAGTATTTTGTCCATATAATGATTTATAGTGACCATGGCTTATATCCAGAAATGACAAAAAAACACACCATAAAAATAGAGGTAGTCAGTTAGTGTATTTATGTATATGAATGTGGAATATTTTTTTTCCCTCCAGACATGTCTACTATGGATAGAGTACTGTATAGATGTTCATCTGAAAAAAACAGCATTCTGTATTTGGAATGACAAAAGGGTGAGTTATCTTTGGGTCGTCAGTCCCGTAAAAAGTTATATGGTCTATTTTCATAAATTCTTTTGCATCAAAACACATGTAAAATCACAATCCAAAGCGAGTGAATGTGAATCCTGTTATTGTTGTTGTGTTGAATCAACTTCCCCTTTATCTACGAGATAATAAAACATGGTCCTTTTGCAAATTGAAAAGTAAACTCTTATTTTGTAAATCCTGGATAACAGGCTGGTTCATGTAAGAAGTAGGATTAAGATTGTGTCCCAGATTATGCGTCCCTATCCCAGTTATCCCACTGTCCATATGGAATTAAAAGGCCAAAGTAATCCAATAGTTTGTTGTACTCTTCTGAAATGTGCAGCTGCAGGACAGCCTGCGTCTAAACACAAAGTCACGGGCAGGCTGGAGATAGCGGCGCAGATAGGCTCATCAAAAATGCATTAATGTGACTCTGCCTTTGTTCTGCACTGCTGCTAGCTGAGTGGGAATTGGCCACAACATAGAGTGCGGATACCATGTTAAAGATTTATTTCCCGGCTATGAGCATCTTGTTTCAAAACCTGTGCTTATGCCTTCAACACACACCAGTGGTAATGTGAATTATTATGTGTGTGCTTATGTTGTGAGGGTTTGACTCCATCCTGGATTAGACTATTGTGTGTGCCTATTATTGTGATTCTGTGCATGTGTAGGATGATTTAATCATTTTGCTTGCTGCATACTGTCCAAAAATATGCGCCTGTGCCAAATGTGTGTGTAGACAACCCATTCGCACTCCCAAGGTGCTAAATATTGCTGCTTGGGCAGGAGCCCTTGGCGTCTTTTATAGTGACATTGCCAATACCCTCATTGTTGTGAATGAGAATCAGTTTGCATCATGTATCGTTGGTTCAGGGACAACAACAACAACAAAACAAGTGTCCTGATTTGTCAGAGACAGGATTTTCTCTCTTTATTTTTTCTTTGACTAGCCCAACGAGGTGTGTCAAGTATCCTATATAATAGCGTTTGAAACAGAATTTTGATTTGGTGCCTGTAGCAATAATTCTGATTTAGTGCATATTTAGCAATATATTTACAATTTTAACTTTTGGGCTATGGACACCGAATAACTTTCCTGAGGTAAATGTGATCCCAGCTAAAAGGGAACGTTCTCAGATCTCAGATGCTAACATTCTGGAAAAGGTTCTCTCAAAGTTATGATCTGTAATGTTTTAGTTAGACTTTTTTTTTAAATGTTACATGTTTCTGAATGTACAGAGAACATTCAGAAAGTTCCCAAAATGTTTGCAGAATGATGTGATGATTCCTTAATGATTGCATAACCAAAAAAAATTTTTTTTTAAAACAACACTAAAGACCCGAGGTATGTGTTTAAGGGTTAAAGGAACACTCCACCGTTTTTTGATTCACTGTCTCCCCTACATTTAGATAGGTGGGCATATCTTCATTTTAATCAATGTTTCATCAACAAATTTGCCTGGATTAATAAATAAGAAGCAAATATAGTGGACAATATAATCAAGACACGGAGGCGCCGGCGCGTGCACACTTCATATGAAGTGTGCCTTTCTCTCTATAGGCGCGTTCAGTACTGCGAAGATGGCGAGTCTGCATCGTCAACTTTATCAATTTATCAACTTTATCAACAATTCAAATGTTTCATGCATACTCATTACTTTCGCCGGTTCTTTGTGGCAAGCTTTATTTCAGGTGTTGCGTGATATCTCTGCGCCCAAGTAGCAGTGCTTCGCCTGTGCTTCCCCCCCATATAGTCCCAAATCAATCTCTGCCTAGGAAATCACTTAGTCTTAATCTGCATTGTTATTTGTACTCCTTGTGAATAAGCAGGCCACAAGAAGTACAGTGCTACGCATGTTATCAAGAGAGAAACTCGTAACTTAGAGCGTAAATGGAAACAAACTAATTTAGAGGTCTTTAGAATCGCGTGGAAAGACAGTATGTCACGTTATAAAAAGGCTTTAAAAGCAGCCAGGGCTGAGCATCTCCGCAAACTAATAGAAAATACCAAAATAATCCAAGGTTTTTATTTAACACCGTGGCTAGACTAACAAATAAACAGACATCACCAGAGCAAAATATTCCGTTACAGTGTAGTAGTAATGATTTTATGAATTTCTTCACTGAGAAAATAGAAAGCATCCGAAAAACAATTGTAAATGTACAATCTTTTATGGTGTCTTATGATTTAGCCTCAATTATCGCCCCTCAAGAACAACTACACCGCTTTACAACTATAGGACAGGAAGAGCTAAATAAACTTATCATTGCATCTAAACCAACAACATGTTTATTAGATCCAATACCCACTAAACTACTGAAAGAAGTGTTACCTGTAGTGGAAGAGCTTCTTCTCAATATTATTAACTCGACCTTTCGTCTTTAGGTCATGTTCCAAGAATATTCAAGCTGGCAGTAATAAAACCTCTCATTAAGAAACCGCAATTAGATCCAAATAACCTAGCAAATTACAGACCCATTTCAAATCTTCCATTTATGTCTAAAATACTAGAAAAAGTTGTGTACGCTCAATTGTGCTCTTTCTTGCAAGAAAATTATATCTATGAAAAATTTCAGTCAGGATTCAGACCGCATCATAGCACAGAAACTGCGCTAGTTAAAATTACAAATGATTTACTTTTAGCTTCTGACCAAGGCTGTATCTCAATACTAGTTCTAGTCGATCTTAGCGCTGCGTTCGACACTATAGATCATAAAATACTCTTGGATCGACTACAAAACTACACTGGTGTTCAGGGACAGGCATTAAGCTGGTTTAGATCGTACTTATCTGACTGTTACAATTTTGTCTGTTTAAATGGGGAAAAATCGAAGATAACGTCAGTAGACTATGGAGTGCCACAAGGATCGGTGTTAGGCCCTCTGCTATTCTCAATATATATGCTGCCACTTGGTAATATTATAAGAAAACATGGAATTCATTTCCACTGTTATGCTGATGACACTCAATTATATATTTCATCACGACCAGATGAAAACACTAACTCATCTAAATTGACAGAGTGTCTTAAAGATATAAAATGCTGGATGACGTGTAATTTCCTGCTATTAAATTAAGATAAAACAGGGGTTTACTTATTGGTCCAAAAAAACCCACAAAACCTCTTACAATACAACTTTAATTTAGAAGGATGTCCTGTTACTTTATCCACTACAGTAAAAGAACTGGGTGTTACACTAGACCGCAACTTGTCTTTCGAAAATCATATTTCATATGTTACAAGAACAGCCTTTTTCCACCTTAGAAACATTGCTAAGCTACATAACATGCTATCTGTTTCTGATGCAGAAAAGTTAGTTCATGCATTCATGACCTCGAGACTAGATTACTGTAATGCTTTATTAGCCGGTTGTCCTGCATCCTCAATAAACAAGCTACAGTTAGTGCAAAATGCAGCTGCTTGAGTTCTTACTAGTTCAAGAAAATATGATAATTTAACACCAATTTTATCATCTCTACACTGGTTACCTATTAATTTCCGTATCAATTACAAAGTATTACTACTGACCTATAAAGCCCTAAATGGTCTACCTCCTGTGTATTTAATGGACCTTATATCGCCCTACAATCCATCGCGTTCTTTAAGATCATTAAATTCGAGGCTTCTGGTCATTCCTATGATATCTAAGTCCACTAAAGGAGGGAGGGCGTTCTCACATTTAGCTCCTAAACTCTGGAATAGCCTTCCTGATATTGTTCGAGGCTCAGACTCACTGTCCCAGTTTAAAACTAGATTAAAGACGCATCTCTTTAGCCAAGCATTCACATAATGCTTACCTTTTATACTAGTGTTGAATCATATCAAATGTATTAATATTATGAACAGCAGCTATGCTAATTATTTCCCATCTGTTTTTCCACTGTTATCTCGGGACGCCAGTCCCGAGGTAAATAGCGTTCGTCAGCTCCAGTTTGTATACAGCCTCTCACGGAGACTTCAGATGCCCCAACACCTGCGATGAGATGACTAAACGCCTGTGAAGAGACGACTCGACACCTGTGAAGAGACGACTCAACGCCGGCGATATGTTATGCCCTAAATTAATACATGATTAACTAACTGTATTTTTCTATGTACATTTCTGAAATGCACTTTCTGTAAAGCTGCTTTGAAACAAAATGTATTGTGAAAAGCGCTATACAAATAAATTCGAATTGAATTGAAGTAATTATTTTTATTATTTTTTAATCACTTTTACTCACAACATGCTACCTGACAACATAGGATTCCATTCATTATGCTAAGCTAAGATAACGGCGGCGCTGCCAGACTAAGACAATGCATGCACTGAGACAAAAATGCACCTATCTAAATGTAGGGGAGACAGTGAATAACCCCAATTTCAAAAAACGGTGGAGTGTGTTTAAGCCACTAAGGAACGAGTTACAGTAGTTCAATCTAGAGGTTGTGAAAGCATGGATAACAGTTTCAGCATATTTGTATTTGTGGTTAAGTGAAGGACATATGCGAACAATATTGTGAAGGTGAAAAAAAAAACAAGATTTAACAAGCTGGCTGATATGTGATTCAAAGCATATATTAGAATCAAACAGTACTCCCAGATTCCGAACAATTAGTGAAGACCTACAGGAATCCATCAATATGTCTAAGATAATGACATGCAGATACACTGGGATGCAGGTTGTGGAGCCTGAGAATTTTTCCTCCTGCCAATGCAAATGAATTCACCTATCTGTGGAATTTACAACTAACACAGGCCCGATGTGAAAACTGGTGGCAGAACTAGTCATCTAGTTGGTAAGCTACTAGTCAGTGTGTGTGTGCTACTTCTACATAAGGGTATGTACAACATATGGCTAAAGATGGGGAGACAGGTGTATCCACAGTGACCACTGTTTGGTGACAGCTTGCTCCTGCTGTCTTCTGGAGAGAGTTTAGCCTGTTTAGTGACCCGCTTTCTCTCTGGTGTGTTAGCTGCTCTTCAACTTGTTTAGCTCTAGAGCTATGGAGCCTCCTGGATGCTCACAGTGTGTGCTGTCTATTTCAGACCTTGTTTTCTGTTCTACATGGATTATAAACCTGTGTTTGTCAGATACGTGCTTGTATGTGTGTGTTGTGTAATATTGCCGTGCCTCAGGGACATATGTGTGTGCAGCTTTGAGTGCCTGTCCAGGAACTGTTTGTGTGTGTGTATGTGGTGCTTTTGTTGCTGACAATTCTTCTGCGTCAGGTCAAGTGGTGATTGTGCTGATGGCAAAGGGTAGAGTGACTTTTCTCTCTCGTTTTATTGACAAAGCGTCAACGGGGTGGCCTTACTGATATGAGCTGGGCGCAGGTAATCAGAAGCAACACACACACTGAAACCACGCTCAGAGGCTTGTGTTTGTTCAGTCGGTGGTAGGATAATAGCCCGAAGAGTTTATCAGACAGCCATCGCTGTTTTTCTACTGAGAGAGTGTCTTAATCTGTCTGGTAGCTTTTGTAAACACTAACACATAGATTGGCTTATTTAAAATCAGATTGTGTGTTTGCTGATTGTTTGTCCATGGTCCATAATCTAGTGGATGTCATAGTTATTTAAACATTACATTTAAATGGCCAGAAATGACTCTCTGACAGGACAACGGAGCCCAAAGACTATAATTTCAAGGCAAACACACAAGAGTTGTTTGTTATTAGTCATTAGACATCATGTGACTGGCTTTATTCAAAGGTGAAGTAGGCTATGTAGTTTCTGCAAGTAGCACATAGGAATTACAAAAATAAAGCATATTTAAAAAAAAAAAAAAAAAGAAAAAAGTCATGCCTCCCCAAATCAAACATCACAAACACAGCTATTATTGGTGTGTATGTCTCAATAGGTAACATTAGGCTTTCAATAAAAGGTCTAACATATTAGGAATATTTTGTGAATTGTGAATTAGGAGTTGTGTAGAGTAACATATAATGCAATTATAATGCTTATAATAAACCCATCCAATGTATCTACACCATCACAGCCATCTATACTGGACACGTCAAAGTAAACAATATAAACATTTGTCTTTTTGAATGGGTGCATGATAATGATATGTTATTGAAGCGTCGATTCATAACATTGCAATGCCTCGTTCATTTTGATGTGGTCATGACCTGTTTAAATGCAGCAAATGTTTGCTTAGACTCCTGTACCAGAAGCTGAATATCTTTTCATATGGTCACACAGTGGCTAAACACCCTCTGGCTCTGCTTGCTATAGTAGCTACACACCAAGCTTGAAAGGCAGGTATCTGATTCACAATGACAGCAGTACCAATGCTGAATATGGGTCATACAATTTGTCACACAAACATTAGCTAATAAAACTTTGACACCAAAGTCTTAAATTTATATACATTTTTTAAATGATTAATTAGAATAATATAGGCTAGTCAGGTATATGTTTATTGTATCTTTAACTTGTTTTCTAACTTAAAGTGACATTCTTTCCATTATACAGCAATAATCAACACATCCTTTGATAACTGCTCGTGTGATGAATGTTGAACAAAGTCATCAGCTACAGGTTTTTATAGTTGTTTTATTTTATTTATGTATTCAGTTTTAATAATGTTCATTCTGATCATGATATATATATATATATATATATATATATATATATATATATATATATATATATATATATATCATGATCAGAATGATCATTATTAATACTGAATGCCTGACAGACAATAAGTTAATACTTACACATTTTAAACATGAGCAAATGTTTTGGTTTTTGGCTTTTGCCCCTTTATTATTTAAAATAAATATTTTTTATACTATCTGCATTTTAATTTCTGTTGTACTCTAGCTTATGCTTGTAAAGTGAATATTTTTGGCTTTTGTATGATGAATTGCTTGTGATGTTGCTCATAGATAAAAGCATCTACTAAATTATTAAATATAAATGTAAACCGCTCATCACAAATCGTGAGCTCACAAAATAGCAGAATAGTACGAAGAATCACAAGATAGCATGATGTTGAATTTAGTTTAATTTTAGATTTCAGGATATTTTTAACCAAACTTTATATAACAATGATTCTTGTTGTGAAAGATATAGGCCTGACAGAATGATTTGATATAGTATTTTAATTTATACAATATGTCAACGCATTCTCATCCCAAGGCGTCACTAAAATGACAATTTTGACCATGCTTCAATATTCGACGCTTTAGGCACCCTTTAACGTCAGTTACATGACGCGATCCTAGGGCGTCATCTTACTGACGCTTTACCTTTAGCGTCAGTTAGATGACGCGGGTAGGTTTAGGTCTGGGGTAGGGTTAGGATTAGATAGCGTCATCTAACTGACGTTAAAGGTAAAGCGTCAGTGAGATGACGCCCTAGGATCGCGTCATGTAACTGACGCTAAAGGGTGCCTAAAGCGTAGAATATTGAAGCATGGTCAAAATGATTCCCAAGGCGTCAGTTTCATGACGCCTAGGGATGAGAATGGGCTGAATATGTGTATATAATAAAAATAATTAATTGCATTTATATAGCGATTTTCTTGGCACTCAAAGCGATTTACATAGAAGGGGGGATCTCCTCAACCACCACCAATGTGCAGCATCCACCTGGATGATGCGACGGCAGCCATATTGCGCCAGAACGCCCACCACACACCAGCTTACTGGTGGAGAGGAGACATAGTGATGAAGCCAATTGGTATATATGGGGATGATTAGGAGGCCATGATGGACAGAGGCCACCGGGCAAATTTAGCCAGGATGCCGGGGTTACACCCCTACTCTTTCGAAAGACATCCTGGGATTTTTTGTGACCACAGAGAGTCAGGACCTCGGTTTAACATCTCATCCGAAGGATGGTGCTCTTTGACAGTATAGTGTCCCCATTACTATACTGGGGCGTCAGGACCCACACAGACCACAGGCTGAGCACCCCCTGCTGGCCTCACTAACACCTCTTCCAGCAGCAACATGGTTTTCTCAGAAGGTCTCCCATCCATGTACTAACCAGGCTCAGGCCTGCTTAGCTTCAGTGGGCAACCAGTCTTGGGCTACAGGGTGATATGGCTGCTGGGAACATTCTATACAATTCACATTCTATAATGTGAATTGTTCACAATTCACACAAGTCACAACTCACAATTGTCACATTCTATACAATTGTCTGGTTCTTTGGGTCTCAGGAGGATATCATACATTTGTATATTATAAATATACAATAAATTACATTTATTTCTAAATGAATGGACTACATAGGACTACATACATAATATAATTCATATAAGTTATCATTCTTGAACCTCCTGTTAGTGAGCTTCATTTAACCTATTTGCACATGGCAATTTGAGCAATTATTCTAAATTTGGTATATTGTACAAGAAAATGTGTATGTTTTATGGCATCTTCGTAAATTTGTATGTGTGTTCTCTATGTGAGAAGGCCTTTTGTAGTGTTGAAATTAAAGTGGCCTAAATGTTTAATCCTTCATCTATTTACCCAAATTTCCCCTGGGCTGACATTAGCGATACTATTGACCCGTAATAACTGTTTACACACAGCCAGGGCTTAGTGACACCTCTGTCTGCATTTCTCTGTCACTCTGTAATAAACACTGTTGGGTCTAAGAGTGAGGTAAAATTTCCCTCGAGAGGGCCTGTGGTCTCAAACCCCCAGAGCTTTTGCTCCACATGACACTGATTGCCACATATGCTCACCCACACACAGACACACACACCTCCCATTGTTTGTCAGTCAATCTTGCACACCTTCCCATTCTCTATCCCTCACGAAGACAAGCCCACTCACACACAATGCAAGGGGCCTGAAGCCGTCTGACCCAAGCCATCAATGATTAATGGACCAAGCCAAACCTATGGCAGATCAACCTGATGACCAGACAAGCTGTGGGAGGTCAAAACAAGACCACCACATACAAACAAAATATCAGTCATACCAATATTACATTGGGCCTGGCTGCAGATTAATGATATAATCTCCAAAGGCTCAAAGAAAAGAAGCTCCACAAGCACAAATAGTATTAACCATACTAACCCAACAGTAGCCTATTTTAACATTCTTGTGATTGAAAAGAACTCTTGTTTAGAAAAAAAAAAAAAAAACTTTTACATATTTTTAATATTGATTTCACATATTCAAATCTAGAGTTTTTGTGACAGATTCTGGTCTTCTTTTATAAATTAATACAGTTTAAGAGCTGTACATTACAGTAAAGAGGTGAGGTCAGATAGCAAATCATTATGTAGAATGAGACTGTATGGCGTAGGACTTTGATTTATTTTCACTGGAATTAAGGGTTTTAGTCAAATTAAAACTGTCCATGTGCCATAACTGTTCCTGTGTGTGAAGTGTTTTTGTAGTGTCCCGCTGATGCTATTTGCTCTCCGTTATACATTTTTATGTTTACTGTTTATTTACCTGCTGTTTGGGGAGGTGTCCAGGAGGAGGATAGTTAGGGGAAGGGGCAAGGTGCACTCCTGGGGGTGGAGAGAGAAAATAAATGAAGAGTTAGAGTGAGCTGTTCGGGGGAAAATAGATGGTCTCCTTTGCGTTTTGTTGTTTTTGGGGGAAGTTAGGACGCCTCCTGAGTCCAGCGTTTTAGGTTGTAAACGTTCGGGAAAGAAACTACTGCCCTTTGGGTGTTTGTGAATTGGATCTCCGTCTCTGTCTATTTCTTCTTGGGATTTGCACGATGCAACAAAATGTTTAGAAGGGTTGGGCACAATTCAGAATTTAAGAAAGTCATAAACTGTAATTTGTATTGAAATGGCGACAACCTTCAGGAAGTTAAATTGAATTGAATTGTAATGACAAGGAATTACTGAATTGCAGTCAAAGACATGCAGCACCTTTCTGTTTAGACTAATTACATTTTTCATCAATTATCAACTAATTGATGAATAATTTTAACTATTAAAATTAATTAAGTGTTTATATGTATAATTTAACTATTAAATGTAATGAAATTTATTAGATGGCATTTCAAGCATTGATTACTTACATCATCTAATGAATCTGGAAATGTCCCATATGCTGTTTGTACAACATGTTTTAGGGTAATTCAAGCTTAACAATTCATTGTTTTATTAAAAACAACGCTTTCAGCAGTTATTGCTTTGAATTTAGTTATTTTTAAAATCTACTTTCTTATACTACAGGGCCGTTGAATGCTTGAATCTGATTGGTTGACGAACGTTCTAAGGTGTGCAATTATTTTCAGGGAAGCAAGGCTGAAGTAGTTCCAGGCAGGTCTTGACAGCATTACAGTTCCATATCACTTCGCGTAGTTGATAGTAATAAAAATAGGAAAAATAGGATACAATTCATAAAAAAACATGCAGCCCCATGCGCTTGATCTGCAATTTTCGATGTCTAACTTCACAATCAAACGTTTAATTTTAATAAATAAAGTATATAGTCCTATATATATAGGCTAATCAAAGAAAATTTAACTGAATATAGGCTTTAAATAAATTGATAATTGATAGGCCTTATTGTTAACAGGGCTTTGTTTCAGTGACTCAAACCTCCGTTACTAACTCTAAAATTACGTTTTGGAATTAGCAACTGAGGCATGGGATTAGATGAGTAAGAAATAAGTCCTATACAAGAGCGTTTTAATGACAAAAACTTGACAGTCTTAATACATGATCTGAACAGTGTTTCGAGGTGTGGTAACTGTAGTATAAGTGGAATAATTGTCTCCGGACCGCTGAATTATTAGAAAAACAATGCACACCCAAGGTGTAACGACCACATTACCACCTCGGGTGTACATTGTTTTTCTAATAATTCAATGGCCTGTCATCAATTATCCCTTACTTAATTTCTAATTTAGATCCCGTTTCCTACCTCATGTTCAAATTCAATTCAAAATCAGCGATTGAATTGGAATTCAAAAAACATTCTCAATTCAATTCTGAGTGGTACAAATTGATGGCATGAGGGTCAAATTTGCTCACACTGGTTAATTCCCTACAACGCAAGTGGTGACATAATTTGAGTTTGTAAATGGCACAGAGGAGCATTATTTAGTGAGAATGAATCTCTCTCTTTAGGCACGAATGATAGTCTCCTTTGCTAAAAGAGATGGCGCCGTGATCTCATAAACAGATGGCTTTGCTGCGCATGGCGGGGCCATTTTCTGGAGAAATCCCTCATTAGCATTGTAGACATTCAGCAGTCTGATTCGTTCCTTTTCAGAAGGCCGATTTAAGAGTGAAGCCCTTCAGGCCACACTGGCAGAATAAACATACAGTATGGGTGACGAATAAAATCATTAAAAAGTATTGGATGGTCCACACAGGGGGCTCAGCACAGCTCTTCCTGCTTATCCGAAATTTCATGCTAGTCATGCCATGAGGACATGTCATCCTTAAGCGTCCTTATGTCCTCATGCACTCAATACAGATTCAGAGGGCTCTATAAAATCCTCTCAGTCCTGATCTAGTGATTCCTCCTCACATCTTACTTGAAGTGTGTCGACTGCCCTCAGCCTTATTGCAGCACTATCCCCGTACCTATAAAACACTGTGAAGTGATACATTGGTAAACACACACACACACACAAACAAATACATACACAGATGTACATTTGCATCAGTGGCTGCAGAACTGCAGGTTATGAGCTGTCTTTGATATGAGTTTAGTAAAAAAAAACTTTTATGTTTGTGTTAACCCTGTATATCTGTTCCACCCAATGAACACTCACTAATTAGCAGATCGCTTTTGCTCAGTTCTGGTTAATAGTAGTCTCGGGATGTGTGTATGAGTGTGTGTGTCTCAGTGGCAGTCCAGCCTGAGCAGGTTTAATTGATGCGGGTCGTCACACTCAGTGAACCCCGCCGAGCACCTCCCTGCTCCGCCTCCGTGCATTACTGATAATTGTCTGTGATGTCTCTCTCCTTGCCAAAGGAGATCGTTTCTATCTATATATCTATCTATCTATCTATCATCTATCTATCTATCTATCTATCTATCCATCCATCCATCCATCCATCCATCCATCCATCCATCCATCCATCCATCCATCCATCCATCCATCCATCCATCCATCCATCCATCCATCCATCCATCCATCCATCCATCCATCCATCATCCATCCATCCATCCATCCATCCATCTATCTATCTATCTATCTATCTATCTATCTATCTATCTATCTATCTATCTATCTATCTATCTATCTGTCTGTCTGTCTGTCTGTCTGTCTGTCTGTCTGTCTGTCTGTCTGTCTGTCCAACCCGATCTCACGACCAATTCGTCCGAATTTGACGAGTGATTAAAAGATGGCTAATTCGTAACAATTTGTACGACCTCACTCGTAGGAATTAGTACGATTTTTGCTAAAACGTACATATTTGACGAGTTGCCCAATTCGTATGAATTCGTACGAATGACCTACCCCTGACCCCGCCCCTAAACCTACCCATCACGTGGGTTTAGACAAATCGTACAAATTCGTCCGAATGAGGTCGTACGAATGAGGCATCTTTTAATCACTCGTCAAATTCGGACGAATTGTCGTGAGATAGCGTTGGTCTGTCTGTAAAATTATCAAGTAGCAAAACCATATAAATATGATGTATGCTTGCAACCATTGAATTGTAAGATTTGAATACTCGTGCAAACAACACATTACAGTACACCTAGAGGCCATGCCTAAGGAAAAAGAAGAAAAAGGAAACACACACACACAGAGAGAGAGAGAGAGAGAGAGAGAGAGAGAGAGAGAGAGAGAGAGAGAGAGAGAGAGAGAGAGAGAGAGAGAGAGAGAGAGAGGAGAGAGAGAGAGAGAGAGAGAGAGGGAGAGAGACAGAGACAGAGACAGAGAGAGAGAGAGAGAGAGAGAGAGAGAGAGAGAGGGAGAGAGACAGAGACAGAGACAGAGAGAGAGAGAGACAGAGAGCTCCTTGAGTAAGTAGTGTTGTTGTTTTGTTTTTTTAATGAATTTACAATCTCCGATTCTACGTACTAGGTAAATGCTCTTAAAAGATCTGACTTCGGCAATATTTTTCTAGTTTTTAAGTAGTCATTTGCCTTATGATGTAGGACATTATGAACAATAGAATGTACTAAAGGATAATGCTACAAAATTTAAGCATGGTGAATGTCAGATGCAATATGTTAAACTTATGCTAGAGGTGAATATTTACAGTTTTTCTCAGTCGCTTTGGTGCATTTCTCACATCACTATTTACATTTGCACAACAGTTAATGCAGTTCTCAAAACAATTAGTACAAACTGTGAAACCTAGTTGATAACCTGCAAAAGCATGCCACTTGCTCAAAATGGATAGCTCATTCCTCAAAAGCAAGTATTCATGTCAATGAAAGTGTCAGTGTCATCAAGATGAAAAGTCCTGACACCATTGTTTATGAACACGATAGTCAAATGGCTTTGTCATGTTTTCATTATGACAGTTTACTCTGTAAATATTTTCCAATGCAAAAAAGTCAGATCTTGGTGACACTACCTGAAAATGCTCAAGACAGCACTATATACTATTTGCACAGCCATTTGAAAACTACAGTAAAGTTACACATTACTGTATTTAGTGAGGTAACCGAGTACAAGACACTGAATATATATGTTTCACATTTTTACTGCATTATGCTTTTTGCGATTCTAATTTGTTCACAGCATTGTGCAAAAGAAAAAAATCCACCCTTATTTACAACAAACATAAACTCCCTTTGGGTAGAGCTGTGCACAACTGTAAACAATATTGCAGTACATATGGGAACTGAACATACAACATACATAGTACTGTAAATCATCCATGCACATTCCTTCTCATCAGTGAAAGCTGAGGTTCACATGAGAGAAATTGTTCAATTTAGGATAAAACAAAATATATATTTTTAAAAAGATTAACAAAATTGTACAATTTGCTTGACCGATTTTGACAACTAGTTCAACATTTTTGTATGTGATGACTCAAGCAATGAAATGAGGACTATTAGTTTTATATGGAATGACAATTCAGCATTCACAAGTATAGTTAATTTAGACTGACATGACATAAGCAAATGATAATGTTATAAAACAGCAGAGAGTTGTATGAAAGCAATTGATGCATGTCCAAAAGCATTTGCAATTTGTTTGAAGGAATGAGAAACTGCTACTATGATGCGCACAAATGACTAAATGCTGTGGCGGTTGAACTAACTGTTGTGCAAATGTAAATAGTGAAGTGAAAAATGCACCAAAGCGACTGAGAAAAACTGTAATATTTAGATTAGAATCTCCAAAAATGATGTCAGTTGAAATCTGCGCATATCCATAATTTTTTACTTGTATGACTGTGAACTGCGTTTGCAAGTTTAATATGTTTTTAAAATTACTAAACAATATTGTGAAAAGCAATATTCAAGTGAAATTGAATTGAACGAGTGATTAAAACATCAATAAAGATTATACATAAACATTTATTTGCCTAAATAAACCATCACAATCACCTCTCAATAGGATCTTGCAGCTAAATCAAAGGCTCTACAGCTTTAGCTGATAAACTCTCTCACGGACTTACAGATACATTACTGTTCTACATTCTGATACTAAAGCACTCAGACGCTTTGCTGGGGTTTTAAGAACCCTCTTATAAAAACAGACGGAGGGAAAGTGAGAAAGATAAGCCAGAAGTTCTGTGGCGATGGGGATTGTGTGTGGCCGATGCACGTTTTAATGCAGAAGGCAACATTTGGGCCCAGATTCACCTCTGTTGTACAGACCTCAAAGATTTTTCTTAAACCTACAGGCACTTTACTACAAGACTTAATGTGTCTTTATAGAACACATGACAGAAAGCTCTAGGATATAATCATTCTCTCTCATGTACAGGCAGAGGACAAGACAGGGAGGGTGGAACAGAAAGAATAAGAGTGGGAGTGAATAGAGCCCTGAGCCAAACACGAGAGGTCAGAGGTCACCTTACTCTCTGTATTAAAGTGCAGCTTAAGCTGGTTTGGAGAGAAACTCAGAAGCATTATAAACACACAGGCCACCAAAGAGTCGCACGGCACTTGAGAGGGACCAGACACAGAATAATAATCATGCCAGCTAAATGACACAGGCTATTTCTCAAACGAAGACAGGCTATCACAATTAACTCCTGATACTGATGTAGAATCTTACAACACAGGATAAAATCTACAATCATACATGCGCATACATAGCCAATGTTTGTCAAGGAGGTCAATGATACTGTCATGGAATGGTTGAGGCAAAGATGAAAACGAGAAGGATTTAACTGCAACCATCTTTATTTAAAGGAGAAAGATACTTTATTTTAACCAGATTGTATTGACCCATTGACCGTGTGTATGTGCGTTTAAGACCTAATGCTTCTTTAGAGGGTTTAGTCTCATTCTTGCAATGTGTGGAAAGGAATCTTCTAGGAATCTGGTTTAATCAAATGACTTCCATCTGCTTTCATGACCAGCCTTTAACCTTTGATACTGTAAACACACACAAACAATCTTCTCTCCAAATCATTGAATCCTGTAGACCTCTAAACTCTGCTGCATAGTTTACTGAGTTCCTTTGGATGTGACCATGGGTCAGTGGGTCAATTGTCAGGCAAATCTGAAATTACAAATGGCTTTGTCTGAATGCTAGAGTTTGGTCAGTGGCCAACAGAACACTCACCAAGAGTTTTGGTTTCTAAACGCTTAGTCCAGCCTCTCTCTCTCTCTCTCTCTCTCTCTCTCTCTCTCTCTCTCTCTCTCTCTCTCTCTCTCTCTCTCTCTCTCTCTCTCTCTCTCTCTCTCTCTCAACACACACACAGCCCTTTCTTCATTGCAATTCGATCACAGCAGAAATAAAGACAGGCAGAGAAAAGTGAGCAAGGATTGGTAGGAAAAGCATTGTGGTATTCTCACAGCTTACACATACACAACCATTCTATCATTGCAATCAATCTGCACTTTAACTGAAGCCTTTTTTTCTTGGGCAAGTGAGGCATTTGACAAACACTACGCAGATGTCTTTTTAGTCTCGTGTAGCCATACCTTCAGACTGACGGCTGAAGGTCTGGAATTCATAGCAGCTTTCTTTGGCCAAGGCCCGCCCATAAGGCCGTTTGACCGACATGTAAAACAACCAATTACAGTTTGTTTCGTTCAGCTTCACGTTTTGGGGCGTGGAAATGTCCCCACAACAACAATAGACCGGCGTGCAACAAGTCAGTCAGCATAGAAAATCAAAGAGGGACAAGAAAACTTCAAGAGTCTATGCCGTGAACCTCGCATACTTTTGAGAATCCTACGTTTAGCTGATCTTGATAAATGCTCATTGTCACTCATGTAAACACAACAGTTTTTCTTCCGCAATCACACGTCTGCGCTTTGTTTCCCGGCGGACCGAAAATAAACGCGACACTCGCGCCCCTCGGAAATCCGATAAAATTCAACCAATCAGATGACGACTTCGACATTCCTGAAGTGTAATCAGTTAAGTGTACCATATGCATCAGACGTTTAGCCAACGTTCCGTGGGCGTGACGTCTGAGGCTGAGACTAATGTCTTTGTGAGTAACACAGTTCAAATAACATTCAGTTGAATTGTTTTGAATGTCAGGCAGATAGACACAACCTCAAATCAGCAAAACTCCCTCTACAAACAAACACCCGCACACATACTTGCTGAAAGTAGGCCTTTTTATTTCCGTAATGTATGTAACAATGGACAGCAACATTTGTGATGATCATCAGCCAATTGTTCAGCTGTTCTAGACTCCTGAGATTTCCTCAAATGGTCTTAACAATGCCCTTGGAGATTAGCTTTTGGATAATTAATTTAACAACCTAAACATAATGTGGTGCCAGATAGAGATAGCGATGTTATCAGACTGTAATGATGGGGGCTGTGCCGGCACAAGAGTTAATCTATCAGATCTTACATTTAAAGAACAATGACATTGGCAGATAATAAAGTCAAATTCAAAAGACCGCAGCTACCTGATTACTTCAAAGCATACCGCCGCTTTGACACTCTGCCTCTCTCTCCCAAAGATGAATGAAAAAGGTAGCTCACGATAAAAGACGCGAATGTTTTAAACAAAAGTTCATAGAACATGGCTCCTTTTTTGTTACATCACAATGGTTTTGTGCCGAGTGACAGAGAGAATAAAAACAACTTTACTTTTACTGTTTTTCTTTATGGAGAACAATGAATACTTTCATCTCTATTGTCAGGATGAATTTTTTAAACCCCTCACTGCCAACCTGTTATAGACTACATTTACTCTGCAAACAGGTTACAAACTTCTGTTGCTCTTTTTGTTTTTTGTTTTTGCCTTCAGAGTTCCTGCTAGCTTGAGGCAGCTAATGTGTGCGATTGCATGTATGTGTGTATTATAACTCAGCTCCTCATGTGAGCAGATTTCGGCCTCTTTCTCAAAAGCAAAGCGCCATATGTCTAAAACCGTCTTCTTAGATGGACTGAAAGGGAAGAATAGGGAAAACAAGTGGGTAATTGCTGAGTTGTTTATGCATTAATTTCACTTTACACTGATAGTCTAAACCCGCAGCACTCCATTTGCTTGTGTTATGCAGAAACAAAGGATCTCCTGCATAAGTTGTTGTCAGGGAGATGGATGTCCTCAACCCTTCTGGTACCGGGAGGGGGAGAATGAGGGGGGCTACTCTGCCTCTAAAGTCTGACAAATCCTGCTGCTCCGTCGCAACGTTTTGATAAGCTTTTACTGAAGTGGTTTAACAGAGCTCTGGGAGTTAATTGTTTGCTTTTCAACTTTCTTGCATGGCAAGCGGTTTTTGTAGTGGCTCGCATGTGGGGCGACTGCCAGGCGGTTTCAGAGAGACGGGGAGAGACCAAGGGATCACGATATAGCAAACTGTACATTCTGTGACTTCTCATAAAGGCCTAATTCTGTCAGTAGCTTTTGAGGGCTAATACACATAGCGCAGGTTTCTCGGAAACATTGTGTTATTTGTTATGTCCCTCTATATCAGAAACATCAAAGTTAACAGAACCATCACTCCCAGTCTCATGACAGATGTGATGGACACATATCATCAAAAAGACTCCAGTGGGCAAAGAAGGATGTGTTGGAATGTAAATCAGTCCAGTGTTAGGCAATACACAACAATACCAGTTAGAGCTATGGAAACAAACTAGCTTAGATGTTCCTTATTATTAAAGCAACACCAAGTAACTTTTCCTCTGCGGTCGGCCTACAGGTTGGAAGCGGAATTGTCCATTACCGCTGTCATAAATAATTTAGCCCACCGCAGCCTACTGTCGCACGCACGCTCGTTGTTTATCCAGCACCGGCTTTGGAATAAACGATTTCCACAGACAAGGTAGAGTATGTTGCATGATTTCATGAAAGTATGATGTATTGCGACATCAGAAACGAAGAAAAACAAAATAATGACTATTGTAACGCTTGACGTAAAGCAAGTCAAATTTGTAGTTTTCTTATGTCTCATTAGAACTACAGAAACGCGACCCGATCTGGCAATCTTACATAGTGTGGTTATAGCAGATATAGGACCGCAAAGCGAATCCAGAAGTGCCTTTCACCCTGTTATGACTTAATGAACCACTGAAACGATTTTGGAAACATTATTTTAAGGTAAAAAATCTTACTTAGTGTTGCTTTAAAGGTGCACTACGTCTTTGTTTAAAAAGTTTTCTTTTATCATTTTATTATGTTTTAAACTGTTGAACATCATGCAAATTCAGATAAGATGCTAATAGCATTAGAAGCCTAATAGAATTGTATTTAAAATGGATATGATGCTATATTTAATTTGAACTAAAAACATGGCTTTGAGGAATAAATCTGCAGTCCACTCAATCCTTGCATCCAAACATGCCATATAATGTAATAGGGAAAGAAAGTAAAAGATTAGTATGTTTGAATTAATAGTATTTATTGCGTTGCTTCACTGCCATTCACAACACCTCTCCCATCTCCCATTGGATCTTGCCGGAAGTTGGAGGTCATCCGGGTACTTTTCATCTATTGTTTTGTAACCTCATGTTATTTCTAACCTGCATGACTTGCGTTCTTCCGTGGAACATAAAATAATACATTTTGAAAAATGTCTCGTGTTTATGTGTCTGTACAATGAAAGTCTATGGGGTCCAATGATCTTTTTTGTGTTCCACAGAACAGACGACATGAAGGTGAGTAAATGATGACAGAATTTTTGGGTGAACAATCCTTAAGGTCGTGAGTAATTTCCACAACAGAATTCTTAGATTTTTATGTCCAGCTTTGTAGATCTTAATGTCCACATATTTGTACTGTTACATTGGCTGAATGATACTGAATGAATGGTACTTCCGTCTGTTCATCAGTCTTGGTGTCATTCACTTCTTATTAAATACACCTTCTGCTCTGACTACACTCTATTTCTTGCACTTCATTACCTACTCTTCACTCCCCACCGACAACACTTTGCTCCAGCTAATGAAAACACCTTCTTTGCTGGTGTTGAGAAGTCTCGGATATTCTTCCTGTGTCATCCATTCATTCCCTACAGCTATTTGATTGGCTAATAGGGGGAGTTTGCGGCGGTGCAGATTTAAGCTATTTGTCATGGCTGTGCTCCCCCAGACATGATTGATGCCCAGGCCGCTGGTGATGAGCTGCGGCTCCAATGATTCTTTATTAAAACGCTATCCAAGCTGACATTTACATATTAAAATTGTTACTTAGAGCAAATCCTCAGTGTGGAAACAACGGACTAACTGGTGGCGAACCGTATTGATCATTCTGACACTGCGCTTATGAATTTATGAGGGAGGTGAGGACAGTGGGACGAGGCGTCTGACTGAAATTGGAGTAGATGGTGTTATTGCACGAAACTCCGGCCACATGGTGGATGAAAGCTGTTATCAAAGCATGAAAGCTGGAAAAGAGGGTAGTAGAAAGAGAGAAAGTAAAGAGCAGCCCATTCTTTTTCTTTGCTTTAGCAGGCTTAGTGTAAGTGCTGTTGGTAATAGCCTGGGTCAATACTGTTAGATCTGCCAGCCTCAGTAAGAGAAGTAATCAAGGCAATTGAGCTCACCTCCAATTGTTTGGCTCATGATCTCTTAAGTCAGGGAACTTCTGACAATACCCTTACTTTATGCAGAAGTCTTGGGTGGTTCAGAAGGCAGATTAAACTCATTTTGCTGGTGCTAGCCTGAGGTCCCATTTGATTTCAGTGTACAGTTACCTTCTGCTTTGATGCAGCAAGAATCATAGCCATAGTCTTCTTCATAACGTCAAATATATATTATTTTATTCAGCAAGGATATATTAAATTGATCAACAATGACAGCAAAGACTCTTACTTCTACATTGTTGCAAATAAATTCTATGTCCTATTTTCTGTCTTTTTTTCTATTCATCAAATAATCCTGAATTATTTATTTTTTTACAATATTACACAATATTACTGCTTTTACTGTATTTTGGATCAAATAAATGCAGCATTTATGAGAATAAGAGACTTCTTTTAAATTAAAAAAATAAAAATAAATAACAGCATATAACAGAAATAATTTACAACATATTTGTGCAAACAGTGTTGCCAGTAAGTTACTGACAGTTACAGTATCACTTAATACTGTATTAACTTAAAGTATTGTAACTTACAGTGTGTTTTTTTTTTTTTTTGTTAAGTGGAATCAAATTTTTTGTTGTGAAATCTCTTCAAACAAGTCAACCTTTTTTTTATTAGACTTTTATCTGTCTAATTGTGCTTCCATCGACCGTTATTACTTATTTAAAACAGCAGTCAGAATAAAAACCCATTTCAGAAATCATAATTAGATTATGGTTACATTAGGTTACATTATTTATATATATATATACACTCAACGCCCACTTTATTAGGTACCCCATGCTAGTAACGGGTTGGACCCCCTTTTGCCTTCAGAACTGCCTCAATTCTTCGTGGCATAGATTCAACAAGGTGCTGGAAGCATTCCTCAGGGAGTTTGGTCCATATTGACATGATGGCATCACACAGTTGCCGCAGATTTGTCGGCTGCACATCCATGATGCGAATCTCCCGTTCCACCACATCCCAAAGATGCTCTATTGGGTTGAGATCTGGTGACTGTGGAGGCCATTTTAATACAGTGAACTCATTGTCATGTTCAAGAAACCAATTTGAAATGATTAGAGCTTTGTGACATGGTGGAAGTAGCCATCAGAGGATGGGTACATGGTGGCCATAAAGGGATGGACATGGTCAGAAACAATGCTCAGGTAGGCCGTGGCATTTAAACGATGCCCAATTGGCACTAAGGGGCCTAAAGTGTGCCAGGAAAACATCCCCCACACCATTACACCACCACCACCAGCCTGCACAGTGGTAACAAGGCATGATGGTTCCATGTTCTCATTCTGTTTACGCCAAATTCTGACTCTAACATCTGAATGTCTCAACAGAAATCGAGACTCATCAGACCAGGCAACATTTTTCCAGTCTTCAACTGTTCAATTTTGGTGAGCTCTTGCAAATTGTAGCCTCTTTTTCCTATTTGTAGTGGAGATGAGTGGTACCCGGTGGAGTCTTCTGCTGTTGTAGCCCATCCGCCTCAAGGTTGTGCGTGTTGTGGCTTCACAAATGCTTTGCTGCATACCTCGGTTGTAACGAGTGGTTATTTCAGTCACTGTTGCCCTTCTATCAGCTCGAACCAGTCTGGCCATTCTCCTCTGACCTCTGGCATCAACAAGGCATTTCCGCCCACAGAACTGCCGCTCACTGGATGTTTTTTCTTTTTCGGACCATTCTCTGTAAACCCTAGTGATGGTTGTGCGTGAAAATCCCAGTAGATTAGCAGTTTCTGAAATACTCAGACCAGCCCTTCTGGCACCAACAATCATGCCACGTTCAAAGTCACTCAAATCACCTTTCTTCCCCATACTGATGCTCGGTTTGAACTGCAGGAGATTGTCTTCACCATGTCTACATGCCTAAATTCACTGATTTGCCGCCATGTGATTGGCTGCTTAGAAATTAAGTGTTAACGAGCAGTTGGACAGGTGTACCGAATAAAGTGGCCGGTGAGTGTATATATATAGTATATATATATATATATTAGTGCTGGGCAACGATTAAAAAATTTAATCGCGATTAATCGCATGATTTTCTTGCGATTAATCGCGATTAATCGCATTGTTACGCGCAAAATTGAATAATGAATTCTAAAGTAGTGTATTGTGCACTTTTGATTTAAATGTACTGCTACAAAAGTGCAATAACATGTGGTTTGCAAAAAGTTTAAACAAATAAGGTGCTTTTATACCAGCAGTATTCCCTTTACACAGTATCAATAAAATATTTCTTGTAAATCTCAACTTAAACATTAACGTAATCAAATAAAATATTTAAACAAAGCTATTTGCCACTGCCAGGGCATTATCTTTTATCTAGCTTGTTAAAACGAGTCTTATTGGGTTTTTTTTTTCTGAACAGGTATCTTGTATCAGGTAGCAGCAGAAACAGTCTATGTAGTCAAAGGGTCATGATCACTACAGATATAAGTCGACCAACGTTACTTCTCTGATAGCAGCTTAGGTTTGGTCATGGCATGCCATGGTTTCCCACGTAAGATTACATTAAACAGAGGTAAAGCCCAATTTATACTTCTGCGTCGAACTCACGCCGCAGCTGCGTAGCGCGCGTACCCTGACGTGCATCTCTCCAAAAATGAGAGATGCACGCGTACCGCAAGCGCTGTGATTGCTAGAACCGCTCCCCGGGTTTCACACTCTCCCTCTGCATGTGTAATTGCGCGTCAACGCGGACAACGACGCAGATATATAAATGAAAACCAACGCGTAGTCTATAGCGTGGAGGCTCCGGCGGTCTGACGCAGAAGTATAAATCAGCCTAGAGTGAGGTGAAGTGGTCGAGCACAGGTGCAGCGACAAGCGGGTGCGTTCCTGTGAAACTGTTGCAATCATGCTCGCCTCACGCACGCGCCCGCGCGTTGCCGAAGTTGAATTGTCTAACTTTTTGTACACGACGCGCAGCACAAATCATTGGAAGAGAGACTGATCCTCGGCTCGCTGTTTGTGAGTTTCCAGAATCTAAATAGTTATCAGGACATCAACAGGAGGGAATTCACATGGCAGAGCATCCCCGCTAAACTAAACGCAGGCCTATATCAGGTAAAGTTATGTATAATTTTAATTTAAGTTAAAAAGGCTGCAGCTGCGTAGCGCACAGAAGCCGTTGCCATGGTTACTATCCATAGAGCGCCTGTCATTCACTCGCGGAGCGCTGTCTCCCTTTCTGTTCACCTGAGAGAACCTGCCAAAGCCGCTCCATTGCTTGTTTGGGTGGGTTTTTTGCTGGCTGACCAACATCCCACCCCTCCTGTGATCATGGTTTGACTGTAGGCCTATTTGTATTCAGAGCCAGTGAGCAACGGACTTTCAAAATAATAAAAAAAAAAACTGCGTTAACGCGCGATAAAAAAATTGTCGGCATTAATTAATAAATGCGTTAACGCGATAATAACGCGTTAACTTGCCCAGCACTAATATATATATATATATATATATATATATATATATATATAATTATTCATTCCCTGGTAATCAAACCCATGATATTAGCTTTGCTAGTGCTATGCTTTAATTTGAGCTACAGGCGCATGTAATAAATAAATAACAATCCTGTGAGTTTCTTTAGTCACAGATTTTTCTCTTGGACTAGGGGTTGTACTTGACCAGGATGTGTCCCTTCAATGATAAAATGAAACCTTTACCACAGTGAGGATTCATAATTTGCTCATAATTTGCTCATAATTTGTCATACCAAACATTTTGGTATGACAAAACAGATAAAAGACAATAGTGACACATTTTTTTCGCTAATTAGATTCAGGAAACAAAGAACACAGAAAAAGAGACAGCTTGTGGAACGACTCAATCATGCCACACACTATTCTTTAGTCTTTGTGTGTTATCTATCCTTCTCTTCAATATATGTTTGTGATTTGCATGTGGGGTTTTTTTTCTTGGTAAAGAGCTTAAGTCATCTGGATGGGGGTAGAGTATTTGTTAAGTGATCCCCATGGCCGTGGGCAAAGACCTAAATCTATTCTGACACAAGCTTAGCGTCTGTAATCCTATTATTCCCATCTGATCCTGGGCTCAAACACAAAAACAAGTCACATTTCTGCACCGAGTTGAAACGTTGTCCTATTGTGTTACACTGCATCTGGACTCCGCTCTCAATGTGTCAACTTTTCTCATCTCATCTTCCTCATCTTTACCTAGCACATAAAGTTTTCTGTAAGACATATCAAATGTTTAAACTTATATATTTATATATATATATATATATATATATATATATATTAGTGCTGTCAAACGATTAAAATACTTAATCACGATTAATCGCATGAATGTCATAGTTAACTCGCGATTAATCGCAATTAGTCGCACATTTTTATCTATTCTAAATGTCTCTTGATTTCTTTTTGTCCCATTCTTTTTTCTCATTTTAATGTTCTTATCAACATGAAAAAAATGGATCGGCTTGCTTTGAGCAAATGTTTTTTTTTTTTTTTGAAAACAACATTGGCATATACTGTGTTCAATTTCACACTAACATTCTCACTTGGAGCAAATGATCTCTCACACAATGTAACACTGTCCATCAATAAAAGGGTGAAAGAAATACTGATGAGGTCCTGATATTGACGAGGGGGCGGAGAATTCGCATCAGCTGTGTGTGTGTGTGTGTGTGTGTGTGTGCTTAGCCATCATCAAGTGGTATTTCAGACTGGACGTACTGCGATGATGATAGCTCAGTTCACAACGACAAAACACAGAGATCACTTTGGTCTTGTCAATGGAACCATTTGGCAACTTTTTAAAAGTAAACTTTCCATTCAGAATCTTATTGGCATCCATTTCGGCGTCTCGCGCTCGTCATCCACTCAAAACGTAAAGTTAAGGTAACACTTTATTTTACGACCCGCAAACAACTGCGTAAGTTAACCGAAATTATGGTGTACGTTTCTGTAATTATAGTGTACTTCCGTGTAGGTATAAGGGAACAATATGTTAAGTTTTGGGTAATAAAGGGGTAACAAGCAGATATACAACCTGCAAATAACTTCGTAAGTAAACCGAAATTACTGTGTATGTTTCTGTAATTATAGTGTACTTCCGTGTAGGTATAAGGGGAAAATATGTTAAGTTTTGGGTAATAAAGGGGTAACAAGCAGATATACAAGCAAATTATTTATAATGTAATTGTTTTAAAACTAACAGGTACCTATTCTGTTAATATATTCCAGGCAAAAATTGTACGTCTGTTGTATATAAAAGTTATCATCACATTTATGGCAAAATATGTTCTTGTGCAATGTTACAGGGTAATTGTGACATCTGTGGGTTGAAAATTAAACACATATATATATATATATATATATATATATATATATATATATATATATATATATATATATGGCTGTAATGTATGTAAGCACAGTATGATAAAAATTGAATTTATTGGCTTTTCTTACTGGATTACTTGATGTTAAGTCAAAAAAATAGTTTCTGCTATGATTTTAATTTAGACCGTACCATGTAGTGAGTACTTAGTAACTTATCACATTGTATTGCAATGACACTTAAATGTCAGGGCAAATATACTGTGTAATTAAAAGTTTTTTTTTTTTTCTTTTTTTTTTTTTTATAAGAGTAGGCCCTACCTTTCTCTGTAATTACTGTGCGAATAGTGTTGTTTCGTATTGTTACATAGTAAGTAGTGTTTGTTACCCGTTTCAACTATGTTTTTTACAGGGTAAGTGTAACTCCTGCGGGCTGTAAATTAAAGTGGCGCTTGTTACCTCCTTGTTCTGTGTAGTTACAGGGTAAGTACAACATTAAACCAGTATGCTGAAACAGACAAACCTAGCTTCACCATTAGCATTATCAACAAATTTCTAAATTGTAAAAGTACAGTAGCACAATTAAACCAAAACCATTTATTAAAACAAGTTTAACAATAAACAATCACAATGTTGAAATTACATCAACACAAACTGTAAACAGAACAGAAATAATCTTGAAATCACACTGTACATATTTTGCCAGAAATGTGATGATAACTTTTATATACAACAGACGTACAATTTTTGCCTGGAATATATTAACAGAATAGGTACCTGTTAGTTTAAACATTACATTATAAATAATTTGCTTGTATATCTGCTTGTTACCCCTTTATTACCCAACACTTAACATATTGTTCCCTTATACCTACACGGAAGTACACTATAATTACAGAAACGTACACCGTAATTTCGGTTTACTTACGCAGTTGTTTGCGGGTCGTAAAATAAAGTGTTACCCACACTTTTTATGATCTACAAAACAGACAGTCACAAAAACATCCCCTATTTAGTCTAATATAACTGAAATAGACCAAATTCTATATTTAAACAACACCAAAACACAAAATATTAAGTTTCTGATCATAGGCGGAGGGTGAACCAACACCATGAGGATATGCGCTTCCCCTTTAAAAACATTTACTAGGCTATATGCAGGATTTGACATGGCAGAAAGCTCGCAAAGAGCGCCTATTTTATTATCTTTAAAAAGCGGTTATACAACTTTATTGCGATCTCACAAAGTTCCTATAGGCTATCAGTAAAGCTGATACACAATAATGCCTTATTTGCATAGCCTAACTGCTTATTATAACGAGAGGATTTGCACGCGCGTAGAACTAATCCACTCACCGCTCAAAACACCGGAGTTTAGCCAATGTTCTTTTATTACGGAGAAAACTGATCCTAGACCAGCATTTATGGACAGCTTTTCCATCTAAAAGCAATCAGAAGTATATGGAAGCTTGTTTTCGCCACGGAATAAAAAAAATTAAAAGATAATTGCAACTTTTTATCTCACAATTCTCACATGGATTTCTCTCAATTCAGAGTTTTTCTCACAATTCTGACTTTATAACACGCAAATGTGACTGTATATCACTCAACTCTGACTTTATAACTTGCCATTTTGATTTTATATCACGCAATTCTGAGAAAAATTACTTTCTGAGAAAAATTGCTTTTTTTTACGTGGAAACAGTAGGCTGTTTTTAGCAGGCAAATGAATCAGAAAATTCAACAAGCCCGCTTGGCCAGGGGAAGGTAAGCCTTGCGCAGAGCCTTACACGCTCCGACTAATTTTCATATTTCTGAAGACAATGTGTTATTTAAAGTTACAGAGATTAGTGCACCTGTGTGTGCTAAATGCTGCTGACGACATTTCGTTATGTAATACGTGGAAACGTTTTTTTGCTCTCAATAGTAAGTTTGCTCAATGACCATATGATTAGGGGGGCACTATGTGTCATCTTGGGGAGCACGGCCCCCTAATGTCCCCCCTTGGCGACGGGCCTGACTATTTGGCCGGCTCGCAAGCCCAAACAAGTGGGTGCAGCGTCGTGTCTGTTGTTTTGTTTCCGGTCTAGCTAGATCCGCTTGCACTTTCAAAACGTCCTCGCGCAGCGCGAGCCATTGAAATGAATGGGTTTCATAGCGCAGCGCCGCGCATGCCACGTCCTTTTGCAAAAGCATGTGAAAAAAACGACAAAGTTTGCTAGGCCAAAAAGACCGTTAATCGCACGATAAAAAAATTTACGCCATTAAAATGGGTTTGCGTTAACTGCGTTAATAATGCGTTTAACTGACAGCCCTAATATATATATATATATATATATATATATATATTACTTTCAAACAAGGTTGTAAATAAATATATGAACAAATGTCTTTGAATTTCAAGTCACTTGAAAATATAATTCATTAAATGTTTTATTAGCAAAGTTTGGGAGGAGCACGTTCCGATAATTAACCTGATTAACACAAGAGGAGCGTATTCAGTTAATCAACTCAATTAACAACAAGAGGCATATTTACAGCAGACTTACATCTGTGCGTTGACAGTTTATCAGCATCCCTCCACTGTCCCATCCTCTCACTTCTAGTCCTAACTATTCTTTTCACAACCGGGGGATTCTCTGGGTTCGGGCCAAAATTATGAACTCGGAGCATGCCAAATACGCATAACCCTTGCTCTACATCATTTTATGTTAGTGTGAACTCGTTAAATTAAAAATTTTGAATTTCAATCAGTCCCTCTTTGGTGCATCATTTTAAATTCAGACATTTAAAATTCAAAATGTATTTTTTGCAGAACAAATTGTTTTTGCAATTTAGTTTTCATTAATGATCTTTTTGAAATGTGAGTTTGAGGTTTAAAAATGCATAAAACTCATAATAAATAACAGTTTCTTAGATTTTTTAATTATGAACCCATTAAATTGCATTTGATATTATGGATGTTAAAGAAGCGTATCATTGATAGTGAGAGATAAGAAAGAAATAGAGCATCAAGGGACAGTTTGTTTGTGATCATTTCATTTCACTCTGAACAACACCTTCTGCTGTGAATGATTAGATGAATCCTCATATGGGACCAGTATGGTAATGAAAGAGGCAGGAGGGAGATGTCCATGAAGGATATTTTGGACACGTGTTTGGACACAGATGTGTACGTACCTTTACAGACTCATTGACACACTTCAAATTGCCAACAATTGCTGAAATTCAGCATTTGTTAATAGAAGAAAAGTGATATAAAATGCACACAAACATATATGAGCCTGTTTACGCCAGGTTTTAACATCCACAAGTGGAAAGACCATACAGATTCGCACCTGGAATTACCTGCTACTACCCTTTTTCTCATATATTTCTCTAGTTAACACTTGAATTTCTTTGAAGGGTACCTTCAGGTAACTGATGTTTTTCTGGCTACATTCAGTGGGATTACTGAAATTGGATACCAGATGTTCTATTTAATTTAAACTTGAAAACTAAATCTTTTTTTAAATTTGTTTATTTTTTATTATGGTGCAGTGATTACATTGGAGGCAGTACACTCACATAAAGGTTACACAATTACCCCTAAAGCTTGCATATTATATTGATTGAGCAACCTATTATTTGAAGGGTGCATACTTGAATGTAAAAGGTATCAGAATATCAAGGCTATATATTTGTACCTTTTGAGGGAACTGTCCCAGTAGCAAGGTGTTGTACCCCAGAACATAGGGTGCTTTCACACCGGCAGTTTAGTTCAAAACAGACCATGGTTCGCATGACAAATTGGTAATCTAAAAGCTACAACCTGACCTCACAGCAATTCGTCCGTATTGTACGAGGTGGCTAATTCGTACAAATTCATATGACCTCACTCGTACGAATTCATAAGATTTTTGTTAAATCGTACATATTTCACGAGTTGCCCAATTCGTATGAATTCATACGAATGACCTACCCCTGACCCTGCCCCTAAACCTACCCATCACTGGGGTTTAGAAAAATCGTACGAATTCGTACAAGTGAGGTCGTATTCGTACCAATTAACTGATGATGACATCATTAGTTTAAAAAACACATATACACTGTAAAAAATGATCGTGATTTTAACGGTAAAAGACTGTAAAAATGCTATAGTGCAAAACTGTTAATTGGTTAACAGAAAGTTTCCTTACTGTATACGGTAAATAACTGTGATAGATCTAACGGTACATTTAATGTAATTTTACAGTAAAATACCGTTAAATTTACAGTTTTTGAAAGTGAAAAGAACAACTCATTGTATAATTTACAGTGAAAAACTGTAAATTGACTTTCCCACAATTCCCTGCATGACACTTCACATTTGATTTATTTTTGTTGAAATAACTGTTTCTTCTTAGTTTTCTTAGTTCTTTTCTAATCAGTTATGTACATTAGGGTTTTATGTTACATTTAATGTTGTTAAATTAATGTTTATTGCATTTTTAAAATTTCATGTGTTACCATGATGCTGTTTAATGTTTGTGCGAATAACACTGTGCAGCTTCAACATAATAGTATTAACTTTCTTGTGGAAGATTGCTTGTGAAGAGCTTTGATTTATCATGTGACTCTCATCACTGCTGTGATGATTGTTAGTTGTCAGTGTATTACAATGGTACAAAACAGATATTAATACTTCGATAGGTTGGTAAATGATCATTATGTCAGATAATGAATTACGGTTTATTACTGTAAATTTTAAGTCAAGTCTGTAAAACCAAAAACGTTGATACCGTATTTTTGACGGTAAAGTTCTGGTAACCACAGCTGCCAGTTTTTTTCCGTAAAAACAATGGGATTTTTTTTACAGTGTAGGGGATGACAGTGGTGATGATTTAATTGGATACGAGCAAGAGTGAGTGTGCAGTGTAATCATGAGAGTGAGTATAATGCATAATAGCACTAAATGAATAATAATAATAAAACCCACAATAAGATGAATGAAACGTATTACAAAAAAATGCAGCAGGGTTCCATAGAATCAAGTAAGTGTGAAGAATCCGGGAACAATCGCACTTAGACCACATCAAACATGCCCAGTGGAAAAGCTCCCCTCTTTCAACGTCCTGAACACATCAAAACACAGTAGCATGTATGCTACAAATGCAATGTAGTCACATGAATTTCTGATTACCTCTGTATGGTTATACTAATCTGATCACAAGATGTTTTGGACCCCATCTAGACTTGTACTTAGCGCCATCCACCTCTAATTGGACCACCCGAAGTGGATGTTAATAAACTGAGCCATAGATTCATAAACAAGAACATGCAATGGAGTTCTATAGTATATAACAATACCATCACCATCATCAATGAAGTCATCATCTTCAAAACCATCACTCCCTACCTTATTAGAATCAGACCCTGTGAACTCATTCCTTCCTAGAGGTTTAAAATCAATACTGTTGAAATTAAACTCTTGATTTTATGGTTTAAGCAGTTCAGACCTCCCTGAACCACAATCTCTGGACTTCTCAGATGAAATAATGATGTTTGAATCCCCCTCTTTTAAACGCCTTAACTCTGTCTGAGCTGTGATTGAAGAAGTTTAGAATTCTCTTTTTAGTCTCTAAGGAATAGATTGATTTGTTTTTCATTGGTTGTTTTTCCATTGCTCTCCCTTTCTCATTTGTGCGGCTCACCTCCAAGTGTTTCTCCGTTCCATTCCAATGTGAACAGAGCTTATCAAGGATGCTTAAAGCTTTTGCTGCCTCTTTGATCCCATGGGTCATATAATACTCAGGGTGAGGAGTAAACTCTTATTAGTGAAACTCCACCACAAACACATACACACTTACCAAGACCATTTACAGGTTGCTGAAATCAGTCGACAGTAGCTCAGTGTTGCAACGAAGAAAACTGTAAAACAACTATTCAGCACTTTCTATCTAAGGCCTGTAACTGGTAATTAAGATCTTCAAATATAGAAGAAAAAGCCTAATTTCTTCTAACTTTCTCAATCATGTTATTTAAAAAAAAGGTGTCAGGGCCGGAATTTAATTAATTGCTTTAATTATGTATTTTGGACAACTTACTATTGAGTCACTCTCAGCTGCTTTTACATTTTTCAAATACCACTCAGCTTCTTGGCCACACCACATTAATTATGCTAATTGACCATTTTGACAGTTAATTTAAGATAATTAATAAAAATACTAATATTAGAAGGCACACGATTGGAACAGAAGGGGGAAAAGGTTCTTGACATGCGCACGAAAAAAATATTCTCTCCAAACTGTTTTTAAATTGCTTCAATCTTTTTTTCTTATTCTCTGAGAGTTTTACTTTTCATCAACTCTTCAGTCCTTTCTTTTCTTATTAAAGGGTGCATAATAGACTTGAACCGGTTGAACACTGTCAAATAATAATGTCTCCTCTGACAGCCTTTCTCAACAACATAAGCAAAAAAAAAATAAAGTTCTAGAAATGAAAAGCAAAAAGAAGTCACCATAAATACAGAGCAATGCTCCGAAGTACATTAACATTGATTTTCTGATTACAGAGAGTCATCCAGTGTCATGATCTATAAAACTCAATCATAGCTCATGGCATCCATATGTCTGCTTTTAAGAGGGTGGATTACACGTCCATTAATGAACCTGAGTGGATGCTCTCAGACTGAGAGCTTTAGTTCCATTTGCACTACTGAAAGTTTCACTGAGTTGTGAGTAAGTCTTCTGTGAAGTTAGAGAACAGGCTTGATATAGCATTGTTTTTTCGGTGAGTGATGGTGACTGGCCCTCCTGTGAACTTCTTTGGCAGTGGTAAACTCATTTACGGCTGCTCTTTACCTTTCTCTCTCTCGCATTCGTACAATTCTGCTGAATATAGATTTGCGCCGTTGCGAGGAATTCATCACTGTCCTGTTCACAGTCACAAACATGAGCCACACACACAACCGGAAAAACATTCTTGTTTTCTCAAACTTAGTAATGCTTTCAACTCACTTTGTTCCATATTCCCCATCAAAGCAGTTACCGATACTGAAAGCAAGCAGATGATCATGAAACCAAGCAGATGATCAAGGTTAGGTGTAACGAGGACGCTGAGGCTGAGTGTGAATCCATGTGCGGAAGTTTATTAAAGACAGTTTCCACAAACAAATACGATAAGGCAGGCAGAGGGTCAAAACCAAGGTAGCAGTCAGATCATTCAACATACAAAGGGGAATTCCAAAAGGCAAGAGTGAGTAGGCAGGCAAAAGGTCCAAGCAAAAACATCAGTCCGATCAGGCAACCAAAACAAAGGGGATAATCCAGAAAATCGAAAAACAGGTAACCAGGCAGAATCATACACAGTAGACAAGCAGGATCAACAGGAAATAACGCTCGGTAAGGCAGGTAAACTGGCAATACTTCGCAATGAGTAAAAGAATGGTCTCTGGTTAAATAGCAGTCAAACAGGAAATGAGTGCAGAAGAAGCAGAGGGAGTGGAACACAGTCAGTACTCGGGTGAGGGCTCCCTCTGCTGGTTTGGCATTACAGAACCCCCTCTTCTAGGAGCGACTCCTGGAGCTCGACGTGGGCGTCCCCGTGGTCGTGGCGCTGGTCGGTCAGGTCTGGCTCGATGAAATTCCTCGATGAGAGATGGATCCAAAATGTCCCGGGCGGCTACCCACGATCTCTCCTCAGGTCCATAGCCCTCCCAGTCCACCAGATATTGGAGCCGACCCTCTCTTCGTCTTGAGTCTAGTAACTCATTCACTTGATAAGCAGGAGTTCCATCAATGTCCAATGGAGGTGGTGGTTCTGGGGTCTCATGGCCAGGGTCAGCATTCGGGTGGACCGGTTTGAGGAGGGAGACATGGAAGGAGGGAGAGATACGGTAATTATCAGGAAGCTCCAATTGGTAAGTTACCTCATTAATTCTCTTGAGAATCTTAAAAGGGCCAACATACCTTGGACTGAGCTTCCTGCTTGGCAGCCGTAACTTGATGTTCTTTGTCGAGAGCCAGACCTGTTGTCCTTGTTGGTAGGGAGGATGTGGGCGACGTCGTCTGTTGGCCTGGAACTCCTGTGTTCTCACGGCCCGCTGGAGACGGACGTGTGCACTGTCCCACACCTTCTCGCTACGTTGGATCCAGTCGTCCACCGCTGGGACTGAGGAAGGTTCGCCAGACCACGGGAACAAGGGAGGTTGGAACCCCAGGACGCATTGGAAGGGGGTCAGGCCTGTGGATGTGTGTTTGAGAGAGTTCTGAGCATATTCTGCCCAAGGTAGAAACTCAGACCATCGATGTTGTTCTCGACTGCAGTAGGTTCGTAGGTATCTGCCGATTTCTTGGTTGAGGCGTTCAACTTGGCCGTTGGCTTGAGGATGATATCCTGATGTGAGACTAACGTTAATATCCAGTTGTTTGCAGAAAGCTCTCCAGACTTGGGAAGTGAATTGTGTGCCTCGATCGCTGACAATATCTTCTGGGAGACCATATACTCTGAAGACATGGTGGAACAGGGCTTGGGCTGTTTCCATGGCGGTAGGTAGTCCTTTTAATGGGATAAGACGACAGGATTTTGAGAAACGGTCTATAATGACTAGAATAGTGGTACAATTGTCGGAGGGAGGTAGATCGGTGACAAAGTCTATGGATAGGTGGGACCATGGGCGTTGTGGGATGGGTAGTGGTTGTAGGAGACCGGAGGGTAATTCTTTAGGGGTTTTGGACTGGGCACAGACTTGACAAGACTTTACATCAGCGGTGACCTCTTTGGCCATTGCAGGCCACCAAAATGAATTTTGTAGCAGACGAATAGTACGAGAAATACCGGGGTGGCCTGCACTAATGGAAGTGTGGATCCATTGCATGATACGTTGATGTAGACATAGTGGTACGTACTGTTTGTCATGAGGGCAGTGAGTGGGTTGTGGTTCACGTTGTTGTTCTTGTTGTAATTCCTCCATGATGTCCCAGGAAACTGGAGCCAGGATGACAGAGTGAGGAAGGATGGGTTCTGGGGTGAGATGTTCTTTGGGAAGCTCGTATCGTCTGGAGAGGGCATCTGCTTTACAGTTCTTACTGCCGGGCTGATAGGTTACTGTAAACTGGAAGCGGGTAAAGAATAAAGCCCAACGAGCTTGACGTGGGTTAAGACGTTTTGCACTTTTGATATATTCCAAATTTTTGTGATCTGTGATGATTAGAAATGGGTGGACCGCCCCCTCCAACCAATGTCGCCACTCCTCGATGGCTGCCTTCATGGATAGCAGTTCCTTGTTCCCCACATCATAATTCCGTTCAGTGGCGGTTAGTTTCCTTGAAAAGAATGCGCATGGATGCAATTTGCCTGGTTGACCGTGTCTCTGTGAGAGTACTGCCCCGATTCCACAGTCGGAGGCATCCACTTCTACTATAAAAGGTAAACTGGGGTCTGGGTGTTTCAGAATGGGGGCAGAGGTGAATCTTTCTTTCAGTGTGATAAAGGCATTGGTGGCTTCTTTATTCCAGCTTAGCTTTGTAGGTTTACCTTTTAGAAGTGATGTTAGGGGGGACGCTATGGTGCTGTAGTTGCGGATGAAACGTCTGTAGAAGTTTGCAAAGCCTAAGAATCTTTGTAATTCCTTGACTGTTGTGGGTTGGGGCCATTCGGTGACTGCTTGAACTTTTAAATCATCCATTTTTACTCCATGGTGACTTATGTGGTAGCCTAGGAACGAGGTTTGATTAACATGGAATTCACATTTTTCTGCTTTAACATAGAGCTGATTTTCGAGTAATCGAGAAAGGACAATTTTAACATGGTTGATATGCTCTGCCTCAGACTTGGAGTAGATGAGAATGTCGTCAATATAGGCTACCACAAACTGGTTGAGAAGGTCCTTGAAGATTTCATTGATGAATGACTGGAAGATGGCGGGTGAGTTGGCCATCCCATACGGCATAACTTGGTACTCATAGTGCCCCCTGGTGGTGAGAAAAGCAGTCTTCCACTCATCACCTTCTCTTATCCTAATTAAGTTGTAGGCACTTCTTTTCTGTGTTAATTCTAAATGTTCAATCTATAGGTCTCTCTCACTTATCATAACATTCTATTCATTTCAAGAAAATAGCAAAAATCACACAATTCAGGATATTGAGCATGTCCCGAATTTTGGTAACACTTTACAATAATAGAACATGAATAATCATGTACTAATACCTGAATTAATAATTACTTTACAATGAACTAATGATGAGTTAAGACATGTACTAATGAGGAACTAACCTTAACTAGGACATGAGTCATATGAATTCCTGCATGAATATATGGACACATGTTGTGGCCCAAAAGAAGAGCAAGAACCCTAACTGACTAACATCCAACTGCATTATGATATAAAGTCAGTAAACCAATCCATAAAATAACCACATAAATAACCATCATCTGTGCTAACACTGATTCATTCTGAAAATTGCATCTGTTAATGAATATGTTAGTGTAGGCATTTCACTCTTGATGGCAGCAGTGGAATCACTTAAAACAGAATGAGATTTTTTTTTTTTTATGATGAATGCATCATTGTGTGTTCAATGAGTAAGGTTAAATGTAAACATTGCAAGACATCTAGTGTCATTCACTGATGCTTGTGACAGTTGCTGGTGTCAAATTTATGAACAATTTTACATTGTGCCCTTTTAGTACATCTTTCTTCTGATCTAGAGCATCTTTGATTTAGTTTACCCTGAAATGTTAATTAATACATTAATTAACAAGCATGTACTAACGTGTAGTTAAGATGGTATATTCATGCAGGAATTCATATGACTCATGTCGTAGTTAAGGTTAATTTCTCATTAGTACATGTCTTAACTCATCATTAGTTCATAGTAAAGTAATTATTAATTCAGGTATTAGTACATGATTATTCATGTACTATTATTGTAAAGTGTTACCCACATTTTGATAACAGTGTTTCAGAAATTGAAGTGATACAAACTGATTTTATAGAGGTTAGAGGTTTATGATCAACATTTTCTGAAGGTTAGGCATTTCTTAGTCTCGCATAGCCAGAACTTCAGACTGACGACAGAAGGTCTGGACTCTATCGGAGCTTTTCTTGGCCAAGGACCGCCCAAGAGGATGTTTGACTGACATGTAACGCAACCAATCACAGTTCATTTTGTTCCACGTCATGTTTAGGGGACCCTACAATAACACACCGGTGTGCATCTAATAAATTATTCATTCAAGAGCGTTGTGCAAGTTTACTGCAACAATGGAGCCGCAAACTTCACATACTTTTGAAAATCCAGCGATTAGTTGATCCTGGTAAGCGCTTATTGTCACAGTTGTAAACACAACGGCTTTCTTCTTCCACGAGGGGTTTTGGCGTCACAGAATTTGTTTCCACGCGAACCGTTAAAGAACGTGACACACGCGTCTCCCGGACATCCTGTAGAATTCAACCAATCAGATCGCGACTTCGAAACTCCTGAAGTGTTTCCAGAAAAGTGTGCCATATGCATCAGACGTTCAGCCAATGGTCCGTGGGCGTGACGTCTGAGGCTGAGACTAGGCATTTCTGAACATTTGAAGAATTGAAGAAAAAAAAGTGGCTCTATCTTACATCAGTTTTCTTATGGTTGCCAAAGGACAAGCCACACCAAATCAATCAGTCAATCAAAGAAATCAAACCATCAAAAAAATAAAATAAAATAATAATAACAATAATAATAAAATGTATTCAGAGGTGTACAAGCCACCTCAGGATAGCACAGTCCTTTACATATTAATGGTAATCTTAAATTTGAGTGATTTAATGCAGTCTTATGAAAGTGACCGTTTTTCTCCCACTAATGCTTTTTAAATATAGCCTCCATTTACACTTGACAAGTGGGCCGCATTAAATCATTTTAAGGAAAGTTTCAGATGTAAAAGTTCTCAGTTTTGTTCACTCACTCTGACAAATTGTCTATTAAAGGGACTGTAAATGAATGCAGAAGTTGAGTGGTCTGTGGAAATGATTGATATGTCTTCTGTACATTACTGAAGTCGTCCACTCCCACATCAACAATTAATTGTTGTGGTTTCACTTTAGCATTAAAAAGGAACTTAAATCATGACCTGTCGAAGACTGTAGTGTAGACTGGATTGTGTCCCCAATAGGTCTGTGTGTCATTGTGTCTGGCTTATGTACCATGTTAGCTCATTAAGAAAGTCAAAGTTCAATAAGTGATGAAGGCTTATATTGAAATTGATGCTCATCAATCCAGTCAACATGAGTGACCTCCAGCTCTTTGGTTTACACTGCTCTTTTATATTTAAAAAAAAGTCTTATGACATTACACTTAATCTTCACACTTGGGATAATTTTTATTTTAGAGAAAGCAGTTGTTTTTGAGTGGAGGCTGCTGACTATATTTAGGCCATATCATGTAATAACTGTACTTCTAGAACTTCTAAGTACAGTTTGCTTTGACTTTATGTGAAGGACGCACTTCAGCTTGACTTTGTCTTGATGAGGTCTGTGTTAGCATGATGAGGTCATCTGCACTTTGTTAAGGTGTAAAAAAAAAAAAGTCTGTGTACTGAGGCAGCAAACCACATGAGATTTTTTTCCCCCATTTGGCATCCCTCATCAAGATTTTTTTTGACCAAATAGTGCTGGAGTGGACATAGAACAAGGGCGGAAGGAGATTAGCGGGCATGCTAATGAGTGATAAAAGCGGGCATGCTCATACATAAAAAAATAAGTTATGCTATTGTTGGTAGTTGCACACAAGCAAGCTCTTAACATACTGTGAAAATGGTTTGCTTGCTCCATCTATGACTGAGAACAGCAGTTTCGGTTGCTAGCTATGATTCTGAGTCAGAGTGGCAGGTGTCTGGGGGTTGGAAGACACACACACATACACACACGCACACAAATTTCCTACTGGCTGTTGTTATGTGCTGGTAGGAGCTCAGGTAATGGTGTGGTATTGCTGATGTAATTTGCTGTAACAGATGCCAAACAGTTGCCGGTGTGAGCTGTCGCATTGACGCTGTTATTGTTGTGACTGCAGCCATTTTAAATCTCAGGTGTGTTTTAAAGCTGGCAACAGTTGATGAGAGGAGGCAAGATGAATCACAAATATTTATGTGTATGTGCTTGTGTGAACTCAACCCGGTCCTGTCCAAACATATAGACCTTTGTGCAAACATGCTTCCGCACACAAATATACCAGGATGAGGACACAACACATAAAACTCCCTTTGCACTCTCAACACTAAATAAAACCACATCTCCGCCTTCTCAAATGCCCAGCCTCTCTTTTTCACAGACAAAAAAAAAAAAAGACACTACCTCTGGTCTATGAAACCTGATTAGTCAAGTGTATGTAAAGAACTCATGGAAATAGGTTGCAGTGATCCATTCAGACTGACATTGTGTTGTACTTTATTTGAGTGGGTTGGGCTTATTTACTCATGTTACGATTATGTTTGTGTACTTATGATCTGTTTCTTGTTCTCAGATTCTGATTGGCTTCAGATCCTGTTAGTCATCTGGGATTCGTTCGTCTCTCGTTCGTCTCCATGACGCTCTGCCGGAAGCTGGCTATAAAAGGCGACGCCAGCTGTCTTCAAGGAGGGCAGGGGCTTTGGTTGGGCTTTGGCTGTACTGTATGTGCGCGCGCGCGCCTCGTAGAGGTTCATTATGTAGCACATGTTAGACCTGTGTCCCTCATTTGTTGTTAATTTGTTTCTTTAGTTTTCTATCTGTTGTTTAGTTTATTTGATCGGTTTTGAGCGTGTGTCCTCGTGCTCATTTATGAAGAGCAAGCTAGAATGTCATGTGACATACATCATGCTACATGTACCGTATGTTATATGTATTAGTTCACTAGTTTAGAGAGTGTTGCCTTGAGTTGTAATTTTTGTTTGTTAGTTAGCGGAGGTAAGTTAAGGGGTGCTTTGGCACGCCAAAGATGTTTCTTTGATTTTTCTTTTGATTTAGTGAGGTTAGATTTCATGGTTATAGTTAGAGGTGTTTTGTTTTATTTAGTTCTTTGATTTTGGCAACACTCGTGCTCTTCATTTTTATTTGAATTTCATTGTATTTTTTCTTTATTTGTTTGATTATTTATATTTGGAATCATTTAAAGTTTACTCTCCTATTGTGTTTATGGGCTGGGAAGAATAAATCAATTCATACTCCAATTTCCTCTGCTTTATTATAATTATTATTATTACCACTGTTTGCATTGTACTTGCTAGAGATCTTCAGTGACAAAATAAATGTTACTCCCATAAAATCCTTAGACAAAGATTAAATCATCTTGGGTCGTAACAACTCAAGTAAACTATGTAGGGCGCGATGACGCCATTGTCCACAAAACAAGTTCTTATAATAGGTAATAGGAAGATGCTCTCACTTTTGCTCTTTCCCACTCACTACAGGTTGCTTTCATCAAACTGTGGGAATGGGCCTTCATAAAAAAGGGTGGGCAAAGCATATAGTTGTGTCCCAAATTACTCACTATACTATGCGTAGAATAGTCTATGCACTCTTTAAGAAATAAAGGTTCTTTATTGGCATTCACGATGGATCTTCAACCTTCATGGAAACTTTCCATGCAAAAAAGTTTATTTAGAGGAAGCACCTTGTGAAAACTACATGCCAAATTACCAAAATAAATTCAACGCAGTACAAAGTTTCAAAACAGCAAATGACAAAACAACAAATAAAAAACTATGACCACCAATGGAAAGCCTCTTATTCCTATTTTCTATCAAGTAATGACAGTATAAACATTTTTTTTTTTTTTTTACTATGAACAATGAAAATCTTTGTGCTTACCTTAACATGTCGTTCTACAATATTATGACGTGGCTTCTGGTCAAACAAGATGTCCCCAGGTCTCTTATCCAACACTTCCATTTGTGATGAGAGTCCCTGTCCAGCATCTGCCTTCTTTAGTTGCTGTATGAACGTGGTGACCTCAGCATCACCAATGTCTATGCTACTGCGTTTACATGAAACTCTTAAGTCTCTGTCAACACAAAAAAAGTGTTTGAACCAGGTAAACAGACAATAGCAGCAGCACGCATAAGACGTCCCTTTTCCCAAGAGAGATTGAGAAACTTGCAAATCTTACTATTACATCCTTAAGTTGTAAAGATAACAGTGGGCAGGACTAAAATAAACCAGAGGATCATATTTAATATTTGGAAATTGGAATCATATTTATATTTTCATTTTGACAACCGTATGATATGTAGGCCTACCATGGAGAGGGAAAACTTAAAAAAAAAAAATGCAATTAATCATGGTAACTTGCATTTAATAATTATTTTAGTTAAATATGTGAAGTTGAAAGATGTTTATTTTTGTTGTTGTTTATTAAATAATACCATTATTCAAATGATTCAGTTTCGTCACTAATGCAACTAGACTAAAACTTCTTGGATAAAGTGACTAATAGTCTTGTGAGGTATAAGACTTCTGGTGTAAGTGTAATGGCATGCAGGGTGAAAAAAAGTGTGGGCCAATTATCATCCAACAATGAGTCATATGTTCAAACTTAATGTCACACTTGCAGAATGACAGAGAACGGTGATCTATCACGTCTTAGCATATGCACATACGTATGTATGAGTATGTATGAGTATGTCATCTGTCGTGCAAGTATGACAGTGATGCTGACAAGTAATAAGAAAATGATTATCCAATAGATCTGTCAAATTGATGAACAAAGGAAATAATCAAACGACAAGCTCATTGATTATTCAAAATATTCACAATTAACACATACAACATATATAGTGCCTATCTATCTATCTATCTATCTATCTATCTATCTATCTATCTATCTATCTATCTATCTATCTATCTATCTATCTATCTATCTATCTATCTATCTATATGCACTTCGAATAGCCTTTATCTTTGTTTATAGTATTGTGACAGATTAGTAAATAATGTATATCATTTGGAAGTCTATGTCTGTTTTATTCCCATATCGTTAGCTAATCACTGTTCTACAGTCCACAGCTACTTAATAAGTCCTACAGTCCACAGATAGCCTAATTAATGATTTATCAAAAAACACCCTCTGGTCTAACGGAATTTTCTAAGTCATCGCAGAATGTTGCAAAATATGAAAGTTGTCCAGCAGATGTGCTGATTTCCTCGAGGAACATCCCAGAGGTACTGGAGTTCTTTTGGCCTGGCTTATCCTTGCTGTTCTGGAGAGGGTTTCCTGGAAGTCACTAGGAGATTTGCTCAGGCTGCTGGTTCAGGCAGTGTTGTCTTAATGATGTCCTTAGGGAAAGCCTCTACCTGATACCCACCCAACGCCACGTGACCTCCTGTTTATAATGCAAGATACTGCCAGCTGATCCCTCTCTATACACACACGCTGACGCAACAAATCGTAAGTGTTTACTTCAGTCGCACAAATATGATTATACACCAATCTGGTCACTCGGTAATGTATGCACACATAAAAATACGTCCACAAATACATACTTGTGTCTATAATGATGTTACGCTGATCAAGGGTAAAAAGATTTCAGATTATAATTTTACATTTTATATCGTTATGCTATAGGCTTCATTAAATATTTGAATGATTAGTATTAATTTCTGTGTTAATTCTAAATGTTAAATCTATAGGTCTCTCTCAGTTAACAACTCAGCTAATCTGCAAAATTGATGATGCCCCCGGGGGGTTTCAACCACTGGCGCATGACTTTAAACCAATGAGCTGAAACTGCAGCTCACACACAGCAGAATCAGCCAATCAATTTGCTCATCAAAAAATGAGAAACAAATCCACTAGCATAAATCTGACTAGATTTCTGAAATGAAAACTGAGGACATTACTTTAAACTTGAGAGAACAAAAGGAATTGAATGTGTTTTGTTGGGTTGTCCTCATCCTTGTAAACTCCCACAGTGTGTGTGAAGGTATTGGATCTTTGCAAGTGTCTATATATAATGGTAATGAAATCAATAATAACATGCATCATCTAAATAAATTGTGCATGGCTCCAATTCAGTAAAAATGTAATAAGAAAGAAACTTGTAACTATATCATCCCCTTGGAATTATAAGGTTCTATCTGCGTTCTGAGCAGTTTTGAGATATTGAGCTTCAAAGTTTTTGCATTACATATAGGAAAATGTATATGGGGAACAAGTTTCTTTCAAACATGAAAATAACAGGGACCCTAAATGTATTCTAAATATACAATATCAAAATCCTCTCAAATTTGTAAATGGGTTTTTTTGGAATGGGTCAAACGCAGATAGAACCTTATAATTCTAAAAAAAAACATTTTCGCTTAGAATTATAAGGTTCTATCTGCCAAAACATTATTTGAACATTAAATATAAAATTAATGTTGTAACAATGTCTCAACATGTGTTAAGTAAAATGTTATCCTTTTTATGACATTTATTTCATATTTTTTAGCACTTCCATGTATTTAGGACATTTCAAATTAAGCAAGGTAGGTCTAAATATTTTGTCCAGTGCAGAATCTTAATTTCCGTTACCAATTTGGTAGGTAATTAAACACATTATTGCAGAAATTGTGACTTTAATCTTTCTTTTGTTTAGACAGAAAGCAGCTACTGTAATACATCTGAGCAGGACTTTATTCCAGCTAAAGTGGGCCAGGTGAAATGGCTTTCTCTCTAGACATCAGTATGGCTGAAATAACATGCTAACGTTTATTGTTGTAATTAAGGAGTTGACGCTGTCAATGAAATTGTTAACTATTTGACCTTTAAGGCTTAAAATTGTAAACATTAAGACATTTTAAGACTTTAAAAACTACAAGAAAATCGACATGCTTCAGCAAATTAATTCATTAAGTTTAATAATCATTGAAAAATGATTCACTGACTATATGATCACAAAAAATGTCAGACTCATTTTTTAATCACACACACACACACACACACACACACACACACACACACACACACACACACACACACACACACACACACACACACACACACACACACACACACACACACACACACACACACACACACACACACACACACACACACACACACACACAGTCACACACACACACACACACACACACACAGTCACACACACACACACCAACACACTTTCACATACACACACACACACACACACACACACACAGTCACACACACACACACACACACACACACACACACACACACACACGCACACGCACACTCACACACACACACAAACACACACACACACCAAAACACACACACACACACTTTCGCACACACACACACATTTTCACACACTCGCGGACACACACACACTTGCATGTTAAATGTTTTTTTTTAAATATTCAATTTACTCACTGCATATTTGTATAATTCAGATAATAATAACTATAATAATAATAGTTATTAATAATAACCTCATTGATAATTACAGTTTTTTACAATCACTTTGCTACTATTTTCAGAACCTTGATGTCATTTTTCAAAACTCTAGACACAAAACTCAAAACGATAATCACTTGTAACACAGGCTGTCTAATGTTCAAAACATTGCATTGTGCATTCACATCTTTAAAGAAATCTTGCACTTGCACAATCATTGGTTCAAAAAACAAATTAACTGTGAAATACCATTGAAACAACTATAGATCACCCACACACAAGCAACCGATAGTTTCACTGTGTCATTGTTCGTACAATCATTAAATATTGTAGAGCAAAATAGGTGATACAGGTTTCATTATGGTACTACATGTACAGTAAATACATCTCTGTAAAAGTACTGCAGTAGTAGAGAGAATATTACAGACACAGTGGAATCATTGTGAACAAAGTTTGTAATTGATGCAAAACACTACAGTACAATCACAACATGGTTTTTTGAATCAAAGCAAAAATAATTAGCTATGAAATAGAAAAGAAAAGACAGTACTGTAAAACATCAAATGCAGTGTTCCTCAACTTGCTGTAAGAAACTAAACAGGAGTGATTACTGTACTTCTACACTGTCATCAACTCTGTGTTGTGGATTTGGCCACAGGTTCTCATCTACATCACAATGGATGTTGGAAAATGACATCTTGGAAAAAAACTTTGGCATGGCGAGTCCAGGCCTGACACTGCTCTGCTGTGATTGGCAGAATTGGACACGCAGTTACAAGGGCCTGCATCTATACAGTACTGTACTGTCAATACTGTACATAGTCTGAAAAGGTGGTACAGTATTTGGCACCATAGACACAGTGTCTGATGAAGCATTACAGTATGATAAAATATTAGGCTACATCCATGGATATTGTAGTCTAATTGGTTCATGCCATGCTAATTGGTGACAATGAATCTCATTATCTTGAAACTTTCATGATTTACTGTAAACATGGAAGATTGTGTGTCTGTTTCCATACAACTATGCATTAAGAGTAATGCAACAGTTACTTATCATTTTGAGCAGTTGTATCAATTGATAGTTAGATCATTGTAAGGAAATGAATAGACACTCATTTGAAATGTAATGCGTGAATTGCCTTTTGAAATAGTAGTACTTTGATGTTAAGTTGTGTCATATTGAACAGGTGATCTTTGTTGAATGAACAAATGATCTAAGTTTTATGTGTATTGTATCCAAGCAATTGAGAAAAGGGTTAGAGTTTTGAAAAATGTGCTTTTTGATCATTGGTTGTGAGTTTTGTCTAGAGTTGTGAAAAATGACATCAAGGTTCTGAAAATAGTAACAAAGTGATTGTAAAAAACTGTAATAATAATAACCAATACACTATAAAGAAAATGGCCAAATTGAAGCCACTTCATAACACTACACACACTGTTAGACTTTGCCGTAATTTTACAGTAACTTACCGCAAAAAAGCCCAGTAAAATACCATTTATATTATTTACGGTTAACTACTGTAATATGCACTGCATTCTGGGTATTTTTAATGAAATTTACAGTAACTTACTGTATATGGGTATTTGCAGTACTTTACTGTTTATGCAAAAGCAGTAGTGCTACTGTAAATGCATCTCTGCAGTATATGAATGGGCATATAAGCACTGTACAATTAAGGTGTAATCATTGCCTTATAATTCATGGGATGACTGCACTTTTGTTCATTGTGTACACAACTTGTATTACTTATAGGGCTATATGCATATTGTATTTATGTTTTAGGAATATTAAAATGTCATATGATAATGTTTTATAGTTTTTTTCCCCCCATCTTGTTCTGCAGATGAAAATCATGAATCTGCATTCTCATTTATAAGCTATATGCACACGCTGAAAGTTAAATAAAAAATAAAAAAAACACATGAATGGAAAGATTTCAAATGAGTTCTTAGTGAGAGACCAGAGTAATTTTTATATTAGCATTTTCTCCAATAAATATATATTTTTTTTTAAATCCACAACTAGTTCCCATCTATGGTTCCCATACAGGCAATCATTTTATTTTATTTTTATTTATTTATTTATGCCAGGTAAAACAGCACACGTGTGGTGATATAAATGTATTTTTTCATTATTTTAAATTATTGCTTACACCTCACAAAATTTAAATTGTTGCTCTCGTGCAAAGCCCGCGACAACCTGGCAGAATGTAAACTGAGGTTTGTTGTGTGACGTCACGTGTCGAGAGTGCGCGCGCTCCTAACGGACGTCCCTGCTGAGAGTGGATCGCATCGCTAGACGCCAGCTGTGAGTTTTTCGGACGTAAGTACTTTTTACTGAACAAATTCTTTTATACATTACTTTTACAAAGTAAACCATTACCAATATCAATTAAATATTGCTAAATGTATGAAGAAAGTAAATAATAAAATCTAATAGGCTATTACAGGAGAATCTGAAGGAACTTTCCTCAAAAACCGCCGTTTTCATATCCCATTAACTTAACTTAAATGTCATAGAATTGACTGACTGCCTTTTCCAGTAACGTTAGATGGACCCAATCTAGTATTTACACAAACAATGGTTTCCCGTCTTTTTTACGACCAGTTATGGCATATTTTACTCGTCAGTTAAATGTGTGTGGTGTTTGGGACCTAACGTTAGGCCTTGCACGTTTTCTCAAAGGCACTCTCTCGCGCTCTCTCATAACAAAGTGTACACGATGTAAGAGATGTGACGGCTACATATATATACATTCTGGATTCACTCCGCACATGACAGAAATATGACATGTTAAAATAGTAACGAATTTAAAGCAATGGCAGACTAATAGATTAATAGAAAAATATTCAAAAATTTGCAACATATTTTAGAAATTCTATGTCAATTGGTAAAACTGTAATCTGACTGACTGTGTAAGTGATCAATCTAGCAGTCATCCTAGATCTGTGATTTATCATGTTCATAACATATAGTCATATTAGCCAATAATCATAGATGAAAAATAATGTTTCTTCTTTTTCTCTCTTTTCCCTGTGTCAACAGGAGCTAACTACAGCTCAAAGGCTCTTTTAAGAGCCACAGCACTGAGCATCTTTGGCTTTGTAAGTATATGTTTTGACTAACTATCAGATGCATTATGTGATTAACATTGTAATGTATAACTTGCAAGGGCTCTACGTAGGGGTGCTCCGATCAGGATTTTTGGGGCCGATCGCCGATTACTGGAAGCTGTATCACCCGATACCGATACCGATCACCGATTACAGGGTCTATTTGAAGACTTCTTTTTATCATGTAGCATTACTTATTAAACTATATTTAACAACAATGGACATTAAGTATTACATTTACAGTGTTTCCCACAGAATTAAATTCTATTTGCGGTGGTGTGGTGTTTGGGGACCGGGGACCGGGGGGGTGGGGGGTGCATAAAGGACAAAAGCTTAGGTCGCGCCACAGGGGCTTATATGTATTGTAATGGTGCAAAAAGTCAAACTTTAGAGGCATGTTATCAATAACCTTTATTGGAATATAAATGTACATAAGCTTAGCTGCAGGAATCTGTGAGGGCAACGGACAAGAAAATTGGTGTACCCAGGGCAGGCTTAGTAACAAATACCCTTGTATGGTTGTCTTGTCTATATACACTAAACGTTAGTGCTGTCAAAATGAATGATTAATCCAAGTGATTAATCAAAAAATAAAAAATAAAAATAACTCATAATCCTGATTGATACCTTCCTGGTATGTACTATGCTCAATTATATAGCAGGGCTCTCAAGTTTTGAATACAGGCAGCAGGAGTGACACAATCACATGAACAATTCCAGGATATGCTTTTTTTTCTTTGGTTGTTGCGTTAAATCTTACCCAAATACAATAGTGCTATTTTCTGATTGGCTATTGTCTAGCCCCTTTCTTTTTTTTTGATTGGCTGATAAGTGGGAGGCTCGACTGCAGAACTCCAGGGGAGACGCGCTTGGTTCCTGCCGGTTCCATAGTGAGAGCGGGGCGGCCAGAGACATTTTGGGTGCTGCAGTATATTAAATATATTATAAACAGCTTTTCCGCGAGAGAAATACAAAAGACCGAAATGAGTGACTGTGACGCTCAATGCGTGACACTTGAGAGCTCTGATATAGCTGATGGCAACAATGTTGCAGGTGCAATGCACCGCGTACAAACCGGAATGGTATATGTTTATACTTCTCATCCAACCACAATCAAATGCACTCTATCCGGATGGCGCGATTTATCTGGATAGTTTTTTTTTGTTGTTTTTTTACGATGACAAGCAGAAATGAAAACAAGCCGAAATGAAATAGCAGTAACGAGGCTATTTTTAAAATAGGGCTGGGTTTCGATTCAAATTTCAAGAATCGATTCGATTCCGATTCTCAAGATCTTGAATCGATTATCATTATTCGATTCGATTCGATCCGATCTTCGAGATTTAGATAAGTGTTTTTGAAAAAAGCATTTTTTTCCAGCTGTTACCTGAATTACAGGACTGTAGTTATGCAACTACATAACTATTATTATGCAACTACATTACTATTATTATAGACATTTAACTGCAAATTAATGGAGTATTGATGGTTGTAAAGAACAATCCCCCTTCCAGAGAGTGTTGATACAACTGCTTTCACAAACTTGCACTGGTGTAGACGACAGAGGACGCAGAGGTATATCAGCAGCAGGGCTGTCGTGATTACCGCAATCTTGTAGTACCGCGCTACTGACAAGTCAACCGCAGAGGATTGCAAGTAACCGCGATATTCACGTTTTTTTATAAGGCTATACCCTTCTTGTTTTGAACTTCATGCATGTGTATTGAATGTTAAACAAGTTCATAATGATAACAAACAAGACTGTTTATCGTGGTGAATGTGATGTGTAGCCTACAGAGGCTTCGCACAGACAAATGAGAGAGATCGGCAGAGCGCGTGCGATTAGCTGCGTCTGTCTTTGAAGTCATATGTAGCCTATTCGTGAAAAAGGTTGCCGTGTCAAAGGAAAGCGAAATATTTGTCGTATCATCCTTTTAACATTCACGTCACGGTTATTTACCATAAATGCGCGTCAGCAGCAGCGCTGGTCAGCATTTCACAGCGCGAGGAAGCCGCGGGGAAATAAAATCAGCGAGTCACGCTCACGCATTGAATCAATGCCATATTGGTCTCTAATAAGTGAAGCATCAGCTTCAGCGTTACCCATGCGACGCAATTGCTGCTCAGCTGAGCCTTGAAAAGTGGAACTCAAAGTTAAAAATAATTAACACCTCGTTTCATTACATCTCTTTTTATGAATCAGCTTTTTTGAACGTGTTCGTTGAATGAACGGTTTAATGACTCACTCAAAGCCCGTTGTCGTAACAATGTGCGCGCTGAGTGAAAGCCTTTCAATGCGCATTAAGGGATCTCCCAGTCGGGGCAAGTTAAAGTTCACGGGGAAAATGTAAGCCTATTATTAAATCGATCCTCTGAGTTACGGATCGATCTATAGAAATTAATATGAAAATCGATTCAGAATTGGTGAATCGATTTTTTCAACACAGCCCTATTTTAAAATGTAAGGAGTAGAAAGTAGCCTACAGATAATTGCGTGAAAATGTAAGGAGTAGAAGTAAAAAAGTCGGCTGAAAAATAATTAGGCCTACTCCAGTAAAGTATAGATACCCAAAATGTGTGTTTGGACAGAATACGAGACAGAATTCTTTATTAAATTCATAAAAGACCAAATACAGGAATACTGGCTTCTAAACCTCAAAGAAATGCCACAATCAAGACCTCGGAGCAGAAATAAGTGAGAAAACACCTCACATGTGCCGCTCACAGTATAAGGGTCTTTCCTTGCCATTAATGCTTGGATAACACGCTTAGGCCTACGTCTCTTTACATTAATAATAATAAGAATGTCTAGTGTGGTGGCTGTGATATATATAAACCTACCAAAGTCCGTTGCCATGATTTTTGGAATGACTGATCGCGAGAGGAAAAAAATTACGTTTTAGTCGTTTAATGGAAACACCGTCATTTCGCAATAGTTTTTTATCGAGAAAAAAAATTGCGCGAATCTGTAATGGAAACGCGACAGCGTTTAACATAGACTAACTTCTCAGAGTTATAGTGTTCATTATACTAACCATTCAACTCCGGATTGATTCTGGAGGAATAAGCACCGGCAACAATCCGTCCTCCAACGCAAGCTCATGTTTTGATTCAGATCGTGCTCGAAGAGGAGGGGCTATTCGCGTCTCCGTTGTCAGTTTGTGCGAGTGGGAGGGAGGGAGCAAGCTGCGCGCAGCTCTACAATAAAATAAAATTTTACCCATATTAAATAGTTAAAAAATCTGAAAATCAATCCGTGGCGGTCAGCGTTGATATTGTGGCGGGCCGCCACAAATTAATGAATGTATGGGAAACCCTGATTTAAGAGAAGACAATGCATAATGAATTGACACCTGTGTATTTATTTGCAAGCAACATGTATTAACATAGAAGCTTGGTTATTGGGAGCAGCTTAGGGCTTGACATACAACTTTCCTGTAGAATATAAAATAAAATGAATAAAAGACAGAACATCTGAGTCTTTAAATTTAGCTTTAGACTACTTTAAACATTATTTTGACTATAGCCTTTTTTTGTTGCTGTTTTTAGTTTAGAGTCAGTCAGCCATCAGTTTTTCTAATACACTTAAAGGACCACAGGTAGTACAGCAACAACAACAACAAAAAATAAAATAAATAAAAAACAACTTCCATATCTGTATCTATAACTTTGCTTTTTTCTGGGATGCTTTGTCAGATTTTGTGGGCATTTAGAGAGGAAGAGAGAGGTAGACAAACCTTTGTGTGTGTGTGTGTGTGTGTGTGTGTGTGTGTGTGTGTGTGTGTGTGTATGTGTGGCCTGGTAAACCCTACGTTATGGGGACAAAGTGTCCCCACAAGGATGGCAATATCCGAAATCCTTGTTCGTGTGGGGACATTTTTTGGTCCCCATGAGGAAATCAGCTTATAAATCATACTAAGTGATGTTGTTTGAAAATGTAAAAATGCAGAATGTTTCCTGTGATGGGTAGGTTTAGGGATAGGGTTAGTGTAAGGGAATAGAATATACAGTCTGTACAGTATAAAAATCATTATGTCTATGGAAAGTCCCATGAAAACATGAAAACACAACAGTGTGTGTGTGTGTGTGTGTGAAGAACCCTTGCAAAATTATTTTAAACAGATTAAGAAAGCCACCACTACTGGTCATATCTATGTTTAGATTGATTTTTTTAGATCCAGTGAAGTCTGTCCCACCATGTACCTAATATAAATAAATAAAACATCTTCAGTTAACTAGCAGATTATTCATTTAGTTCGCTATTAAATAATAAATCTAGCGCTAAAATGTGTTTTTGAACTCAAGCTGCGCGCTCGTTGCCGCGGCGATCAGTTGCATGGATACAGTGCTCTGTGTCTCGCGCAGTCTTCACTCGGACGCGCGCTTCAATCTATCGCCGTTGCTGACTCTTATTCATTCCGGTGTAATCACAAAATAAAACACAAACGTATCCTTGCTTGATATAACTGTAACCGCTGATGAACATATTCAGTTTTGATGAGAGAAAATATGTACGAGTGATTTGACGGACGCACGGGGGTTGGATAAATTTTTGTCATTGGTTGTTGCGTTAAATCTTACCCAGATACAATAGTGCTATTTTCTGATTGGCTATTGTGTAGCTCGAAGAACAACACCAGAGGAAACGCGCTTGATTCATGCCGGTTCCACAGTGAGAGCGGCGCGGCCAGAGTTTTGGCCGCTGCGGCATATTAAATATATTATTACAAATAGTTTTTCAGCGTGAGAAATACAATGTGTGGCGGGAGAGCGTGACAAAAGACCGAAATGAGTGACTGTCACGCTCAATGCTTGACACTTGAGAGCCCTGTTGTAGAATAGAATTGCCAGACCGGTGAAGCTATTTTTACCAGTGCGTAAAAAAATTGTCTCGCGAGTTTTGCGTCATCTGATCGGCTTTTCTGGATCGGCCTTTATAGAGACCGCCGATCACACATCCCAAAGCAATTATCGGCCGATTATGATCGGCGACCGATCAATCGGAGCACCCTTAGCTCTACGCTTACATTTATTTTTAGGAGCACTTGTGTAAATCAAGAAACATTTCTGATTATTTTCAGTTGTACACTTTTTTTTCAGGATTCTTTGAATAGAAAGTTCAAAAGAACAGCATTTAAGTTATCTGAAATAGAAAGTTCTACTGTTCAGTCAGTAATTATTTTTTATTTTTTTGGTTGTTGAATAAAATTAATACTTTTATTCAGCAAGGATGCATTATATTGACCAAAAGTGACAGTAAAAATATTTGTAATGCTACAAAAGCTTTATATTTCAGATTTAAGTTTGAAGGGCTATTAAGTTACTCAGTGTACCTTTTACGTAATTGTACATTCAGGCAATTAAAGGGATAGTTCACCCAAAAATAAAAATACTGTCAGTAACATGTTGTAAACTCATGACCATTTCTCACACATTTTCTCTGTTTTTGTTTTTTGTTTTGTTTTTTTCAGATCAGCCATCAGTTGTTTACCGGTATGGAGGCCAGTCAAGACCAACTGGGATGCTTTTTCATGCTTCATGCTTTTTTTTGCGTATTGTCATGATCTCTGCTTTGATTTGTTATGAATTCAGTTTTGAATTCTCCTTTTGATTCTAAACTGAACTCAATGGCTCTGCGAATTGGGTAAGAGACAAACATAAATTACTTAATTGGGGAATTTGAGAGATGAAACCATGCTGATGACCTGGGTCTGTGGTAGAGTAGTGAGTTTGATGTGTTATTAAAATCAAGGTTCTGTGGGGTGCGGACTGATGTGGCAGTGAACCCGAGGTTACACCGTGAGTCAGTCCTAGAGCTTCTCCTGTATGATTTTAGGGAAAAATCGGGTCTATTGGATACGTCCAATATATTTCTTAGGCGCGCCGAAAGAACACCACAGACACAGTATAATCACCATGGGAAAATCTCAGAGTTGTGAAAAATATGATACGCCCGTGTTTTGCCATATGAGAAGTTTATCTATGTATCATCTTTTTACTCTTTTAATTAATTTTATAACTGTATCGTATATCTCTTTTAATTCCTTATAAAACTGTTTTAAAGTGCCCCTATTATGCTATTTTAAAGTTTCCTAATGTTGTTTTGCAGTCTCCTACAACAGGTTTAGATGCATCAAAGGTCAAAAAACTGTTTAATTTTCTCATAATATACATTTGCACATCACCACATTTTTCAATGATTCTCAAACTACTCGTCAGATGAATCAATCTCTCTAAATTCCTCCTTTTCACCAGCTATTCTGCTCTGATTGGCCAGAATGCTCAGTCTGTTGTGATTGGTTTACCGCGTACAGTGTGTGTGTCGAAAACAAAAACGCCCATTGCCATAACAACATCAGCTGTCCTGAGGCTTCCTACACCGTAAACTAAACACAGTGACGAACAATGAAATCGATTTTACCATATCAATCCGAGCACGAGTCCAATAATGAAACATTGGAAGAACTCGTTATTCAACCCGAACCTCCATCACAAGGACGACTCGAGCAGGACGTTTCTCAGTAATACACTACTCAGTTTGAGGTACATTGTGAGATGTTGCAACTGTAATTCCTCAGCATCAGCATTAAAGGGTTAGTTCACCCAAAAATGAAAATTCTGTCAGTAATTACTCACCCTCATGTTGTTCTAACCCCGTAAGACTTTCGTTCATCTTCGGAACACAAATTAAGATATTTTTGATTAAATCTGAGAGCTGGTTTACTCCTCCATAGGCTTCTATGGGATTGAAACTTGCCGGGCCAGAAGCGCTGCGCAGTAGAGGATGACACGGGAGTGTATTTTCACTCCTGTCCCGTCCCACTCCCATAGAAAGAAATCTTGTCCCGTCCCACTCCCAGACCAAAGTTTAAAAAATAATCCCATCCCATCCCGCTCCTGGTTAATTGACTCCCACTCCCATCCCGCTCCTGTTTAAACTGACTCCCGCTCCTGTACCGCTCCCATTTATTTTTTTTCTTCAATTAGTGCTTAGTTAATACATAGAATTTGATTTAATCTGCTCTCCATCCTGTTTTAGACCAGCTGCTGAGCCCCTGTTTCTAGATTTTCTCCAGAAAATGGAAGACGGCAAATAAAAGAAAAACAGTACATAGTTCACACCATGTCTACAATAGTTTAATAAACCCAAACAGCACATAAAGCTGGATTTTACTCATTTATTGTTGAGTAAACAATATATTTATAGTTTACATTTATAGTTTCTTTTAATTACATGTTAACGATTTTCATAAATTATGCTCTTGCATAATGAGTCCATCTTAGTTATATGTTGCTGTGTAGGAACAAAAGTGCATCTACATTGTCTGGATTGAGTAGACATGTCATTACTTCTGACTTTGCGCTGTAAATAATTTTTTGCCACATCGACTTCTCCGCGGCTGTTAGCTCCCTCCATCACTGCTCTTTGAATTCCGGCGGTAAGCCGTGACAAAAAGCACTGATGGCTTCTGGGACGGCTGGGTCGAGTAGTTATTTTTTAATTGCGTTACATTGTAGGCGTATTAAAAGGAAACTACAAAATGGTGCATTTACTTTTTTCTTTTTTTTGACGTCTTTGCTATTGGTTGATTCCCGCTCCCGTCTGCTCCCGTTAACCATTTATCCTGTACCGTCCAAATCCCGTGATTAATAGCAAAGATGACTCCCATCCTGCAGGAATCCCACGGGAATCCCGGGACCCGTGGGATTCCCGAAAAAATGTCAGCCTCTACTGCGCAGTTACACTATGTGAACTAACTAGAGGCCCACAGAGAAGGAAATGAATAGTTGAATAAAGTTGTTATTTATTAATTTTTTTGCGCACAAAAAGTATTCTCGTCACTTGATAAACTTAAGGTTGAGCCACTGTAGTCACTCTGACTATTTTAACGATGTCTTTAATAACTTTTCTGGCCCAGCAAGTTTCAATCCCATAGAAGCCTATGGAGGAGTGATCCAGCTCTCAGATTTAATCAAAAATATCTTAATTTGTGTTCCGAAGATGAACGAAAGTCTTACGGGGTTAGAACAACATGAGGGAGAGTAATTACTGACAGAATTTTCATTTTTGGGTGAACTATCCTTTTAACAAGTGCATGTCCATCAACAAACCGATTATTTTACTTGTACTTTATTTACAGAGTATTTTTCTAATTTATTGCGATGAACACATGGAAACTGTATCAATAACAGTGGATACATTAGCCGAGCTCTAGCGTGAATGACTGATGTAACATAAAACAAACCTTGCTCCATGCTTAATCTTTCCTCAAAGTAGTGAGAACGACAGACAATCTGCATTAATAGACACAGTTTTAGGTAATAGTGGCCCACAGCTGATCAGCAGAAGTATTTCAGTAAGACCAGTTAGCAGGAGACCTACACAATATAAAACTCAAAACTAAGTATTTGAACACCATCTTTCAAGAGCAAGAGGTTCTCGAATCCTGCATTGAACTCAGAGATTTGAGAAGCAGTCGTCAGTAAAATAAATGGAACACAGCAAAAGTTTAGGATTATACTGCTGTGGTATCATGGTAAAGATTAATTTTAACCACTGATTCTTCACATGCTCATCCTTGAGCGGTGAAAAAAAAAACTGGCTTAACGGTCACATTGTAAAGCACAGCTTCTTCTCGACATGATGCTGTCCAGCATCCACAGGAATCAGCTGCAGTGTTTGAGGTTCAAGTCTTCCCTGGTGTCTGCGCGCAATAAGTGGGCGGGCAATATGCTAATGTTTCATCTTGACGTCACAATGAAACGGCTTATGACTCGTTTGAAAAACGATTCATTTCATTGACTCAGAGTCGACTCTTACGTTTGAAAGACAATAACTTTATATACGGTGCACTTTCAGATTTAAAACTTTGCAGGATGTTTTCATTCACTTAGAGCTGTTACACACTACATGAAAGGTAATTTTCAAAAACCCATAATAGGGGCACTTTAATTTTCCTTGCTTTTATTTTGTGATTATTTTAATTCCTTACTGTGTAAAGCACTTTGAATTGCCAGTATATGAAATGTGCTATATAAATAAAACTGCCTTGCCTAATGTTGCATCACAATGTATAAAATGGATGTAATTGATTGTGACAGTGAATAAAGAATATGCTGATGTACATGGACTCAAGTCACTTTTTTGGGAATTTTTAAATTCAATAGCATTCATGTAAAATATAAATTAAAGTAAATTTACTTTTTCATTCTGTAAAAATAAAGTGCAGTAATGGCAATATACTGTAAAATGAAAATGTGGTAAGGGAATCTTACTGTAAAATGAAATTACAGTAAGGACATCATACTGTAAAATTAAATCGCGGTAAGGGCATCTTACTGTAAAATTAAATTGCAGTAAGGGCATCTTACTGTAAAATTAAATCGCGGTAAGGGCATCTTACTGTAAAATGAAATTACAGTAAGGGCATCATACCGTAAAACACATTTACAGGTAAGCTACTGTAAAGGGGAACTTACAGTAACTTACTGGCAATAGTGCTGCCAGTAAGTTACCGCAAAAATACAATAAAATGTCTAACAGTGCAATTTAGTGAATATTTAATTTACTGTAAATGTATAGCATTATGCCTTTATGGGGTTTCTTTTTGTCTTCAAGGAAAAAGCCGGCGACATGACATATAAAGTTGATTCTGATTGGTCCTCTTCTGTGCATTCGAAGTGCTGATTGGCTCACGCAGATAGAACCTTATAGAGCCAAGTTAGAGTTCGATTTTGTAGATAGAACCTTTTTGTTTTTTCAATAAAAAGTCCCACAATGTACACAATTTTAAAAAAACACATCACATAATGTAAATAAGTTGTCACAGAATAAGAATATGTGAATAACTCAATTTTGACAAAAATGTCAGATAGAACCTTATAATTCCAAGGGGACGATATGGCCTATACAGTATATATGAGGCTAATAATATTTGCTTCTTTTCATTCTCTAAGTTCAGATATACTTCAAGAGAAATTGAAGAAGGAACTGATGTGACGTCATTTCAAACAAAATCAGGCCGAAACGAAGTTCGTTTGGAGTTCGTTTTGGGAGTTCGAAACAGCTTGCCAGAGCAAACTTTACGGAAAAGTTCGCTCCGGCTGCTGAACACACTGGAAAGCTGCTTTACAGTAGAAAATAAAGGTTTATTACTGATGAAACAAGGCACTGAGACTGTTTTATATGGTAAAGCTGCTTAATTTTAAGCTATCTATAGTATAAAGTGCTATAGGCCTATATACACTCACCTAAAGGATTATTAGGAACACCTGTTCAATTTCTCATTAATGCAATTATCTAATCAACCAATCACATGGCAGTTGCTTCAATGCATTTAGGGGTGTGGTCCTGGTCAAGACAATCTCCTGAACTCCAAACTGAATGTCAGAATGGGAAAGAAAGGTGATTTAAGCACTTTTGAGCGTGGCATGGTTGTTGGTGCCAGACGGGCCGGTCTGAGTATTTCACAATCTGCTCAGTTACTGGGATTTTCACGCACAACCATTTCCAGGGTTTACAAAGAATGGTGTGAAAAGGGAAAAACATCCAGTATGCGGCTAGTCCTGTGGGCGAAAATGCCTTGTTGATGCTAGAGGTCAGAGGAGAATGGGCCGACTGATTCAAGCTGATAGAAGAGCAACTTTGACTGAAATAACCACTCGTTACAACCGAGGTATGCAGCAAAGCATTTGTGAAGCCACAACACGCACAACCTTGAGGCGGATGGGCTACAACAGCAGAAGACCCCACCGGGTACCACTCATCTCCACTACAAATAGGAAAAAGAGGCTAAAATTTGCAAGAGCTCACCAAATTTGGACAGTTGAAGACTGGAAAAATGTTATATATATATATATAAATATATATATATAAATGTGACGTGACTTTACTAGAGTGCTGAATTGCAGAGCTCATCCAAATGCAAATGCATCCATAGTGCATTTATTTTAACATTTATAATTGACATGGATATAGTACATCTAAAGAATTTTCTTTAAAAAATGTTTACAAAATTTTGCAAAAAAAAAAAAAAAAGTTTGTTATATATGGTCAATCTAAATTTGATCAGATTTACCAACCCACACACACACCAACACACATCACATGTAGCCCCTAGTCTGCTTTTTAACTTGCTGTCTGTTACATAACAGTGCTAAAAGAGTGGGCAGTGACAGTTTAAGGGTGATTACAGCAAGGATGAGATATGACCTGTTGACTAATTAGAGCAATGAAAGGTTAAAGACAGATGGAAGAAAATGCCATGCAATTAAAACTCCCCATCAGGCGACCACAACTCTTTCTGCTCAACTTCACTTTCAGTTACTCCTTAATCCTCAGTTTGGCATGGTCGCCCTTTTGCAGAGATGCACAGATCTTCCTCAAATCAGAATAAACTGTAAGGATAATCTGCAGCAAACATCCAAATACCACAATTTGCTCAAAGACGCAAGGGACGTTTATCAAACTTCTACAACTTCCTCAAACGACCTGCAGGAATGTCAGCTTGAAGATCAGTCTCCTAAGTATCCTGCTTCTCAGATGTTTCTCATAAAATAATTGTATTTTCTAGAATTTCAGAAAATATCTCTGAAGTGTCTCAAACTGTGCTCATATTTGCAAAGATTATAAAGTCAAATATGAACCCTTTACTCTAGATGTTAACAATTGTGTAATTTGTGTGCATTTTTTTTTTTTTTTCTAATGAACCTAAGGAGAAACATTTGAGATAATGTAAATATTTTACAAAAATACATTTGAGACATCCATTATATCTTCTGTGCTTTGAAAGGGTAATCTCTTGAAAAAAGTGTTAGTTTCTCTTGGTGAATCTGGGAACACGGTAAACTGGAAGTCACACCTGCGAGGAGCTCTGTGTGTTGTGTCGTTAGCTCTGTAATTAGTAGCTTGTCTGCGTGTGAACGCTGCATGAGATTGTGGTCCTGTGTCTATTTTCTGAGTGATTGAGTTACTGGCATTTGAAAGTAAATGCATTTCACCTTGAATGATAAATGCATGAGAGCTAGTGCCTCTAAATTACAGATTTGCCCTGTTACACCAAAATACTGAAAAACACAGCTTTGAAATGTTGCAACTTTATATACAATATTGTATAAATATATTATATATGTATAAATGTGCCTACACTACCGGTTCTCAATCAGGGGCCTTAGCCAGTTTCCAAGGTGGCATCATGATGACTTAAAAGGAGACAAAAAAAGCATTAAAATAAGTTCTAAAATCTTTTTTTCTTTGAAGAACCACTGAATATATGAAGAAGCCTAATTTTAAAAGTGTGATTTATAGACATTGAAAAGTCATGTCAATTAATAAAATGTTATAACTCCATGCACATGTTTATAAACACCTGATGTTCCACATTTCAATATACAGCACAACCATTTTCGAAGAAGAAGAAGAAATAATAATGTTTCTTGAGCACCAAATCAGTATATTATGATGATTTCTGAAGAATCCTGTGACACTGAAGACTTGAGTAATTATGCTGAAAAATCAGCTTTGCCAACACAGGAAAAAATTACATTTTAAAATATAATCAAATAGAAAAAAATGCTGTGATATCTCACAATATTACTGTTTTACTGTAATACAGTTTTTCTCGATTGCTTAAACACATTTCTTGAAACTATGCCTCGTATTCTCAAAACAGTAAACACAAACCCATAACGTCTCACCCAATTCCCCAAACATCCTATTTTCAGGTCAAAATGAAGCTCTACACTCAAAACCATTCACTCTTGCTGAAAAACCAAACGTTGCCCTCAGACAGGACACACAAGCCCTCAAAAATACACACAACATAGTCTTACACACTGGTGCTATAAATTCAAAACAACATTTCCAAAACTGGTAAGTCATGTTGCTTGCTTTTTTACTCTCTCCTACTCTTACGTAAGATGTGTGTGAGCATCATATGACAGTAAAAGAGCACACACAAACCTTATTCAAATATGGAATTGTATTGGAATGGTAAAGAGTGTTGGTACATGCCTCCACTCAAGGATACAATATGATGAACAAGTCTAAGAATGTTCCACATATGGTTGAAATACCATCATTGGCCTAGCAAGATAACATTCTGGGAGTCAAGACTATAAAGGAGAAAGGATGCCCTCCCTTCACTGTCACACTCTGCAGCCACTCTGTGTGACTGTACGACTGCTGGCCTTTTCTTGCAAGAACATAAACCTCATCAAAGACAATTGGAAATGTTTGTCTCTTATTCAGTGATAGAAATGTGTTTGCCACCACACCTCCCTGAAGGTTCTGATGATGGAGGCGACGGTGAAGCGACTCAAATTTGGCTGTACTCGTTGCCCAGCCTCCCTTATATAGTCATACCATGGACAAGGACATGGCCAACTAAAGTGGCTTGAATTTCATCCGAGACTGCTTGTCTTCTTGCCCTTGCCCTTCCTCCTCCTCCTCCTTCTTCTTCTCCTCCTCCTCCTCCTCCTCCTCTTCCTCCTCCTCTTCCTATTCCTCCTCCTCTTCCTCTAACTCCTCCTGTTCCTCTTCCTCCTCCTCTTCCTCTCCCTCCTCCTCCTCCTCTTCCTCCTCCTCATCCTCCTCCTCATCCTCCTCGACCTATTGCTTAATTTCTCTGTGGATCCATTGTTCCAAAACTCAGTAAACTAATTTTTATCTTTTATAAAAGATTGTATAAGCTTTTATCTATTGAAGGATCTGGCTGATGTGTGTTCAATTTTGACTCTTAGTGTTTTCACCTGGGTAATTGTGTGCTAACTGAGCTGAAGCTGTGCTGACTTGAGTGAACAATTTTGAATGCTAGTGCTTTCTAAATGACCATGTGGTGTAGGCAATGAGAAATGAAGGGATTTGTGTGTAGAGTTTTGCTGTGACAGTTCAACAAATCTGACTAATGTGTCAAAACAGGGGAATAGTGTTCATAGTTCAGTGAAATGGGTGTGCTTTTTGATAAATGGCATTATGGTTTTGAAATTTTAGTTCAAAAGCCTGGTTATAGTGTTTAAGCAATCGAGAAAAACTGTAATAAATGCATTTGAAATAAATGCATTCATTGTGATCATTAAATGGTTTTAATTAAGGTTTATACATGCTAGTTAACACAACACCGGTCAAGATAAATCTTTTTTTTAAATACTGGAGCTGCCAGTTTGCCAAGTTTCAAATGATTATTAAAAATCAAGCACAAACTCAATCTGCGTGCTTGAGCTATTGACAAAAGGACAAATGCATTTGGAAGGTATTCTATGATGTGTCCAAAGATGCGGTGTTGTAATGTTACAGATCATTTTCTTTTGCAAGTAGTTACAAGTTTCATCTCATAAATCTTTGGCATATACACGCCTTAAACAAACGTCCCCCACAAACACCTCAACCTTTCTAAGATATTGCTTCCAACTTCCGGCACCGCAGCCGTTGAGAAACGTAATAGCAGTTTACCAATTTTACCTGTTTGTATTCTGTAATATTCATCATTCAAACACATCATGTAATTTTATAATGCATACTGTACCTATAATCTATTTGTAGAAATATTTCATATTGATCCATTAGTATAAAGTATAACGCACATTTCAAACGGGCTATTTTTTGGTGTGTGTTTTTTTTTTTTTGGTGAGCCCCTGAGCATAATATATATATATATATATATATATATATTCAGACAAAAAACAACAACAGCATATGGGCTTGTAATGGCATGACATGAGTAAACAACTATTTTAACTGGTAGGCAAAAGCAATATATAGCTTTTTCTATTCTGAAGAGTCATCCTTCCCAATTAATGCATAGGTGAGCTACTGGGGGTCACAAGACTGCTCTCTAGACATACCCCGAGGCTGTAGGTTTTTGGAGCCATGAGGGCAAATAAATGCACAGTTATCTGAGCTATCTGCAATGTGGTGAGCACCCAAATTGCCTCTGGGCTGGTACAAAGCTAGGAAAAGGTTCCAGAAAGCATTAGTTATTCTGCAAGGGTTGAAGGTGCCAGGACCCGACCACTTTACTCACACAGGTAATGATGCGTGTTGTTTGCCTGTGACTCCTGCCTGCCTCCTGCGATAAGAAAGAAAGAGGAAATGCCAAAGAGCCCAGCACACCTGAAAGAAAGAGAGGAGAGGAGGAAGAGACACAAGATGAGGGAGGCAGCGGGAAAGGCGAGGATGGATGGACATGGTCGTTTCCGTTCAGCCTAGGATCTGTCAGCGCTCCCTCACATGGAGAAAGAGCAAATGGGGTTGATGGTAGAGCAAGGAGAAGGGAAATCAAGCGAAGGAGAGATTTATGAGGTAAGAATGACTTCGAAACAAAATGATGCGTGACTTCATAGAAAAAGCCTTAAAAGCGGACTTGAAAGGGATAGTTCACCCATAAATGAAATAGTATCATCATTTACTTGCACTCATGTAATTCCAAAACCATTCGTATTTTTTTTCTTCATGTAGTTTTAGGTCACTTCTATGGCATAACAGCATAGAGCGACATGAGGGTGAGCAAATTAAGACAGATTTTTCATTTTTGGGTGAACTATCCCTTTAAAAACACATTTAGAGTAAAGAAAGAGGTAAAAGGAAGGAAGGGGGGGGGGGGGGGGGGGGGGGGAATGAGGGGAGAAAATAGGCAGGTACATGGAGGGTGGTAGGGTAGATTAATGAATGAGCCTTTTCCCTCTGCAGTTCCGGCTCCAGACTGCCAGCAACCTTCCATCTGGGGGGCCGTGTCTCTCTCGGCATGCCCACAAGAGAGGCTTATGTGTGGGATGCAGCGCTGCCAGACCCCCTGCTCAGCCTCTTCATCATCCACTTCAACCCCTGCACAGCTCTGGCAGAAAACCTCTCAAAGAAGAGAGGGGAGGGAGGGAGGGAGGAAGGAGGGGCAGAGAAAACAGAAAAATAAAGGAATTACTTAAAGTCAGAGTAGTGCTCTTTCATGAACTTTCTGCTTGAGGATCACTTTTTCATTACAGGGCGCCACAAGGTTATATATCAAAAGTGTGCATGTTTATTCATCTGATAAATGACTCTGAAAACAGCCTCTGTATAGTCTCCGCTTCATCCACTGTGAACTAATGTCAACATCTTTATTCTTTGCATCTGTGGTGCAGTTAGTGTTTGATAGATTGTTATGATCTGTGATCTATGGATGGTCCTTCAAATGAGTCATCGCTTCCTGAACAACAAGTTTCTCACATTTGAGGTGTGAAATAATAGTACAGCTGTTGTAATAAAAGGGTGCTAGGTGGGTAGAGTATACATATACAGTATTCTAAATAAAATACTTTCCTATTTTGTGAGAAATGGCTTTTTAAATGATTAAAATACATTTTAAATGTTTAAAATGTAAATGTGTTAAATCACTTCTTTTTGATCTGCTTTGTACCATTATGATTTTTTTATGCTCCTTGTACTTGGAGACCATAAATATCAGCAGTTGCAAGAAATTCTATTACCTATATTAAATATATGAGCAATATAACATGAGTAGCTGTGCAATATCGCTCTATATTAGCACGGCTGTGATTCGGCCACTGGCAATCACAGCCGTGCTGATATATAGCCATATCGCATTGCTACGAGTGTGATATTGCATTTATACAACAGTTCGACGGCATAAGTGTAAATAGACAACAATAAACAACAATGGAGTGTCTTTAAAACCCCTCTTTTGTGCAGCATCTTCCCTCTGCCACGGATTCAAATCTCAAGTTGACAGTTTAACAGTTGAGCCCAACCCTTTGTTACTAATTCTAAAACGTCACTTTAGAGCTTGTAACGAAGGAACGCTGATTTGCTTCATCGAATATTATTATATTATGTAGAGTAGAGTATTATGAGAGAGATCAACTAAGCTAGTGGATTACATGCATCACCTGATACTCTTCAGGTCAATCTTATATTCATAAGGAAAGCGATATCATTGTCTTTGTCCTTTTAACCGTTAAAGGGATTTCCCATGACAGTGCTAGTCAATGCAATTTGTAAGTTGCGTCTTATAAGGTGGTGTTTAAAGTAAAAACAATGTCTTTGTTTACAACCTTGTTTTTGCCAAAAGTCTTTGCTACTGACTCACTCATAAAGACAGTGTTTGCTGCCGTCTAAAGGCGCAATAATGTAACTTTCACTGAAATTGAAATCAAAATCACTAACGGACCCTCTCTCAATACCAAATATGGCATGTTATTTATCTTAGTAACGGGGCTTGGGGTCAACTGTTAAACTTTTCTATATCAATGAAAGCTGTGCTAATATAGAGCGTTATTGCACAGCTACTCGTGTGATAGGTACGGTGGCCGAGAGAGCCCAACACGCTAAAACTGAAGAAAACACGTGCAAATAGAAAAACGCCCACAAATTAAGAAAACATCTTCATCAGTTTTACAACACATGTGTGCTCCAAATACTCACAACACAACCAAATACAGAAATGCGCTGCAAGATTTCCATTACACGAGAGTAGATGTTAAAACTTCATGTTGATTTGCACTCGGCTTTCGCCAAGATATGCAACCAATGCGTCTCCATCCATTTACGCTTCCTTCCATATGGTGATGTGAATATTGTTCTGTCTGGTGTTAATGGCTGAAGTATATTTCCTGGCGCTTCAGCACACACAACGGCTGCGATGCTAGCTCCGGGGATCAACCACAGTGCGGTCTTCCCGGTGGATCAGCATGACAACCGTCTGTCTTGAGCTTAGTGGGGTACATCTCTGGGGTCTTCAAGTGGGCACCTTCCGTCCTCAGTGTTTCGTCAACTCGCCCATGACACCTCAAGAGGGCTCGACAGTGATTCTGGCATCCCAGAGTCATCCCCCACTCAACTCAGCCCAGCTTACTTAACTGTACATCAGCGTTTCTTTCTTTCTATTGTGCTTGAGATCCCTCCTGCTGCTGAGGTTGCTCCTTCCTTGTAGTTCAGTGGCATAAACCCTTGATGTGACCTAACCACAATCTCCTAACCACAATCTCTAACGCCACAATCTCACCACAACCCGACCATACACGCCAACCCGTTTGACTAAGGCTGTCGAAGCCCCACTGTCGTCGTTAAAGGGATAGTTCACTTTGAAATTAATTTTTTATATGTTTTAGCTTACCTCAAGGGCATCCAAGATGTAGGTGTCTTTGTTTCTGCAGTAGTTTCAATTTTGATATTTTTAGGTCAAACCGTTCTTGTCTGTCAGTCATATAATGCAGGTCTACGGTCACTTCCTCAAAGAGCATACACAGAGAAGTCCAAATTAAACATGATTTAATGACTCGTAAATGTAAGTACGCATTGATGGCCTAAGACACGAAACGAGTGGTTTGTGTGAGAAAACGAACAGTATTTATATCGTTTTTACCTCTTGTAAACACAGCCACGTCCAAGTGATCTGAGGTCGCCGGCGCTTCGGTCTTTTCCGGAAAGCGCCGGAAGTGATCTCTCGCGCGTGTATGCCAACCTGTTTAACAAAGGCTGTCAAAGCCCCACTGTCGTCGTTAAAGCAGGTTCAGTGGCAACGGTTCTGTATGGCATACTACCTACTGCAACACATAATAACCGACCATACGTGCCAACCAGTTTAACTAAGGCTGTTGAAGCCCCACTGTCGTTAATGCAGGTTCAGTTGCAACGGTTCCGTATGGCATTCTAACTACCGCAAAAAAACACAACAATATCTGTCCAACACAAATCCTCATTCGCGCAAAATACAGTACACGGGATTGTAATAACTATGATAACTATGCAAACTATACAAATAATCCAACAGACTCTTCAAGTTTTTCAAGAATTCTTCGAAACCGTAGTGTGGCGGCCTGTACACAGCCTGCCAGAATCTTTCCGTCTCAACCACAGCCTGTTGTTGCTCCTCTCTGCTGCTTCAGATAAGTTATTCACAGTGCGACGCAACTCTTGGCCACTGAATCCAAAGTCTCTGAGAAACCGGGTTGTAGAGTGTGCCACAAATCCTCGACAACTCACTTCCACTGGATAAACCCGGACTCTCCATTCTTGCTGTTCTGCTTCATGTTCGGCTAGATGAGCATACCACAGTTTCCATGGCACTGTTAACTCTATCAGGTGAACAAGGCATGCTGATACAGACCACAGGTTAGTGGTGGCAATCTCAGGTGGAAAAATAAGCTGTTGATCAACATCTGCCAGCATTTTCCAGTCTCTAGCAGCTTCCAGTTGTTCTGGATGAGAATTGGTTTTAACACCTTTTCTTGGTGGTTGTTCTCCTGGGCGAAGGAATATTGTCATCTGTGTGTAATGTTTTGCTAGAACAGGTGGCAACTTATTGGTCATGTTATGCTTGTCTTCCAATGCTAAAGCCAAACATCGCAGTACCTGGTCATGGCGCTAAGTAAACCGTCCTTGGCTAAGAGCCACCTTACATCCTGTCAAATGTGCCTTAATGTGACAGGTGATGAAAACAAAGGACATGAGGGATCCTCTCCTACCCAGAGGTTTAGGTTCTGTGGTGATGGGAGAATATCATATGTTGACCTGATAAGGAAACTGACCCTACTCTGTTCCATTGACCATGCTCCTCAGTTAAAGCGGAGACTGGTAGCTGCAATATTCCTTTACTTTAAAGTCCCACTCTGCTGAGGCAGCATGGATTCGTAGAACTCCTGAAGCACTTTTGTACACTCTGTACAGAACTCCATTAGGCCCTGGAGACGATGATGCCCTTGCGTTTCTCACAGCCTGCTCCACCTCTTTCCACTTAGGTGCACAGTCCTCCATTTGGTATTCTGGTGGATTGATAGGAGGGATGTCTGACGGAATTGGCATAGGCTCGTGCCTTTTTGCATCTGTATGTGTTTCCTCCAAATATCTCTCCAGCTCAACCTTAGATGCTTTCAATGTGCCATTCTTCTCACTGGTGAATAACTTCTTTACGAATTTGAATGGGTCTTTATAGAAATTAGCTCTCGCAAAAGTTCACAACACAACCAAATACAGAAACGAGCCACAAAAGTTCACATCACCACCAAATACAGAAACGCGCTGCAAATAGAACAGAACACAACAGAATTGTTTCCAGAGGACCCCAATAAGTGACGAACCCAGCTGGGAAGTGCTTACTGCTCGTGAGCATCCCTATGCCCTACTCCCTTCGAAGGGCAGAGCCCTTGAAGTGGAGACTTTGGAGAGAGCACAGCATTGCGTGCCATTATGTAGCCGTTTGGAACACACTTGGTGAAGGGAGCAACGAAAGACAACGTCATTTCCTCATTATTTTCACCTGGGATGTTCCCATGACAACGCAGCACCGTGTCCATCAGCTGAATAGCTGTTTTTACACTAGAAATTTCTTATTATTGCTGTTAACATAACTGTAGCAATTAAATATACAAATTTAATTTAATTTTATACAAACAAGTTTTTAAAATATGCTTTATATATATATCTGTGTGTGAGTCTCAACTTTAAAACTTGCCGTCTCATCTTTGGACCCTGCATTAACTAACATTTCTTATGAAACTTATTTAAACATAACATGACAACATTTTTGTAACTGATGTATAGATTAAAATCTTACCCTCATGTTCTTTTTCTCTATCTATCTTTTTTTTTTCAGCTCATTGTTAACTCTTCTTTTCTCATTTGTATTCTGATAACATTGGACATATTGTAGGGTATACAAAGTTATATGTCATAAACATATCATCTCTGTATGTTTTGCAAAAGTAAAAAGTAAAAAAAAAATCAAATAAAAAAGTAGACTGAGCTATAAGGCCCTGTCCCAAATGGTACACTCCGGACTTGTGGATTTCCTCAGAGTCCACACTTCGGTGACGTCATGTAGTGCAGACCCATAGGGAGGTATAGCATTGAGAGGTATTTTTGGGACAGTCTCGATCATCACGCCGGAAACAGGAAGACGGTCTGATTGTTGTTATGGACAGGAGCTACAGGTTCAGGGAAATATGCTGCCTATTGTTGTTGTGTTTACATATGACTCAGTAAAGCCCTGACATTCTGTTCTATTTATTTAATGAATCATGATGCGATCGTATTATTCAGCTCGCTATTATTAGCCTATGTTTGAGACATCAACCACTGGTCGATGATCATAATGTTTGTATAAACTTGTCATAACAACTGTAATGATAATTACACTTCATTATTTTCTTCTCAGCCATGTTAACAATTGTCCGTGAGCGAAATCTCCTCCCATCCGTTGTCTGATTGGCCTTTCGTAAGGATTCCTGGGTAGTTAAAGTGCGTGTAGCCTGCATCTATGCGGGCTTAGCGGAAGACCGCTTCAAGGGTACAAAGGGGGCGCTGCTGAGCACACTTCAGAGCGTTAAAATGCTAAATGGGACGGCCTACGGACTCGTAGACTCGGCGAGCACGCGCAATTTAAGTCCACGAGACCGAAAGTCCGCATGAAGTGTGCCATTTGGGACAGGGCCTAAGCATGTCCTAGCCGGGTTCGTCACTTATTGGGGTCCCCTGGAAACATTTCCATTGTGTTCTGTTCTATTTGCAGCACGTTTCTGTATTTGGTTGTGTTGTGAACTTTTGAGGGGGTTTCTGTATTTGGTTGTGTTGTGAACTTTTGCAGTGCGTTTCTGTATTTGGTTGTGTTGTGACCTTTTGCAGTGCGTTTCTGTATTTGGTTGTGTTGTGAACTTTTGCAGTGCGTTTCTGTATTTGGTTGTGTTGTGAGTATTTGTAGCACCCATGTGTTGTAAAACTGATGAAGATGTTTTCTTAATTTGCGGGTGTTTTCTATTTGCATGCGTTTTCTTCAGTTGCAGCGCGTTGAGCTCTCTCGGCCAACATAGATAGGCCTATTGCTCATATAATAATACGTGAAAAATATGGGTTTTTTACAGATTGTGCAGGTTTGACATCTACAAGAATGGATTAACTGGACCATGCTAACAGCTAAACCTTGACCTTTTGGTTAGTGGCTCTGAGCACATTAACCCAAAACTCATATTTTATTGGCAAGAGTCCAAATTTTATCTACAAGAGATAAAAGTTAATAAATAATTCAATAAATAAACATTCTCTAATTTGTCTATCGGTTTGTTAGAAATGTATTTTTGTTGAATCTTTTATTAATGTGATATATCAGAATATTCCTTCTTAGTGTTGGACTTTAATCCAAAACAGAAGCAGATACACATGTACACTGATGTAATAAGATAATTCACACTGATGAAGAATGTGTGCTTGGATATCCACCATCAACTTGTCAGGACTGATACAGCGTTCAGCTTATTAAAGATAATCAGGGATGCCAAAGCTTTGTTGTTCACCTTGAGTTCATGTAAAATTGCAGCAGCAAAAACAGCTTTCCTTTCATAGTCACAACTTAATTTTTTAACAAACTCATATTCATGAAGTAGATGAATGGTGATCATGAACTGTTGGGTTGTTGACCTCAGTAGAGGAATAAAAAACATGGACTCGAAAACATTGTGTGGGACAATACTGAGTTGTAGGAGTGACAAGGCTTGTGGGTTTTCAGAGAGCCCATATTTCAAACAACAATGCATGTCCATCACTAACAAAAATGAGTGCTACTTTATTATAATACCTCATAATGTAATCAAAGCAACTCAAAGGCTGTGAATGCCATTGAAAAGACTAAAAATACTGCCATTGATTGAGTTCACCATGTCAAGTTGGTGACAAATGCAACGAGTCCATACATTTTACACCGAATTATACAGCTTTTTCTGAGTTGTGTTCTACAGCAGTTGCGATTTCTCAAACATCAGCTACTGAAATATATCAAATGCTTATTACTTAGTTAATACATTTATTTACAAATAGGTTTGACTGGAGTTATCCTGTGCATACAGCTTAGATGAGTGGTTCCATGCTGTGTGATTTAAAGCGCCATCTTTTTATGGATAACATCCATTATTGACAATTAAACAATATCACAAGCAGAGTGTTGTTCCAAATCACAAGGGAATCACAGTTTTGCTGATTTTCAGACCATCAGCACGACTGCGAAAATGGTATGATTTTATGTAACAGTTCCGTAATAAGAAGTTTGATTAAGTTTGGTTTTATAGACAAATAGTGTGTGTATTTTTGCTCTGCCACTGGAAATTCAAAAAAGCCAAAGCAGAATCAACTGTTTAAACGAATCAAACACAACAGTGGTGTTGCATTTCTGAACGAATCAACCCTAACCTTGAACAAATCAATGTGGATGAGTGAATGATTAAATGACTCACTCATAGGCCGTCATATGTTTCATCTTTGAATGAAACAATATTTTTGAATGAATCGGTTAGGCCACTCAATGATTGCTTGTTTGTTCATGGATAAAATGATATTTTTGAACAAATCGTTAAGTGAATATATCGTAAGTCATTTATACTGTTACAATGTAACTTGCAGAAAGAGTCACTGAAGAGTCTTATTTGGTTATTGAATGTGGAGGAAGATTCCAAAGGCCCTGATCAGAGAGGGGTCCCGACCGGAAGCCCGAACGCTATTTCAACCCTTGGGGACCACCACCCCGCAACATGGGCCAGAGGCAATAAAATGTCCAGCCAGCCCAGAAACCTGTTGAATGCAGTCAAGTCACTGTCGTTTAAAACCTGTGAATAAATGCCAACATACTTAGCATGTGAAACCATGCTTCTATGTTAGAATGTCCTGTATAATGTAGCGTTTCACTAGTCTGAGTGTCCATCTAATCCTTGAAAGGAAAAACAAATGAGGATACTGTCTGTAAAGGAGGGAATATCTTGAGGAAGGAAGAGAAGTATAAAGGTGGTTAATATTAAAAAGGAAGGCGGAGAGATGCAGAAGAAATATCTTTAAGAACTCATTTTTGTTTACTGTTAACAGTGACTTTAAACGTTTTTAGCTTTAATGATGTCTTCTCTGAATTTGTGAAGAACTCCAAGTTCTCCGCACTGTCAGTGTCTTGTGTGAATAATGACTCATTTATGCAGACGGTCACTTCACGTGTAGGCAGCAAATCACTGCCGGATGACGGAAGAATTATGAAACACTGTGAAACCACCAAAAACTCACTTAAAATAAAGGCATCGACATCCATCTGTAAAGGTTTTAAAAACACACGCTGATATACAGTACCAAAACACTCTACTTTTATCTGCAAAGAACAACTTGTGTATATAGTCAACAATTGTTTTGGTTTATCATTATAAGTCTTTAAAAAAAAAAAAAAGTATGACTGCACGCCAAAACTAAAGGCAAACCTGAAAGAGTTTCCACAGTGGCTAAATGTGGACCTCCTGAGGCAATAGCGAATAATAAGTTGTGCTGACATTGATGGATGGCCACTCCACAAGGATAGACACACCAATTGTTCTTGTGATAATGGTTTCTCCTGAAGTGGATTAATCAGACCATCAGACTCTTTTTATGTGAGTGCATACATGTCTCCATGAAAGATGTGGAATGAATATTAGACTCCAATCTAACACTCAAGACTTGGCAGTCTCTTAATAGAAAGAGTGGTTAAGGAGGTGTTACAAATGTTGTTGCACTAAAACAATCACACAAATGTTTCTAAATATGTTTGCAGCTGGGCTCCCGAATAGAATGGTGCAGTCAATGTTTTACCCTTAATTTATACCAAAGTAAAGCCACTACTTTTATGTTAGACTAATGGAAATTTAATTATGGATTCAGGACAACCCTTTTCAGAAAGCTTTTCAATAGTTCAGCTAATCAGGGCCTCTTTAACAGTTTAAATCAACTTTGTGTTCAGGATGAACACAAAACCCAGCTCGGTATACATTATGATATCTGTCACATTGCGTTTGTGGTCATTCAGACTGAAGCAAGCGCTCGAGGACAAAGATGGCATGCAGAAACTGCCATTCACTCTATCAATCTGACCTACCGAAACACAAATACCAAACTGTGCTAATTTCCCTAGTGGCGTATCGTCTGAGTTTTTGATAGAGATATCAAACAAGATTACTGGATCAGTTCTTGCTCCTTGGTGTGTGATCACAAAATATGAGAGCTTTAGTGGGCGCATCAACCAGATTAACTGCGAAAGCTGTGGGAGTGATGTCCAATGGGGTTTTGGGCCCCAAACCAGAATCTCTGTTTCATCTGACTTCAGAGCAGAAGTATTACCTCTGTGTCTTGGAGACACGCTTTCAGCCACAGCAGACTGAGTTCTTCATCTGTTCTCGCTGATATGTGGATGATGTCCCTCGAGTGACATAAAAAGCATACGCGCAAATCTCCTACTCAAGATTCCACAATGATACCTCATAAAAAATTAAGGGCCCCAAAATTAAACCCCGCACTACGCCACTGAGAATCTTCATCTAGCGAGAGTGGAGGCGTCGCTCTAATTGTTCAAACTGATATCTATCTGATGGGTGGTCGCTACCACGGGGCAGGCGTGGGGGCTTACACACACGGGCTCGAGCGCAAACACAAACACACGCAGGGACTCCAGAACGTGCCAGTGTGATTCCAATCTCCCTCTTATCTCTGTTTGTTTTCATTTAGATCAGTATCTCATCCACTGTGGCAGCCACTGTTATCTCCCGGGGGCTACACTGTTCTCTCCTCCTGTTCCACCATTTGGTTCTGTTCAGCTCCATCATATCCTAACTCCACAAAAGAGTCAGCTCGTGTGTTCGTCATGATAGGGATGCACCTTCTGTCAACTTGATAAGTGGAATGGTGGTCTGTTAAAATCCAATGCCAGAGTTAGACTTTGAAGAGTCAATACAAACGTTGCGGATGAAGAAGTCAATGCTAAAATTAGAGCTCCAAAGATTCAAAGCAGTCAGAGTGTTTATTCTCAAAAGTGTTGGTTGTTCCAGTCACTTTACTGAATAGTCTCTGTTGCTGTACTAAAAAGCTTTGGCTTGTTTTTACACTTATGCTGCATTTAAAAGTAGGCTGAAATTAATAATAAAAAGAACTCAAGAAACATTTCTTTCACAGGAGATATAGCAAGGCAAGATCCTTTGTAGAATCACACACTGAAACACTAATTATTTATCACAACCAAAAGTCAGAAAATATTAATATAGTCAGGCACAATTATAGGATTATTTTCTCTTGCAGAGTTTAGTACAGTCAATTTTTACATTTGCAGTAGAGATTTAACCAAAAAAAAAATGTGTTTTATATTTGTGTTTTATAATTACCTACTGCTAATGCAAACTGACATAAATTTACAATGAAATGACATCATAACTAGAAGGTAGAAATGTTATGTCATATTTATTTTTAGCTGAAATGCCAATAGGTTGTTTAGTGGCAGGTTCCACTGTGACAACTTACCCCATTTCACGAGTTCACACTCACAAATAATCAGATCCGAGTCAAGTAGTATGCATATTTGGCGTGCTGTCCGAGGGGAGGGCTCCGAGCTTGGAATATGGCCCCGAACCCAGAGTAATTCCCCCGTATTTCTGGATAGGAAAGTAACCAGGTGAGTGTGAGGAGACGGGGTGGTGGAGGGATGCTGAAAACTGTCGAGGAACATAGGTGAGTCGAATGTTTGTATATAAAGGCCTCAACTCATTTTGCTGATTGGTAGACATGTTGATTACTGATTGTTGACAGCTGGTTGAAATTATGTGATGATTGGATAGATCATTTGAACGTGTTCCTCCCGAACTATGTTAATAAAAATCATATAGCATGACAATTTTCTTTTGGAGAATGCTGTCACACCAGGTAAATATAGACTATTTAGTGAACTTTATCTTGGTCAATAGTGGTGGAAAACCCTATCCTTCTATATAGAATCGTGCTAAACTTTTTTTTCTAAGAGTGACAAAATAGGGCTAGTATGCTGTGATATAACCAGTCGAGTTTCTTCAAAAAAAAATATATATATTTTGTTTTTCTATTTCTTCCTCTCTAATTATTAATGTTCTTAGAAACATATTTTTTAGTTTCTGTGTGATCAAATTATGAAACTGTCTTGTAATGATGTCAACAGCCCTATACTTGGACTCACCTTATCAAACAGAGCCAAATAAAAACTCAACATAGTTTCAGTTTCACCCTGCTGGACGCTGGCAGAAATATTGCTACCCCTTTAAGCCAGAGGACAGGGACCAGGCTGAAGATGAATGGAAACTCCCTTCGAGATTATGCTGTGAAAGGGATGTGCAGAGATGTCAATAGAGACTATCTTTAACAACTTTTAACGTGTTACACAAATCAGTATAGCTAATGACTGGGACACAGACGGCAGAGCTTGGGACCTGCCGTGGCCGATAAAATTGATTTACCTGCTAACACAGAGATCAGTGCTGCCTGAGAAAAAAAATAGCCCAGGAGCCTTGAACAAATAATAGCACTTTTATCCGAAGAAGGGAAGCTGTGCCTATAAGTATAATAAGAATAATGGCCTCAAATCAGTATGTCAATACTGCCTGAGCTAAGAGCCCTCAGGGTTCACATGCTTGCGTCATATACGTTTTCTCTACAGCAAGTAGGCCTATTTTTACGTTGTTACTGTACTACTTAAGTACATTTTTCTAGTATCTGTATTTTGTTAGACCATTTTCATTTTGGGAAACTTTCACTTACTATATTCCAAAGGACAATCTCTGATGTTTTATTCCAGTACATTTGATAAAAATGTATCGTTCATCATTATTTCAAACTAAAGAGAATGAGAACTGCTATATAGAAGTCTTTCTGTTGAACTGTTCATTAAACTGTTCAATAGCGAATTGTACTGTTGCTGATGTTGAGTCAGCAATTCACTGATTCAATGATCTGCTCGGAGTCTGAAATTACTCAATTGTTCTGATTTACAAATTAGACATTAACAAGAAGTACCTCCTCAAAGCCCGAGTGTGCTGACAATTGGACTGGTGGCACAAAAAGTAAGTTACTAATGTATATAATTAACTATAATGAAAATCATATTTAGGCTAAATAAGAAGTTGTTGTTGATGTTTGTAAGCAGAATCTTTTTGTACATTGTATGAAATGCTTGATTGTTGAAGACTATTCAAATTGCATAGTGCAGTTTATAATAATTCATCATAATCTCAAACCTATTAGCTATATCTTGAATCTATGTCACATTCAACCTCTTTCCCTAAATAGATATTTTATGCAGTTAGTTCATCAAATTGAAAGCAAACAAGCAATAACTATGTAACTAACTATGTAAGTAAATATATAAATAAGGTTCATTTATCAGTATTTTTACAAATGTAAGTACATTAAAAAAATAAGTAGGGCTACTTTTTTACTTTTACTCAAGTAAAATTTTAAAATATTTTTTTCTGGGAGGGGGTAGGGTCGGGGGGTAATATTTCATTAGGGTATTTGCACATTAACTTAAGTACACACCACAGCTTTTCAGATCACTGAACTATCACCAAATGGCCATAGACTCCCTTGCTGCCCTTCCTGCAGAGTTTGCTTAAGGGTAATGTTATACGACGACAGGCACCAGGAGCAGATGGTTAAGCATATTTGTGTATGTGTGTGTGTTCTCTCTATCCCACAAATGGCCAGAATGTGACCCAGAAATGACTTGTGCTTGTCAAGAGCGAAGGGTATCTGAATGGTATCTTCTGTATGGGACTTTGTTAATGCATTTCACAGTGGGAAGGGACAACATTTCAGAAGCTGACAAACAAATAGACCCATCAACATTTGGCTAGCATCTGTTGATTTTACATGCTCACGGATGCAGTTGAAAGAACATTTTCTCCAAGGTTTCTCTAAAGTCTTTAACTGTGTGCTGTGCCATGTTCCTGCTATGCTATCTAGTTTTTTTTTTTTTTCATCTGTAAAAAGAAATCATACCACTTTAATCCTTGACTAGCTACCCCAGCCCAGCTCATTTTTAAGGACACACCCCTTTTCTTTGTTAGCATTCTGAATGTGTTTGAGATCAGGCTACACTGGAATGAATAGAGCTGGCACTTAGCAAATTACCAGGTTTACTTTCATCATTCTCCTGTGGTATTCGCTCTGTTTATCTGTGATTTTTAAATGCATCTAGCTGAGAAGGTTATCCAATTTTATGGCAAAGGTCAAAATGTTCAGAAAGAGTGTTGATATAAGGAAGAAGCTGTGGTTTTCTTTTCACTTACTTTTCTCTTTCTTCTAGAGTTCTTGGCAAGTTGAGCTCCCAACTGGTGCAGCATATGGTGGCTGGGGTCCTAAGGAGCGAGGTGTGGCTGTCTGTGCATGTGCCAGAGCCTAATTACTTACACATTAGTACCCAGGTGGTACCTACAGTCCATTCTCTCTCTCTCTCTCTCTCTCTCTCTCACACACACACACACACACGCACACACACACACACACACACACACACACACACACTATTCCCTCGTTTCAGGACAAACAAATAAAACAATTCACAGGCGTTTAATTATACTAACCATCTATCTGCTACTAATAACAAAACTAGACTTTTATTTGGATGTTTGAACGTCTTTAGAGATACTGAATGTTTGATGAATGTTTTTCGAGCACTTGATTTAAAGTTCACCGCTTGTCACCATGGGATACAATAGCGAGGATAGGCAAGACATGATTGGTTTCTTCAATCTGCAGACGATGCATTTGCACTATTATAAAGGTTACAAGATGAAAGGCTGCCTGGAATGTTTGTGAGAGAGACGAAAAAAGACGTGTCTGCATCATAAACACTTTCACGAATGCCCTGTTCAGGGTGTCATCACCCTCTGTCGAAAAAAAGGATACAAAAACACACAATCTGAGCTCTCATGTAGGAGAGAAGAGTGAGAGAAAAAAAATCTGCTTTTTCCACCATCTTCAAAAACAATTAGGAAGGTCAGACTGTATGAGTGAACACAAACTTTGTTTGGGTGCTTCTCTGTGTGGGGATATGTGTTTAGATATGATGCCAAGTATGCTTCTCTGATTTTTTTTTTTTAATTGTTACTCTAAAAACAACAGCAGCAGCAAAAATATTATTATTATTATTATTTATGAACTATATTAATATATTATAGTGATGGCATGTATGTTGCCAAGTATATTGTTATATATAAAATTAAATTTTTATAACTATTATAATAATAAACATTATTATTATTATCTACACATAAGGTTTGATTTGTGTGTGTATGTGAAGTATGCTGACAGTTCAGTAAGGAAATAGGCCAAAGGCACTAAAGACAGATTAACATTCATTCAGTGAAGTAAATAGGCTTACTGTCAAGTGGACTGACAGCTCTTCACTCAGATGCTCAGCGAGAGTAAAAAAAAAAAAAGGTTCACTCTCCGAGGTTAGAAACTGCTGTTTAATCTAGTTTATTTCACTGATTTCCTAAACTATAAGTCATTGTAATAGAGGTCTGTAGTTAGACAAAAGCTGCTCAAATTCAAAGCTTATGATGGCGCAATTGTCATTTCTAAGTCTTTTCTGAGCCTTTTTGTCCTGAAGTCTCAGTGGGGCTGTGTCACTAACAGGTCTGATAACAGTGGTTGAGAGGTGTAAATGTCAGAAAAGCTGTGTACACAGAGCCCCTGGCAGAGCTCAGCTCACGGGGGCTCTCTGCCCCTCTTTTTCTTCCTCTTTCTCGCTCCTTTCACCCCTCCCGTCACGCTCCCGACTCTTTTGTCATCTTATCTGCTGTCCGACTCTCTTCCCGCTCCTGCGTAACAGACAGCACACCTGGGATTTGCGGCCTCCCTGCTCTCACATTCCTGTCCTGCTACGCTTATCGTTTATTCGGCGCCTTGTCGCTTCAGACGCTTAGGCATGGGCCCCCCAAGGCCCCTCAGAGAACTGCCAGGGGTCCGATGAGCCTCCACCACGTCTCACTGTCACCTCAGACATCAGACATCTGGCAATGCCACACACACACACACACACAAGCACACAGCAGAGATCTTCAAAACATTCCCTACAGAGAAGCATTTTGAAGTGAGAACAGACACTGAACACCTTGACAAACCAGCACCGAAGACGCTCTCTTTTCTCTCTCTCTCTCTCTCTCTCTTTGGAGAAGAACAAAAGTTGCCCTCATAGATGTCATCAGTCAGGAAGAACAAATGGAGCACTGACCTGTCAGAGGAGATGAGGTGTGTGCAGGAGGAAGGAAAAGAGGGGTGAGATGAAGGGAGGAAAGGCGTGAGGGAGGTGAGAGAAAAGAGTCTGACGGGCTGGGGCTGTTAGCATATTTATGAGGACAGATTTTCTGTTCGACTTCAATCTATCTGTCAGCGGTGGCCTCTGCTTAGAGCGTCACCCAACACCCACCCTCACATTATCATTTGAGGCCCACCTTCTCACATTTTACATGCTAAACAAATAAGATCCTTTTAGAAGAACCTATTTGTATTCAGCAAAGCTTAAAAAAGTTAACCGAACATCTTTGAGTGACTTTAGAAGTTGCTCCAAAGCACGTCTCTTGGAAATGTATGACTTGTTTGGGGAATTTTAAGTCATTTATTTTATTTCTTTAATTATTCTTATTATAGCCCAGTGATTTCTGTATTTAGGTCCCTCGGTCAGCTCTACCGTTCAGATATTAAAGCCTGCGGTTTGTGAAAGAGATTAATTTGAGTGGAGGTCAAACATAATGGAGTCAATTTTAGGGAAAATGAGATATGATCACATTGCTTTTGTCCTTTGTTTCGTGCTGCATTAAGTTTAGTTCTGTGCGACTGGTTTTAAATTGAACTTTGCTGGAAGATATATATATATATATATATATATTGCATTTTATTCTCTTTGCAAATGAAATGTCTTTGTTCGCATTTCCCTCCGTTTTTGTACAAAACCATTTGAGCTCAGACGTCAATGTTAATAAAACTTAAATAGCATTTGTTTTGAACAAATAAATTGCACTAAATGCTCATTTGAGTGGTTGCATCCATGTGTGCAAAAATAGACTTTAAGATGTCCTGAGCTACAAAACAAAACCAGACAGCTGAGCCCGGTCTTCTATGACATATTTCATTGGAAAGTAAAGTTTTGTGTGGTTTTTGATTGTTAAAGGAATGTGGCTTAATTCTCGAACTGTCTGCTTGTATTAGTTCAGCTAAAGTTGTCTTAAAATAAAACACGGGAGTCTAAGATGTAAGTATACATTTTTCAGTTTATTTGTCACCTCCTGGTATTAAGGTGTTTGTGTGCATATGTGTGTAAATATCAGTATCAGTGCGTGTGTTTGCTTTGCATTGTATACACCTTTTGTATTTGGCCTCAAATTTCCAAACGGATCTATTTGGCTACAGTAATACACAACTGCCATGTATTCAAATCTAGAATATTACGGCCTCTTTATTTATAGACATGATTCTCAATATCCAAAAGTGAAAAAATGGATGAAAAGTTTAGAGATAAGGCCTTCTGTCATGTTAAGAACCCCTGTAAAGTGGATTAGCAATGCTAACTGCTCCCTTGTGGAGCCTTACACAGTACACTTGGAAAAAAAAAACGGCGCAAATGAAGACTGCACTTCAGAAAAAGTATATATAGATAGATTTATAGATATAGATTTATATTTATTTTGAAGTTTAAAAGAGTACAGTTAAGACTTCTCACACGTGATATAACCTACGTATTGTCTGAGAGAGTAAGATTTAGGCCACTGCTGTCCCGCTCACAACGTTAAACACTTAACCCTGACGGAAAGAAAATCCCTCTGTGGAATCCGTTGCTTCTTTTTTTTTTTTTTTTGACAAATAGTTGGAATAGATTTAGGGAAAACACCTGATCACACACACAGCCGCACACAGAATATAAAAACAGTCATGTCTAAAAGAACAATATTGCATTTGTAATGCACAAATGAATTTCCTGTACAATTGGCTTTTCAGTGGTGTGTGTGTACATAAACAACTAAAGGGCTCAGTGAATATATCTCCATTTTTGTCGGTTTCGTTGGATGGTTCTCATCATCGTTCACACTGTGGTATTTTTGTTTTCTTTTTTCTTTTTTTTTTACGATGAACAGTAGTGCTGTAAACAGGCACACGCAGAAGCCAAGAGGAATAATCATCCTCTTGTTTATCTCCTTGTCTTCCTATCCTCCATGTATTTTAACGGTCTAGTTTTGTCCTCCGCTCAGTCCTGCTGAGAAGCGCGTTATGTCCAGCCACTCGGCCTTGCATCTAGCTCTGCGAGTCTGACTCTTTCATCAAGTTTTTTTGAGGTCTCGGAGGCTCCGGAAGCCTTCGGGAACGCACGATCATCTGACGCCTCTGGAAATAGAGTCTGAAAACTTGATGCTCTTCGCATTTCCATCAGTTTCACTGATTGTGCAAAATCACGCCGTCTCTGGTAAGTCCACTCGGAAAGAGCTAGCATATCCTTTTCCGCGCTAAAAAGGGAAAAAGAAAGAACGCTTATTAAAGATGATTTTAGACAGCAGTTTTTAGAGTTGTTCTAAGCTATTAAAAGACCAGTGTTTGATGCATACAGAAGCAGAGCTTTGATGAGGAACTATGAGCCTACAATCATAAACTATTTCCTCAAAGTTAAATGCACCACCCACACAGCCTCGGAGCGCTCTTTCTGAGACAGATGTCTGAAGGTTTCAACACAACAAGAGCAGTCAATAATATCTCAATCAATCCCACGACCACCTTCATCCCCTCTAAAACAACAAACAGTGGTAGGCAGCCTAAACCTTATAACCTCTGGCCTTTTGAGAGCGTCTGTTTCAAGCTTCTGAGTTGATGTTTGGCATGACTAGTCAAACGTTGCCTCAATGAACATACTGCCAAAACTATAGGGAGTTTCTGCCTTTTATCTCTGTTTTTTTACAAGTTCATTTTAGGCATTGTCAATCTCTGGTGGGTCTTTGCCTATGGTCAGATATCTGAGAATGTTTTATTGTTTGATCTAACAACTTATCACATTAAAATCCCACAACTGGACATCAGTACGGTGGCAGAGAGAGCTCAATGCTCTGCAAATAGAAAAAACACCAGCAAATTAAGACAACATCTTCATCAGTTTGAAAACAAATGTGCTGCAAATACTCACAATGCTACCAAATTATTATTTTTATTGAGATGATAATTTGCATGTTTTCTTCAGTTGCAGGGCGTTGAGCTCTCCATACATAAGGGCTTCTGTAATTCCCTGCATTTACAAACACTGTGCAATTGCATAGTGCAATTTCTTGTTTCAAAGCATGTGCAATGTTGAAATAATTTATTTAGCAGGGTTGTGAACCATTCTGAATTTGAATTAGAAATTAAAGTACAATGGCATTCAGATGCTTGAATACCACAGTAATTTTTAAAAAGAAAAACAAAGTTGGTCAAGACAAACTTTAAACTTTGGCTTAACCTGTTTCAAAAGTCTTGAAGGTTTATATATAAACCTATATAAATATAACAAATTATTATTATAATTTATTATTATATACTAAGGATAGATAAACAACTTCCTGTAGTGTGTGGCTAATTCAAATAATTAAAGGGGAGTTAATTCTTCAAATCAGTTGGGTTTTTTTTTACAACCCTGGTAAAATGTTTTGAATGTAGGCAAATGTATAAGGAAAAAGCTAATCAGACACTCTTATAAATAAAGGTTCTTCAAAGCTTTAATCCAGTTTTTTTTTTTTTTTTTTTACTTCATAGGGTTTTTGCTATTTGGTTCTCTGAAGATTAAAAAGGTTCTTGGTGCTACATATTAGAGGTTCTTAAGATCAGCATATTGATTCCTCCGTTTAAAACGTGCAGCCCTCCTGGGGCCTTTAAAGCACCACTAGATGGTTTTTCTAAAGAACTAAAAGATAAAAAAAATCTTTGAGGAAGTTAAAGAGACTCTCTTATGTTCTCTCCTAAACTTTTTCCTTCTATCGGATCCTTTATTTGTAAGAGTGTGCACCAGGAACCAGCAGATGAAGAGCAGATGAAGGATGGGCAGATGTTGATGGGTGAAGGAGAGCAGAAGTGTGAGGGCTAAGAGTTCTAAGAGGAGAATTCAGCAGCACTTCACGCTAGAGGCCTTGAATTTGGAAAGTTTTTTAGGTCAGATCAAGAGAGAGGAAAGCGCTCTCTCTTTGAGATACTCACACAGACAGGCGGCTTTGTAAGGCATGCGCGAGTTACACAGAAGTGCATCGAACTCTTTCCTCTCTAGCGTGGAAGCATTGAGGTGATGTTGATGGTGTTGATGTTGGTGTTGGTGCATCTGGTTGGGGTGGTGTGGCGTCTCTTTGCCAAAGGTTGAGAATGACTGATCACCCGCCAACGTCTCGCCCTCAAATACCTCAGAGTCGGGCACAGAGTCCATGCCCGGCACGTGCAGGTTGCTGCGGTAATCGGCACCCTGTCGTGCATCGGTGGGCACGAAACTTGGCATCCAGCAGCGATCTGAGTGGCCGAGGGCTTTGCACTCCTCTGTGCAGTTGGAAAACAGGTCTGCTCCTATGAGAGAGAACAGAGAGATGGGTTAGCTTTTGCTTAATTGTCCATGTGGGTGGATGGGAGAGAGAATATGCTCCCAATTGCACTGGAAGCGTGTAAGTGCATTAAAACAAGACAAACAAACATAAATAAATACAATAAACCATGCGTATGCAATGCATCTACACTAAGCATGTCTCCTCTCTTAGATAAAAGAGCAGACCGTCGAATTCTGCATTAATTTAACCAATCAGAAGTTATCCAGCATCTTTTTTAGACTTAATCAAGCATTATAAATATGTAAATCCAGATGAAATGTAATGCATGTCATTCACTTTGAAAACATTAAAAGCTGTATGCATGAAATGTCTTTGGCACTTAACGTGCTAATCATGAAAAGATTGCATGTCGCTTTTTTCCCCCCTTTTTGTGACTTTTAAATTACAAATTACCCTGATCAAAGCACGTGTGGAGAACATACACACTGCGAGTGGATGAAGTCAATGCTGTAATCTCCTCTTGAGGTCTCTCTTCCACTTCTCTCTTTCTATTTGACATCAAAGGTAAACTCTCTGAGACACCAAGCTTGCAGATAAACCCAATCCTCTGTTCTCTTTCCTTCTCTTCCGCCCAGCTACAAGATGAAGGGATATATTATAAAGGTTATAACCCTCTTTACTCTTTTGTCTCTTTCTCGTCGTCTCAATTAAAAGAACAGAAAGAATGAGTGACACTATGTCACCTTAAAAGAAAAGAATTCAATACTTCAATAGGTGCAAAAAAGGCTTTGGAATGTACAGTAAAATATTTTAAAATAAACGATATTATTGATATAAAATATGTATATATCTAAACAATTTTATTGAATTGCTTTAACTAAATAAATATATCTGAAATAGCCTTTTCTGCATCATTTTCCAGGCCGTAAAAACCAAGCTCCGCCCCCAATATTAGGCCCACCACATCTCTCCCAGAGGTTTATCATGAGCCTCTTTGAAAAGGTATTTTGTTTATCAGCACATAATTCAAGCACCCCGCTGCTAATATCCAATGGCGAACGACCTCGCGAATCACAAAGCCAAGAGAAAGCTAGCGTTACACAAGTGTTACAGCTAAATCCAGCGTGAGGGACAAGATCCTGTTAGTTTGTGCGTGACAGTTGCATGATGCCTTTTACCCCCACCGTCACCCCAGATGGTGTAAGCCGTGCCGTTTTGACTGCGTGCATCTGAGAAGAAGGGAGAGGTGAGCATTTTGAAATCCCCTTTCGGCTCCTGTGTCTAAAAACCCCATGTCTAAAACAGTCAGTAATTACAGCTGGAGGATTAATGAAGTGCCATTTTCAAAGAAGCGCTAAGCGGAGATGTTAAAGGTATGGAGCAGAGTCAGTGGTGTGGGGTGGGGGGATGTTCTTATAGCTAATCCTCAGGCTAGCCCTTCAGACAGAAGACAGGTCAGCATACACAGACTTTGGGTTTCTGCTTTAAAAGAGGATTAGAGTCCTTTGGAGCTACATGCAAACAACCTACTTAGGCCTGGGCTTGGTAAGACTCTCCCAATTACAAACCAAAGCATAGGACCGCCTTACTAGGGAACAAGTAGTTTAGACACTAAACATATCTGGAAGCTATCTATGACAACATTCAGAGGTCTCATTTTTATAAGAGACTGTGAACAAAGGTTCTTTGTGTATATATCTGACATACAAAGAAGGTGAGAGTGAGAGAGAGAGTTTGATATTTAGAGAGTGTGCGATAAGACACTTCCTCGTTGTGTAATCGCAGGGAGACATCTTGATATTTCCTGACATTTTCTGAAATTAATTGCTCTCTGTACTCATCCAGTGTTCTTTTTTTCAGTGGGAAAAAAATGGAAAAGTAATTATATTGTTGACTTGTGGTTCAATATTGCAGGAAAGAGTCAAGTCTGATGAAAATACAATGCTCTATATTCTCTGGTTGAAAAATACATGCTATTTGTATACCTAGTAATCATTTCTGTTTCAAGTAATGCAATGCTAGATACAAATTTGAACAGGGGCCAGAACGATCTGGATTGTGTCCACATCGACCACATTCGGATTTTAAGGAAAATGTTCATAAGTAAATCGTCACCTACTGACCTGACAAACAATTACAAGGGTTTTAATCTGTACTACACTAAATTATTTAATATTTCTCCTCAAAATATTTTATATTTAATAAATTATCTATTAAGCTTAAAATTAAAAGAAAACACACCACCATTCAAGTTTGGGGTTAGTGAGATTTTTAAATGTTTTAATGTTGAAATATTATATCAAGAAAAAAGATTTTCAGCATCATTACTCCAGTCTTCAGTGTCACATGATCCATCAGAAATCTTTTGAATATGCTGATTTTGGAGCTTAAGAAACATTTCTTATTATTATTAATGCTGAAAATATACTGACCATAAACTTTTGAATGGGAGAGTATTTTCGGGCGAAATGTTGCACAATTTTTTTTTTTTTTTTTTTTTTAATTGCAATAAGACCTTGCCAGTTACACAAAGACAATAGATAGTGATGTTATGTATTATCACAAAATCTAATCAAATCACCCAGAGGTAGATTTTAATACAATGTTTAAACAGGGTATCTATGCTACTAAACACCACAAGAACACCACAAACATTTCCCCAAAAAAGAAAACCCTCAAAACATGTATTTTTGCATGTTAAATTTGTTTGGAAGTTGTCAGAAACTCTACATCACTTTTTCTGATGTTCTACAAAGTGAGAGAAAGAGAGAGAGAGAGAGACAGACTTGTAGATTAATGAAGATATATGACAATGGACTGTAAACAAAATTATCTATTGAAAAATCTCCCCTCTCTATCTGCTTTGCAGCTTCTGAGCAGAAGCCTTGCAAAGCATTAGATCCCATAATAACCTTCATTTGCTAATCAGGCTGAAAATAAATTACTGATCAGTGAGCTGTTTCTGAATTCTGAAAATGACCTGCAGCCCAAATGAGGGATTCTGTAGCGACGTGGCAGATCCTCTGGATAAAAGAAATTAAATTGGAATGAAATGATTCAGGTGTGTCATTGCATCAGAGAAGCTCTAAAGTCTTCCATATTACAGATGCATTTGTATGCATTAGAGAGAATTTAAGCGATGCTTATCTCTGCCTTTTTTTAAATTCAGTAGAGATGACTAGATCGAGATGCGTCTATGTTGTGACACACTAAGCGTTTGGATGACTAAAATTGCCTGTTTCAAAAAGCCCGTAAAACAGCAGCTGGTTAAGAAACAAAATGTCTGAAATAGATTTGAAAGTATGAAGGCCGTTTCCACCCAATTCTCATTAAAATGAACAATGCACACTCCTGAACGCTCTCCAAGTCTGCATACCAAGCGGCGCTTTCAATTATCTTAATTAAAGAAGATAGTATGGAGCAAAACAGTTCATTTTTAGTAGGGACAACATGCTCGCAAAATACACAACAGATTTTTTTTTCTTTGCTTTATAGAGCTGTATCTTAAAAGGCAAGAGTTTTTTGATGGCCTACGACAACAAAGGCAGATGGGCTAGCTGACCTTGTATGGAAAACAAGTCTTGATTTTAATCTAATGTTTAACTGAGCAAAAATAGCCTAAATGAGAGCTGAAGCAGTCCAGCCACAGCATATGGTGCTCTGCAATAACAGCAGAGGACATATGCTCAACCAAAGAGAAATTAACCATAATAAGATGCAACTTTTGGTTGTATTCATTTGTGTCCGACTATGTCATAATTACATTATACACTCAACTTCACAATGGACTTCAAGCTAGGTGTCATTTAGCAACAAAGCACCATTTCCAATGCAGCCGAATCTCACACATGTGGTTTTATGAAGGTGTGAACAATAGTGTCCTCCGTCAGTGGAATGTGGGGAGAGGGATTATGGTGGAAGAGTGAGGGGGGGAGGGGGGGTCGCACACAGTCAATGAATCGCTTGTTTGTTTGCTGCTCAACCTATTTGGTCCTGTTCCCACAGAGTCGATGACAGACTGCCTGGACTGATCTAAATTCCATCATGTCTCTACAGACGTGGGTGAAAGGATAGATAGTACCACTGAAGTAAATACTTATTATCAGGGAGTATTCATAAACAATTGGATTATATTCTCCACTACGGCTGTTGTTCACAGGCTCACACATCCATACTCAGAGGCTCGGTGGCCTAAAATATTTCTGCTAGGTTTCGAACAGCCTCGACATGCCTTGATCAGGGCTTTTGTTCTGATTGTTTGGATGAAAAACAACCAAACTATTTAAAGTATTCCATCTTTCAACCAGTATGTCTATCGCAAGCATTTAACCAAAAAAATTAAAGCCACATCTCTACATGCACAGCCTGAATGGCATCTCTTTTTTAATCAATAACAAAACAAGAGAAATATGAGAAATTGACTTATATAAACGTACCAGAGGAATGTCCACGATGCATGGCGTCATGGTCACTGTCTCCCTGCTCACTGTCTCCATGACCGCTGTCTTTTGAGCTCACGATATCTGCCTCCTGAAATGCAGAGCTGAGGGAGGAGAAAAGGTTTGAGTTGACCGCTATGCCACACGACTCTTATATAACCACAGTTTAGCCTTGAAATGGTCTCAGTCTGTCACAAATGATCGTGCTGGTTTAGTTCAAATGTTCATAGACTTCTCATATGTATTTACTTCTATCATATTAATAAAAAATAAAAAAAGAAAGTCATTCCATAAAGTAGGGGGGAAATATGTTTCAGGTCAGTTAAGTTAAGTGCTTACCTGTTAACACGCCTTGGTCGGTCCACCAAATAACTGAGTTCTGCTCTCTGGTGTTTTGTCTGCAAGAGAGGGATCGATTTGAAATAGGCCCATCAAAATTGCATAATAGCAATTACATTTTTAAAAATAAAAATAAAATATTATAAATGCATAAATGACAATAATGATAATAATACAGGTCAGAATTCAAGCTTTGCTCACTGCATGGGGGCATTGCAGGGACTTTATGGGCAGTGAAGATCATTAGGCTCTGCTGCTATTCAGCAGAATTCAACTATAGACGGATCTTTGTTCTTGTGAGGCTCTGCAACACCGTGACTGGCATATCTAATGCCCTATAACCCGGAGAGCTTTTCACAAACATGCAAATCTATCAGTTCAGTGACTCACTATGTTTACACTCTAACATGCACAGTATAGGCCACACAAAAGATATAATAATAATAATATTAATAATAATAATAATAAAGTAGAACATGATTAATATTGTTAGTGTCAGTCTGCAAGCAACCTGTTTGTTTTCAGAGCTCACTATCCTGAAGAGGAAGATTGTTTTGTTTTGAGTTTGTATTTATTTTGAAATATAAGATAATTCAAATATAAAATAGCAGACAATTTTAAAATTATGACTATAGATACATCCACACAATGAAGTCTTTGAAATATGTATTTAGATAAACTAGCTTGTATCTGAAGAAGAAAGCTAGATTTGCTTTCTGAGTGCCATTGATAAAAAATCAAACCAAAAAATAAAAACGTAATTACTTATAGTACTTTTTTTTTTTTTTTTTCGTGTAATTATAATATGAGTAAGTTTTATAAGTGCTCGTACCTCACTGGAAAGCAGGCTGCCGTTGGATATGATGTCCGGCTGCTGTTGGTCCGTATAGCCGGTCACTAGAGCTCCGCACGGGTTGTGCTCGGTGTCGTTGCTGCGCGACGGGCTGCAGGCCTTCAGGAACATGAGATCCGTTTTGGCCGATTCCGGAGTCAGACAGACCTGATAGCAGTAGTTCTGACTTTGATGTAGCGAGCCGAAGCTCCCTGACTCCTCCACTGGCACCTGCGCGGCGCTCGCCACGCTCACGTTTGCTGTGTTGGTGCTCTGAACCAGCATGATGTCGGACTTGCTCAGTTTTTTCTTTTTCCGGGCAGCCCGGGCCTGTCGACCGCAGCAGCCACCTGACCCGCAGCCCACCAGGCAGCAGCAGTCGCTGGCCAGGCAGGTGCTGTAGATGTTCAGCTTTTTCTCCTTTTGACAGCGCACGGCCAGCACAATCATAGCCAGGAGGAAGATGAAGGAAACGGAGCCGAGCGCGATGATGAGGATGAGCGTCAAGTCCAGAGACGCGTCTTTGGCCTTGGCAGTACCTCGTTCTCCACTGTGGCCTTCCACGAGACTGTCCACGAGCGTAACCTGGACCGCTGCGCTGCATGACATGGGAGGCTGCCCGTGATCCCTTACCTCAATCAGCAGCTCATACAGCTGTTGCGGGTCTCGTTTGACTGACACCCGGCGGGCCGTGCGCAACTCGCCAGTGCGCCAGTCCATTCGGAACATCCCATTCTCATTACCTCTCTGTATACTGTAGGACAAGCGCGCGTTCTCTCCATCATCTGCATCCATGGCGACAATGCGCGTAACTAGGTAGCCTGGCTCGGCAGAGCGCGGCAAAGGCTCCCGCGCAGTGCCATTTTTTCCAATAGGCGCAATCACAGACGGCGCGTTATCATTCTGATCAACTATAATGACGTTCACCGTGGCGTTGGACCAAAGTTCGGGGCTGCCTGAGTCCCTCGCTTGAACTATAAAGCTGAAGTCTTTCAGTTGCTCATAATCAAATGATCTAAGGGCGTACAAATACCCATTCTCCGAGTTGATGGACACATACGTGACCACAGACATTCCCTGGATTTCACACTCCACTATGGAGTAAGTTATATAAGCATTCTGTCCGACATCAGGGTCTACTGCACTGACAGCGTAGATGTAAGCACCGGGGACGTTGTTTTCAGTCACATACACATCATAAATGGGCTGCGTAAACGTGGGCGCGTTGTCGTTCTCATCAGACACGTGCACTTTGATTGATTTGCTGGTCGCCAGAGATGGAGTCCCTTTATCTCTCGCAACCACGGTGACCGTGTATGCCTCTACAGTCTCTCGGTTGAGAGGACCGTCGGTCACAATAGTGTAATAATTTCTAAAAGAGGTTTTGAGTTTAAAAGGAACATCTCCGAGAATCTCCACATGCGTCTGACCGTTGTCTTCAGAGTCTTTATCGGTGACGCTGAGCAGAGCGATAACGGTGCCCGTGGCTGCGTTCTCGCTCACCGACTCCGTGACGGTGCTGAAGATGATCTCTGGAGCGTTGTCGTTCACGTCCGCCACTTTGACCAAAACTTTACAGTGCGCGGGCACAGCATTAGGTCCCATGTCTTTCGCTTGAACGTAAATCTGATACAGACTGCTCTCCTCAAAGTCCACCTCACCTCTGACCTCTATACGGCCCGTTCTTGCATCGATATCGAACAGTTCCTTGACCCTGCTTGAAATGTGGTTGCTGAACGAGTAAATGACTTCTCCGTTCGGGCCCTCGTCTGAGTCGGTCGCGTTCAGCTGGATGACGAGCGTGCCCACGGGCACGTTCTCGGCCAGGTTAACCGAGTACACCGGCTGATCAAACACGGGGACGTTGTCGTTGGAGTCGAGCACCCTGACCACAAGCAGTGCTGTACCTGTACGAGGAGGCTGGCCACCGTCTACGGCTGTGAGGACATAACGGTGCATCGCCTGTTGTTCCCGATCAAGAGGCTTCTCCAAAACCAGCTCTGCGAATTTATTGCCATCAGTCTGTGTTTGCACGTCTAGGTAGAAATAGTTGTTATTGGTGATGTCGTAAGTGCGCAATGCGTTACTACCGACATCCGGATCAAAAGCGCTCTCCAAAGGGAAGCGCGTACCCGGGGTCGCGCTCTCGGATATTTCCACGGTAATGTCCGTCTCCGGAAAGCTCGGCGGGTTGTCGTTGATGTCCACCACCTCTATCTCCACGCGAAAGAGCTCGAGTGGGTTCTCCAGGAACACCTCCAGGTGAAGCAAACAGCTGGCACTCTGCTTACAGATGCGCTCCCGGTCGATTTTCTCGTTCACGAAAAGCACTCCGTTTTCCAAGTTTACTTCCAGGTACGGCGTCCGCGAGCTGGGCACCACCTGAAAGCGGCGGGATGAAAGTTTTGTAAGGTCCAGTCCCAAATCCTCTGCTATATTCCCCACAAACGTGCCATGCTCCGCTTCCTCGGGCACAGAGTAACGTATCTGCGAAACCACCCCATCCGCGAGACACAGCAGGAGCAAAAACACAAACATTTCCACTCAGGAAAGGACACTTGGAATATTTTATCTCCGTGGAGCACACAGCAAAACCATCACCCTCTTCTCCAAGGTAAGGCGCGCAGGCGTGCGTAAGGCTTTGGTTGTATGGCAATATTTTGTTTTCCCTTAAACAGGGCTGTCAGCCAAAAACCATGCTGTCTGCGTTCTGGTTTACACAGGACAGATTTCCCAAGGCGATTTCCTCCACGAACAAGCTTTAGAGTCGCAGCGGATTTCTGGCACAAGTGAACATTAAAACATTAAACTGATACTGATATAAATAGATATCAGCTGGCGTGTGATAAAGCACAATATCATAATCCACAGAATTAATGCAACAAATGCATTTTATATTAGATGCTACAGTCTCTGATATCTGAACGGTCCCAGTCTATCTGGTGCGCTCCTGCGGGGTCTGCTGGCACAGTACTGAAGCTTCAGCGCTTAGCTGTTCGGTTTTCCCGCAGCACCCTCCCCTCGCCAACCAATGGGAGCATCCGGCACCAGCACAGCTGAATCTTTATTGGCTGTGTCCTACATCAGTCAAGCCTCCTGGCGGCTGATAAACACGCCCCTGGTCCGAGCTGCGGGATTTCTGGTCATAAGGATTGAATGGCTGATGAGTTCGTAAGAGAATGAGTCAGAGAGATGAGTAAGGTGTGATCAATTTGTGGGGGGGAAAAAATGAATAAATGAATATCAGAACGGGATTATGCATAACGTTATTATGTATAGGCCTATATGTGTAAATGGTGTGAATATATATATATATATATAAACACACACACACACCGTGACATTTATCTACATTATTTGTCTGAATCACATTTTTGACTTGTGTATACGTGAAAAAAAAAGTAAAAATGGGGGAAACCAGCATTTGTGCATTTCATATCAAGTGCTCTCATTTTAAACGGACAGTTTTCCCCCCATTATAAATATTTTACAATTACTTTGTATTCTTTATATAGGAATAAAATGCATTTAATGTTTCGATTGCACACATATACCAGGCAGATTCTCTACTACATCTTACAATGTGTTGTCTTTGGAGCTTTCTCAGGTTTGGTTCCCAAGCGCGAGCCACATGCGCCTCCTAGCTGCCAAAAAGGATCTGTTGCACTGCTGTCAGTCACGCGCATGGGATTCCTCGTGGCAGCTGTACATAAATAAGAAATCTGTGATTATGTCCAGCACTTGTATTTCATCCCGGTAATTAAATAAGATACAATTGTGCTCGCTGGATTAAGTAATTAACCCGTTTAGACCCAGTGTCCATTCTAATGGACATCACTTTTCTCTGCTGCTTTTTGTCATTTGGTGCAAAGCAAATCTTAAAGGATTAGATTAAATACTGATAAAACAATCAACGAGTCTTATATCAGTGCATTTTGATTAAAATTAAATACATGTAATTTTGTTTAATGGGCAGTGTGTCACAGTAAGCAAAAGAGCTATAAAGCTGTTAAATGTGATCTCAGTAAATACATCCTATGATTTGGTCCAATATTCGCCAAAATCGAGTTAGAATATCTCTATCTTCAGACAATGTTGGGCAGAAGTTATGAAATGCATATTTTGTGTTTAACAACGTTTGCTTGTTCCAACATCCGAAAGAGGCTATATTGGCATTCCAACTGTCTGTTTGAAAACATGTCAAAAGTTGTGGGTGGTGACTCTGGTGAGTGACAAATCAAACCAATACGTAGCCTATAGATGTTGTCAATTGTAATGAAAATTGCAAATAAACATTAAAACATTATTATAACTGATTATCATTTTTGGCTGCGTTTAGAGTAGAAGTAAAGCACGGTCATTTTTTCTCTCTCCATGGAATAACCTATAATTCGTTTCTGAATGGGGTGGAGTAGTAATCCCTTTTGCTTCAAATAATAACTTTAGAGCCTTATATCAAACTGTTGGTCTATACCTGCTCCCCGTCTCCCAGCAACCAAATGTCACGGTTTTCATCTGAGTGGAATAACGCAGGATCCACGGTGGCAAACACAAGGAACAGTCGGAGCGCCCCCTAGCGCATCACAGAGGCACTACATCCGAATGGTATATAAGCCATAAAGGACTGATGGCTGAGTTTAGTGTCCCCCCAAGAAAGGAACATTTGAAGGAGCGTCTGAAACGGTGCTGTGCCAGAAAGAATCTTAACACCAGTGGAGTGTAAACATGAATCGCTTCCAAAAAGAGATTTTCTAAATCAAGTTTTGGCGAGCCACTGGCGCACTCACTCGACTTTATGCTTTAATTCCCACAAGGGTGCCGGAAGGATTGAATAGATTTGAGTTTTCATGAATATTTCAAGATTTATGGACAAACAGTAATTTGAATATGAGAATCAGATTATCTCCCCTCCTGTATTATAATGTGAGCATACCTCAAAAGCACGAGGAGAGCTGCCATTATGACTGGCACCCAGGCACACTCTCTCTCTTTCTCTTTTTGTCACTACTGCAAAGCTGATTTACAGAAAGGTGACGTTTTGAGATTCAGAATAAGTAATTTATTCCATTACCTGTGTGAAAATGCACAATTAAAGATCTGTAGAGAAAATATAAACATGTGGTGGTACGTTCTCTATGGGATGAGATCACAACCAAATTTGCCAAGCACAAACTCGTTTTTTTTGGCAAAGTAATTCATGCAACTGCGCTAATACGGCTTGTTTACTTACAATCATCTGTTCAAAAAGTTGTGAAGTATACTGCAGTGTTGCCAGGTTCCCAGCATGCACTGCAGGCGAACTGACCTGAGTTTAGGTTTAAAACATTTTTCCATGTTCAAATTGGCATGAAATTGAAGTCTTTTCTTCCCTATTGTGTTGTATATCTTAATGAAACTATTTCTCAAACAAGAAAATAAAATGTAGGACGGGACTTGATTTTGTCCATCAGTTGATTGGATCATTGTAGTTTTCTATTGCTGTGATCTCATGTGAGTGACAGGTTGAGAAGGTTGACAGAAGAGAAAAGATGTCGCTGCAAGAGGGAGGGAAAGTTATTTTGATCAAAGATTATGATGGCACATAAATAAAAAATAAAATACAATCGTTAATTTGGATTTCCTGGTGACTTAAGTTTTGTGGGCCTACCATCTTCTAACTGTAGTCGTATAATAGTAGTAGTCCCGGGTGACTTCCATAATAACAACATTCAAGTTAACAAATCAAATTTTGAAATCAGGAATTTAGAAATTAGAGAATATAAGATAATTTTGTTCATCTTCAAGCTCAATTCTCTTCATTTCTAGTGGAAGCGAATGGTAGGGCTGTGATTGTTTCCAGGAGTGTTGATCCAGGAACCAGTCCAATGTTGTGCAGTGTTGTGAAATCATCCTTGTGTAATTTTATACAAGTTTAAAGCTTGTTTTGATCAGTTAGCATGCTTTTTGGATTGAGTTTTTACAGTTCAGGATGCCATATATAGATCTGCCATGGTAAGTCCGGAAAACAACGGGTATCAGATTCTCTCATTAGGTGCGTGATGGACAAGAAACAGTGACAGAGCCTTTAAACCAAATCATCTTCTGAGTTCTAACTAAGTTTCACCATGTCAAAATTTTGAATCTGAAGCATCAGAAGAAAATAGCCTCAGTTCTCCAATCCTGCTTCCCTTTCCCCCCAAAGAAAATAGACAGAAAACAAAAGAAAATTGAGTTTTCGGAGATAACAAAAGATGTCTGTTCTCACATCTTAATATCTGAGGGCCATATGTGGCGTCGGTCTGTCGATCAGCCCTGCGTGTGGTTATGTGTGCGTCTGGATGTCTGGCTGCTTTCATAGAAACTCTCTGGTGTGTCTCTGGCCCGGAAGTCCTTTTCATCTGCAGCCTACTCATGGATATGTGTGTGTGTGTGTGTGTGTGCAGGTCTGACACTGCAGTGACAGGATGAGATGGGACAGAGAGTGCTGGTTGACAGGAGGATTGTTTTCACTCCAAAACCCTTATTAAAAATGTAGCTGTCCCTCAGAGACTGGGCCAGGGGACGTGTGTGTGTCTCTGCTCTTGGTCAGTCATGAGGAAAATTTAATGTGGTATTTGGTATTTGAGTTGTGTTAGAGGGTTTTGTGAAGTCTTCTCCTTTGTGAGTTGAGTTTCACGTGAAACTTCTAACCCAGATATCTGCATGTCAGAGTATATGACCCAAATAAGTCAAGAGTTTGACATGCTTTCACAAAAGATCCTGTAATAATTCAATAGCAACAAAGGTCAACAAAAAAAGCTCAATTTCTGAGTAATCTCACTTTTAAGTAATGTCCTGAGTTCGGAGAGTTTAGTTGTAAGCAACGGTTGCTGTGGTCATTTAGGGAAGTCCCTAACGCAGCTACATTCATAACACTACAGTTCAAAAGTTTTGGGTCGATACATTTTTTTTTAAATTAGTTTTTTAAAGAAGTCTCTTTTGCTCGCCAAGGCTACATGGGAACCATGATGAATGTTTTGTAACATTAAAAATACCTTTTCTGTCACTAAAGGTTTGCATTGATCAAATTTAATGCATTCTTGTCTTTGAAAAAAAATCTATGCTACAACTATTAAATCTCAGAGTAAAAAAAAATTATAATTAAATAAAACTGTTAATTGTGAGATGAAGTTTAACATAACAAAGTAAAGTCACAATAATTAGAAATAAAGATGCAACTGTGAAATATAAAATAATCGTCATTAAAGAAATAAAATAAATTATCTTATCTAGCTGGCTTCCATTTTTGAAACATTTAGCTGATAATTGTGTTTATTGCGAAGTTGCTTTGAAACAATCTGTTTTGTTAAAAACGTCGGGGGGGGGGGGGGGGGGGATAGTTTTGGACTTCAAATACTCAATAAAAATCTTCTCATAAACTCTATGGGCCCTATTTTAACGATCTGAAACGCAAGTGTCAAAGCGCAAAGCGCAAGTAACTTTGTGGGCGGATCCCGGCGCTGTTGCTATTTTCCCGGCGGGATAAATGCCTCTTGCGCCTGGCGCAAATCTAAAAGGGGTTGTCTGAAGTAGCTTCATTATTCATAGGTGTGGTTTGGGCGTAACGTGAAATAAACCAATCAGAGCGTCATCTCACATTCCCTTTAAGAGCAGGCGCGCTTGTTCTAAAGCGGATTCCTATTATAACGGCGGATTTGCCAGGCGTGCGCCAGGAGCGGTTCACAGCCGGGGAGAGCAACGTTCTCGTCAGGGCCGTAAAACACAGAGAAGTGACTTTGGGGATGGAGAAACCCACCCAAATTAACTTCTGTTAAACAGGCGTATGATAATTGTAAATGTGTAAGCTACATGTATGCTTTTATAATAAATTGTCTATCTATCTATCTATCTATCTATCTATCTATCTATCTATCTATCTATCTATCTATCTATCTATCTATCTATCTATCTATCGTAATAATGTATGATTTGCAAAAATGAAAACTGCTGCTTAGATGAAATAATCAAAGTATGCGCGTTGTGCACACGCTACATTGATTATGGCCAAGCATGCGCGCTTAAAATAGCATTATGAACAACGCGCAACGCGCCACTGACTTCAGACTAGGTTTTTTCTGGTCAGTGGCGCAATTGTCTTATAGAACAGCAAAATAGCATGAGGGAAAGTTTGCGCCGGAACACGCCTCCTCTTTGCGCTGAACCGCCCCGGGGAGCGCAAGTGTATTTCTTAGTTAACCGACGTGTGTCTGTGGAGGAAAAAGCCCGCTTTGCGCCGGTGCAAAATAGGAATGATACATGCGTCAGTGTACTAAGTAATTTGCGCCGAGTGCAAGATAGGGCCCTATAAATGTGTGAGGAGATCTTTGAAGGTGGCACATTTAACACACCTCTCCTTATTGCTTTGATCATACACTCACAACTGCACACAACATTCTCCAGCTATTGATCATTCCAGTATGCCATAGTGATCAATACGAAACATCTATCAGAAATGTAAGGATGACAACAAACCTACATTCTAGGTGTCCTCTTTGACATGCAAATTACATCCAGTGCCAAAATGCAACACCCACACATGTGTGCACATACACACAAGCAGGTTGTGATGAGAAACATGATCCACGCAGGATCAAAAGGGATGCGTACAGCAGGATGAATAAATGGAAATGTGCGCTGATTTCATGTAGGTCAAGAAGTCTTTACACAAACACACACACACACACACACACACACACACACACACACACACACTCACAATCCATTAAGATGCTCAAAGCAAAACACTACAGCAATACACAGCGATACCAGTATGATTACCTGTAGGTATGAACAAACTGCTTCGGTGTGTCGCATAGACGTCGTCATCATCTTGCTGCTCCCTCTCCGTTCTGTGATTGGTCCCCTCGCTGAGGCGAAAATCTGGTCCATGGTATCCAGACTGCCTAGCAGCGCGCTGCGCTCAAGGCAGCATGGGGAAACCCAGACTAGCTCCTAGTCACCCTGGTGTGCTAAAAAATCATAAATATGAATGGGAATATACTTCAGAGATATTTTACTCAGAAGAATTTATAGGGGTGCCAATAATTGTAGCCAACATGCATTGGAGAAAAACATTTAGTTCATGATGTCAGTTTCCCCCACTTTCAATTGTTTTACTTCAATGAAAGGTTAGAATTTTATGAATTGTTTGAATGAAATATCAAAAGAATAAACAATCCAGATTTATTTTCACAGCTGTCTTTGCTCATATTTACTATATATATGGCTGTGTGAGACTATTAGTTGAATTATTTTTTAAAATGAATTTCTCTGCAATCACTTACTGATGACTGACTTACTGGAGCACATCTGCTTTAAAAATAAACATTTTAATGTCATGTTAATGCGCCACACACACATTATAAATTATAGTTGTCAATTTAGCTTCTACTTAGGGAAATTAGAGAATCATGACTGTATATAAATGTCAAGATAAACAGACTCACAGTTCAGTTTGTAAGTTATTTGTATTTTTTGTTTTACCAACAAATGCAGTGAAAACACTAAAGAAAATGATTGAAAATAAACTTATTGTCTTTATATGTCCCTATTTACACATAAACAAGACAATTCTGATCTGAACAGTGCAAACAAAAGTGCAAAAGCCATCAGATAAAAGTTAGCTAGTGGTAGCTGCCCTCTCTTGATCTTCCTTGATCCTTCCCACGCCAGCCCAGTCTCATCCCAAGACGTCATATGTCTGACGCTTTTGACCATACGTCAACATCCGACGTTTTAGGGTACCCTTTAACGTCAGTATATGACGCTATGAAATCCTAACCCTACCCCAGACCTAAACCTACCCGCGTCATCTAACTGACGCTAAAGGTAAAGCGTCAGACATATGACGCCCTAGGATCGTCATCTAACTAACGTTAAAGGGTACCCTAAAACGTCGGATGTTGACGTATGGTCAAAAGCGTCAGTCATATGACGTCTTGGGATGAGACTGTGTTACCCACGCATAGCACTCATGGTGTTTCACATCCATTTTTCGTGATTCTAATGTGAAATTTGTAACATTGACAATTTTATGCAAAATGGATCAAATAAGTCCTGTGGCGTTCACAACCGGTCCCTGGTCCCCAGCACGCAATAATACGTACACTTTATCCCTTATAGATTATATTAATACATAAAGCAATTATGTTCCCTTAAATACAGGATGATTCTGTATTATATGGGAAAGTCGGCAACCCTAGAGGCAGAAAAAGATGCAAATGGGAATAATGTTGTTTGGAGAAGGTCTGAGACACAATGAGAGCATCTATGATGAAAGTTAAAGACTAAGTTAATTTGACTATATGGAAGCCAGATGAACTGTCCTGTAACATGATATATGGCAGTTAGTATAACAAACTTACAAAATCCAGTGAGTGGTGAAAACTGTGCCACCTACTCACCTAAACAGAATTTGCATACGACTCCCTGCTTCCTTCCTGTCTGTGTCCTTGTGTGCACTCGTGAGATGGTAGACACAGAAAAATATATGGATCCTGTGGGATGTCCAATCTAACCACAAACGGAGCACATCTCAAACTCAATTAGCCATATAACACCCTCTTTAGAGGAATCGGAGCAGAGAGATCTTGCTCTGATTATCAGCATAAAGGCTAAAGCACTCAAATCTTATAGACCAAAAAAGGCTAACACATCCAACCTGTGAGAGCAGCAGGTAGGATCTATTTCTCCAGCCCCCAGATATAAACCCTCGAATCATCAAAGAAAGCAGCAATGAATCACATTAATGTGTGGTCAATTACATAACTGAAGAGCGAAACTTATAAGCCTATCCACCCACTTTCGACACCCCGTGAGGCCCATTTTAAGCTTATACGTGTTATACGTATGGACTGCTCTAATGTAATTCACATATCATTGAACCCCAGGGGATTACAACAGTCTCATCTTTTAAGTCACAGCTTAACTGACCATTGCAACATGCCGGTGATACTTTAATGTCACTCTGCAGACTTAACTTAAACTTAACTTAACTCTTACCCATTGGCTGTTTTAAAAATGGTCTTTAATTATTGTTGACCTCAGTTCAAAAAGTTATATTAAAAAAGTTATAGGTACAGTAAGCACACCAGCTCCAGACAAACAATGATTCTCAAAACTGCCCTGTTGCTAGCTAACTTTACAACAACAGAATACATTTGTTCTGTGAAACATAGCAAAACCAATGTTATTCACGTATGGAGCAGAAACAACGCAAAATCAGCATCTGTTCCCAGACCTCCATGTCAAGTTCTCTCCAGGACCGGAAAGCTTTTCTAAAATTAACACAGGTCTTGCCTGATCATAACCATTCTTTTTCCAGTGATATTCCTCTGACCTTATCTCTTTTGCAATGTCTCTCAGCCATCTCTCTTTCGACAGTCTTTCTTCAAATCTCATCTTGCTCACCCTCTCTACTTCCCTATAAGTGTATATGGCGCTCGGTCCGATCCACTTTCAGCAGCGTTTCTCAGAAATCGATTACTGCACCTTTAAGAGGATCATGTGACACTGTAATGACTTCTGAAAATTTAGCTTTGCAATCACAAGAAGAAATTACATTTTAAAATATAATAAAATAGAAAACAGTTGTTTTAAATTGTAATAATATTTCACAATATCACTGCACTTTTGACCGAATAGGCCTAAATATATCCTTGGTGAGCATAAGAGACTGCTCACCAAGAAACAAACAAACAAAATAAAATCTTTATTTACTGCTTGTAACCATAATATCATCTAAAAAATCTTTTTGCTTGAAAGTTGGTGTCTGATAATATTGTTGTGATGTTTGTTTTGTTAGACCAGATGTTTTGTATTTCATCAACCGTGGTCATTCGTTTTCTGTTATACTAGTATATATTGTTGCTGCCATCATATAATTTATTTTTTAATTCTGAAAGTATTTTTAAAGGTATTTCTCTGTAGATGTCTCCGGAGCTCCAGTGGTTTTTAAATGAAGGTTGGGTCCAGGTGGGGCCCAAGTTCAACTGTTTGGTGGTTCTGCACAAGTTACACCTCCACACTTGTTCACACACACACACACACACACACACACACACACACACACACACACACACACACACACACACACACGCATCTGTCAACACACCTGGGATAGCGGCCCTGTGAGACACTAAGCTATTGTGTTCGGATGCAGAAGTCCAGTACTGTTTATTGACCATGAGACATCTATGGCAGCAGGCAGTCTGTAAGGACATCTCAGAAATCACTATTTGGCAGGTATTTTATTCCAGAGCCTTTTATAAAAATCACTCAACGTTTCTTAGAAACTTCATATTTGAGTCAGTTTGTATGGCAGGTGGACAACAAAGAGTAAATGAAAAAGCAAGGAACCACGGGCAGGCTTGACACTGGCTGGCACCGAGTCGTTTGTGATGTCTCTGTTCACTTTTTCACTTCGACATATGCAGTCGCTCCAGCAGGGCAGCTTGTAAGTAAGATCAAAATTATAGTGGTGTTTTTCACAGCCAAATTCTGACAGGGGTGAATGAAGACAAAAAAGCCCAGGTAGGGAGAAGGGAAGATTGTATAGCAGCTGTTAGGGCACGGGATTCTGCTGGATGAATCCTTTTATCTGCCAGTCGCACATTCCCATGTAGGCCCGAAATACTCTCTCTGTGTCATTTGTCATCCAAAGCAGCCATTAGATGAGTTTGCATTTGGTGTGTTTTGAGGGCAGGAGTGAGGTGCAGATTGTTTTGGCTAATAGAGGATCTCTCTCTCTCTCTCTCTCTCTCTCTCTCTCTCTCTCTCTCTCTCTCTCTCTCTCTCTCTCTCTCTCTCTCTCTCTTCATTCCCCCCCCACCCACCCACCCATCGTTCATTCTCATAATGTTGATTGTCATCACAGCCGAATATGTTCTGCATCATATACTGTCAGTATGCACCAACCCACACACACACACACAAATTCCTTTCTGTGTCGAGTCTCTTTTTCTCATTCTGCATATAGCTTAATTATCACCCTTCTTAATTAATTCAATCGATAATTAATTCAAATATACTTTTAGAATTAATTATTGTTGTATTCATGATAATTAACTCTTTTAATTAACCTAAAATTCTAATTCCTCTGCGCTGATGAGGAGCACAGAGAGAGAGCTGTGGACTTTTGTTTGCCACAAAACCATCATTAGAACCCCAATGTCACAAAGAAACTGCATTTATGTCTGTGTTTGTGGCTCAATGAATAATTTCTCGGTATAACATTTAATTTCATTAATTTGCATAGTATGAAGATTTGCATGTACTACTATGGTTTCCACT